>NC_088402.1:86525001-86895001 GCF_034236695.1 Oncorhynchus nerka | reverse complement strand
CAACCTCACCTCTATAACAACCTTCACTAGGTCAGCAAAACACTGTACTGTAGACCTCCTATCACTATAGCAACCTCACCTCTATAACAACCTTCACTAGGTCAGCAAAACACTGTACTGTAGACCTCCTATCACTATAGCAACCTCACCTCGTTAACAACCTTCACTAGGTCAGCAAAACACTGTACTGTAGACCTCCTATCACTATAGCAACCTCACCTCATTAACAACCTTCACTAGGTCAGCAAAACACTGTACTGTAGATCTCCCATCACTATAGCAACCTCACCTCTATAACAACCTTCACTAGGTCAGCAAAACACTGTACTGTAGATCTCCCATCATCTTTATGACACCTTTTTATATATACATATTTTTTTATTTGAACCTTTATTGAACTTTTTTTAACGTGGGCCCTGCTCTTTATCAAGATCACTCATGAATTTACAGCAGGTCTGATGGCATTACTGCAGGTTACCACAGGGGAGGAGCAGAATGTTTTACATAAAATATCTCGGTGGTCAAATTTAGAGTACATTTTAACGGTGAATGTAACAGATTAAAGGCATATTATTATTAAAATTAACTATTTGCGTTATGAAAGTAATTATTATATGATTACTACTCCCAACTGTTATTACTTTTTTGAAGAAAAAAATTAATAATATATATTTTTTAAATATATATATTTTTGTGTACCACATGGCGTAACCCCGCTGACCACAGGTTGAAAACCGCTGTCCTGGGCGCCTACAGGTTGAAAACCGCTGTCCTAGAGCCTACAGGTTGAAAACCGCTGTCCTAGACGCCTACAGGTTGAAAACCGCTGTCCTAGAGCCTACAGGTTGAAAACCGCTGTCTTGGAGCCGACAGGTTGAAAACCGCTGTCGTAGACACCTACAGGTTGACAACCGCTGTCCTAGACGATTGAAGCCTAATGATCACCCACTGCCAAGCCAATACATTAATATTACATTAGGTGGCATTAGTTAAAAGCAAGAGGATAATGTTGAGGTGCGGTTGCATCATTGCTCTCTTCTCTTGTTTTCTATCCCTCAATCTTTTTCATGCTGTTGTTGAATTCGGCCAGCTGCCAGTTCCTGGCCAGGTAGTCTTTTTTCATTCCGGCTGGATCGCTCTCTCTCTCTGTCTCTCTCTCTGTCTCTCTCTCTCTCTCTCTCTCTCTCTCTCTCTCTGCTCTCTGTCTCTGTCTCTCTCTCTCTGTGTCTCTGTCTCTATCTCTGTCTCTCTCTGTCTCTCTCTCTATCTATCTCAATTCAATTCAAGGGTCTTTATTGGCATGGGAAACGTGTTAACATTGCCAAAGCAAGTGAGGTAGATAATATACAAAAGTGAAATAAACAATCAAAATTAACAGTAAACATTACACATACAGAAATGTCAAAACAATAAAGACATTACAAATGTCATATTATACATATATATATATATATACAGTGTTGTAACGATGTACAAATGGTTAAAGAACACATGGGAAAATAAATAAGCATAAATATGGGTTGTATTTACAATAGTGTTTGTTCTTCACTGGTTGCCCTTTTCTTGTGGAAACAGGTCACAAATCTTGCTGCTGTGATGGCACACTGTGGAATTTCACCCACTGGATATGGGAGTTTATCTCTCTATCTCTCTGTATCTGTTTCTCCCTCTCTCTCCCTCTCTCTGTCTCTCTCTCTGTCTCTGTCACTCTCTCTATCTCTCTCTCTCTATCTCTCTCTCTATGTTCCTCCCTCCTCTTTTCCTCCCTCTCTCTCTCTCTCTCTGTCACTCTATCTATCTATCTATCTATCTATCTATCTATCTATCTATCTATCTATCTATCTATCTATCTATCTATCTCTCTCTCTCTCTCTCTCTCTCTCTCTCTCTCTCTCTCTGTTCCTCCCTCCCTCCTCTTTTCCTCCCTCTCTCTCTCTCTCTCTCTCTCTCTGTCACTCTATCTATCTATCTATCTATCTATCTATCTATCTATCTATCTATCTATCTATCTATCTATCTCTCTCTCTCTCTCTCTCTGTTCCTCCCTCCTCTTTTCCTCCCTCCTCTTTTCCTCCCTCTCTGTCTATCTGTGCACAGGAGGTGTAATTGTAGCAGCACTCTCCCCCATATTGTGACTTTTTAAACGCTTTTTGTCTTGGCAGGGAGAGTGACTGCTTCATCATTTTTTGATTTCCTGACATGGTGTTGGGGGGATAAAAGGAGAAGATGAATGGCCATAGCAGTTCAGTAGCACAGTGCTAATCCCGTTCTGGGACCAGGGACCGTTCTGGGACCAGGGACCATTCTGGGACCAGGGCCCGTTCTGGGACCAGGGACCGTTCTGGGACCAGGGCCCATTCTGGGACCAGGGCCCATTCTGGGACCAGGGCCCGTTCTGGGACCAGGGCCCGTTCTGGGACCAGGGACCGTTCTGGGACCAGGGGCCGTTCTGGGACCAGGGGTGGTTCTGGGACCAGGGGTGGTTCTGGGACCAGGGCCCATTCTGGGACCAGGGACCGTTCTGGGACCAGGGACCGTTCTGGGACCAGGGCCCGTTCTGGGACCAGGGGCCGTTCTGGGACCAGGGCCCGTTCTGGGACCAGGGACCGTTCTGGGACCAGGGCCCATTCTGGGACCAGGGCCCATTCTGGGACCAGGGCTGGCTCTGGGACCAGGGCTGGTTCTGGGACCAGGGCCCGTTCTGGGACCAGGGACCGTTTCTCTCCACGGCACACTGCTTTGATTTCTCTGGCTCCTCTACAACTCATTTCATATTAACACTAAACAAGAGGCCTGTTTCCCTGGTCGCCCCCTTTAGACGATCTGCCAAAACAAATGGTGCTTGAACAGCACTGTTGGCAATGTTATGTCCATTGTACATTGGAGATTACAGACGTGTCTAACAGAGACAGGTGGTGCATCAAGATCACTGGGGATAGACTTGTATGTGATAGACTGTGGGGTGCCAAGGTTATGTGATTGTGATTGTCATCACCACTATCTTTGCCCTATGCAGGACATCGGGGTGGATGAAAATGGCACTCTGGACCTGAGCATGAAGAAGCCCGTCAAACGAGAGGGTACCAGCCCAGGGTTGTGTTCCCCGGACCCCTCCTCCTCCTCTTCCTCCCTGCACCACGGAGGCAGCAGCGGCATGACCTCGCCCCACACAGGCCACATCTACAAACAGGAACAGTGGGAGGAGCCTCTGGACTACACGAAACCCAACCGCCAGCGAGAGGAGGATGTAGAGGAGGTCTGTTCTCTACTATCTTCGTCATCCTTCCTTTCCTCTTCTCCTCGTTAAGATCATGGAGGCTTGTTGCCATCTTTACACTCATGCCTAACAATTCAAATGTACTAAAGGATCGGATGTGTCCTCTAATCTTCTTACTTCCGTTTGATTGCACAGCTGGAGCACCACACAGCGCGGTCGTTTGCCTCGTCCGACCCTGAGGACATGGACCTGATGCAGGACTACCCCCAGGAGAGGAAGTACCCTGGAGAGGTCACGACCCCAAACTTCAAGGTCCAGTTCCAACAACCCAAGGACTGCAAGAAAGACCTGCTCCTGTAAGTCAATGATCTACAGTCCTAGAAATAAAGGTGTTACCTAGCACCAGAAAGGGTTCTTCGGCTGTCTCCATAGGGGAACCCTTTGAAGAACCTATTTTGGTTCCAGGTAGAACCCTTTTGGCATCCATGTAGAACCCTTTCCACAGAGGGTTCTACTTGGAACCAAAAATGGTTGTCATATGGGGACAGACGCAGAACCCTTTTGGCATCCATGTAGAACCCTTTCCACAGAGGGTTCTACTTGGAACCAAAAATGGTTGTCATATGGGGACAGCCGCAGAACCCTTTTGGAAACCTTTTTTCTAAGAGATTGTCAATTCCCCCTGGAGGAGCGGCTGCACAACACATCCTTTTAGTCTTCCACGTCTCCCCCTTTCCCCTGAGATACTGTCATTCACCATTCCTCTCCTCTCCTTCTCTCTCCTCTCCTCTCTGTTCCTCTCTGTTCCTCTCCTCTCTCCTTCTCTCTCCTCTCCTCTCTGTTCCTCTCCTCTCCTTTTCTCTCCTCTCCTTTTCTCTCCTCTCCTCTCCTCTCTCCTTCTCTCTCCTCTCCTTTTCTCTCCTCTCTCCTTCCCTCTCCTCTCCTCTCCTCCCCTCTCCTCTCCTTCTCTCTCCTCTCCTTTTCTCTCCTCTCTCCTTCTCTCTCCTCTCCTCTCCTCTCCTCTCCTCTCCTCTATGTTCCTCTCCTTTCTTTTCCTCCCCTCCCCTCTACTCTCCTCTTCTCTGTTCCTCTCTCTCCTCTCCTCTCTTCTCCTTTTCTCTCCTCCTACCCTCTCCTCTCTATGTCTGTCTCCAGGTGCCCCACTCCTGGCTGTGACGGCAGTGGCCACATCACTGGAAACTATGCATCCCATCGCAGGTAGGGTATGCCCCTCTATATAGCACAGGCCCTGAATGATGTAGTCACACTGTATACAGGAACCACAGTGGCTACCTACTGATTTAGATGAAGATTGCATCCATAATAGAACATTTTCCTTCATGGCTGTTTTCTATTTTCAAAATACTTTTCCAATGACCTTGAATTATATTCTATCTTTGATTTTTCCCTCCTTTAACACTTTCTCTTCTCTTTCTCTTCCCCCTCTCTTTCTCTCTCCTCTCTCTCCCTTCAGTCTGTCTGGCTGTCCTCTTGCTGATAAGAGTCTTCGTTCCCTCATGGCGGCCCACTCTGCTGAGCTCAAGTATGTCCGTTTCCAACTGGGCTTTCCCCTTTTTCAAGTCATTGGCTCAATGCTAAATTCGATTTCCTTCTATTTCTGCTGTTTTTACTGGGACTGCTAACGCTACTGTTGCTGCATCTGTCCTTGTAATTCTCCTGCCCCCGTCTCCACATAAAAAACACTACTCCTACACCCTCCCACACATCGATTGCTATGGTGCAAATGTAACGCTTCTATTTGTCGGTGCGCTGACATTTAACCTGTTCCCTTGATTTCCCAGGTGCCCCACTCCAGGATGTGATGGTTCAGGACATAACACTGGAAACTACGCCTCCCACAGAAGGTACAGACCTCATCAGTGGACTACCAACCTACGTCCACCATCCCTACCTACCTTCCATCTCATATGAGAAACAGTCGCAAAACGACCTTCTCTCTCCCTCTCCCTCCCTCTCTCTCCCCCTCTCCCTCCCTCTCTCTCAACCTCCCTCCCTCCCTACCTCCCTCCCTCCCTCCCTCTCCCTCTCTCTCTGTCCCCCTCTCCCTCTCTCTCTCTCTCTCTCTCTCTGTCTCTCTCCCTCTCTCTGTCTCTGTCTCTCTCCCTCTCTCTGTCTCTCTCTATCTCTCTCTGTTTCTCTCTGTCTCCCTCTGTCTCCCTCTCCCTCTCCCTCTCCCTCTCCCTCTCTCTCTGTCCCCCATTCCCTCTCTCTCGCTCTCTCTCTCTCTCTCTCTGTCTCTCTGTCTCTCTCTGTCTCTGTCTCTCTCCCTCTCTCTGTCTCTCTCTCTCTCTCTCTCTCTCTCTCTCTCTCTCTCTCTCTCTGTCTCTCTCCCTCTCTCTGTCTCTTTCTCTCTCCCTCTCTCTCTCTATCTCTCTCTGTTTCTCTCTCTCTCGCCCTCTCTCTGTCTCTGTCTCTCCCTCTCTCTGTCTCTCTCTCTCTCTCTCTCTCTCTCTCTCTCTCTCTCTCTGTCTCTCTCCCTCTCTCTGTCTCTTTCTCTCTCCCTCTCTCTCTCTATCTCTCTCTGTCTCTCGCCCTCTCTCTGTCTCTGTCTCTCTCCTCTCTCTGTCTCTCTCTCCCTCTCTCTCCCCCTCTCCCTCCCTCTCTCTCAACCTCCCTCCCTCCCTACCTCCCTCCCTCCCTCCCTCTCCCTCTCTCTCTGTCCCCCTCTCCCTCTCTCTCTCTCTCTCTCTCTCTCTGTCTCTCTCCCTCTCTCTGTCTCTGTCTCTCTCCTCTCTCTGTCTCTCTCTATCTCTCTCTGTTTCTCTCTGTCTCCCTCTGTCTCCCTCTCCCTCTCCCTCTCCCTCTCCCTCTCCCTCTCTCTCTGTCCCCCATTCCCTCTCTCTCTCTCTCTCTCTCTCTCTCTCTCTGTCTCTCGCCCTCTCTCTGTCTCTGTCTCTCTCCCTCTCTCTGTCTCTCTCTCTCTCTCTCTCTCTCTCTCTCTCTCTCTCTCTCTGTCTCTCTCCCTCTCTCTGTCTCTTTCTCTCTCCCTCTCTCTCTCTATCTCTCTCTGTTTCTCTCTGTCTCTCTCTCCCTCTCTCTCTATCACACACAGACACACAAGGCCAGAGAAGCTTAGAAAGAGATCACGGTAGTTTCAGGCAGGACTCATACACCCAAACACAATTGTGGAAATTATTATTCTTAATTTTTATTTTTTTTATGTATATGCTTAAGGTTTTTTGTTTTTTTTACTACTTTGTTGGATTTCAAATAGCTGTTTGGTTTCTTTTTTTTTTATTTCTTTTTTTTAAACATTGCACTTTCTTTCGGCATTCGAATCAAAACATTAAGATGCTTCCCATATAATGTTCCATCCCTTTTGTCAAACAGTAACGTCTCCACCATAGAAGACGATTGTTCAAGGTGTTTTTCCACCCTTTTTTCATCGGCTTCATACTTTGTGTTTTCAGTTTGTCTGGGTGCCCCCGTGCCAAGAAAGGTGGATTAAAAACATCTCCCACCAAGGACGACAAGGAGGACTCCGAGCTCTTAAAGTTCGTACCACTAAAGAAAGCCACGGCCCTTTTTTCTTCCAATTAAGATATACGGTAAAAGTCACTTTCAAAAAGTTAAGGCAGTCACCCTGACCTTCGTGCAGAGGCAGGATGACCTGTCCCCAGTCTGTCTCCTAGAGATGACATCACACCTGGCTGAGACGCACTGCGCTGCCTGTGCTAACTCATAGTACTGTAGTTCATTGTAGTGTATTGCAGTGTAGATCAAAAAATGACATCTCGCATTTCTCTGAAATTGTCGTCAACTCTAAATGTTTGTTGACGACAGCCAATAAAAGACCTTGGCGTCTGTGTTTGTTGAATGTGCTTGGTTATGAAACCACAACATGATGCCATGCAACAGGTAGAGAGAGGTACCTGTAGTGGAGTACCTATAATGTCAAACCTACGGCGGAGAAGTAACACTTTGTTTTTTAATCGGCCATGTTTTTGGACCCATAGTGAAATAGTACTAGCTACTGTAATGGCAGTCTTACACATATGTACTAAATATATGACATTATGTTATAACTATATGTACCGTTCACCTTGTGCTTTCCATCCCATCTCTCTCTATGAGTCTTATATCTATAGATATACTAACGTTTACACCTCTCTCTCTTTCCCTCCCTCTCTCCCCTACAGATGCCCCGTGCCAGGCTGTGACAGCCTGGGTCACATCAGTGGGAAGTACGCCACTCATCGCAGTGCCTATGGGTGCCCGCTAGCTGCCCGCAGGCAGAAGGAGGGGATGCTCAACGGTAACCCATTCTCCTGGAAGGCCTTCAAGACGGAGGCCCCCAACTGCCCCACCCCCGGCTGTGATGGATCAGGACACGCCAACGGCAGCTTCCTCACACACCGCAGGTACGGACCAATCACAACACAGAACACAGGGCAGCTTTCTCACACACCGCAAGTACGGACCAATCACAACACAGAACATAGGGTAGCTTCCTCACACACCGCAGGTACGGACCAATCACAACACAGAACACAGGCCAACTTCCTCACACACCACAGGTATGGACAAATCACAACACAGAACACAGGCCAGCTTCCTCACACACTGCAGGTATGGACCAATCACAACACAGAACACAGGCCAGCTTCCTCACACACTGCAGGTATGGACCAATCACAACACAGAACACAGGGCAGCTGACAGACAAATGATTACCACTGATTGCGTTACAATTCTAAATGTATCATTTTGTGGTTCATTCATGGTTTTAAATACTCAACTTGATGAAATTGACCATCTTTATTCTTCCTGTTTGTAGTCTCTCTGGCTGTCCCAGAGCCTCCTTTGCCAGAAAGAAAGCCAAGATCCCTGGAGATGAATACCTGAGCACCAAGTTCAGGGCCAGCGACGGTAAGAGAACAACGGAATAGGGAACACCTTTATGTGACAGTCAATGTCTAGTCAATACCCAGCTAGCACATTTGGTTCCTTGGAAGTTGTGGGAACGTATGCTTTTGGTTTCACATTGGTTGTGGGAACGAAGTCATACATTAATCTGAATGTTTTTTTTTTGGCGTTCTGAGAAAAGAAGTGAACATTTCCTATGTTCTGGGAACGTTTATCTTTGGTAGCAGAGAGGTTCTGAGAATGTTTTACTCTGGTTCCTTAAAAAAAAAATCTGGGAGGTTTTTATCAAATATAGGTCATTTAGAGGTTTTTGAATAGCTTCCTTAAAACATTCACTGAATGTTTTATTAAGACTTTTAATAACACTGATAACTTATTTTGGGGTTAACTTTTTTTTTTACTCCAGGCACAGATAGGACCAATGATGTATATAAACTCTGGATTGCTGATGCTACTGTAGCTATTGGCCATTGACAGGCTTTGAAACCACTGGTCGGCCATATTGGTACTCCCCAGTAGGAGCAGTCCTTCAAAGGAATGAATGGAATTCTACATTATTTCAATTAAATGTAAAAAATTACATGTATTTAAGTATTTTTGTTGTTGTAGTGGGACATTTCCTGGGAAATGTTCTTGTTGCTTACAACCTCATACTAATCGCATTAGCCTACGTTAGCTCAACCGTTCTGTGGAAGGGACACCGAACCCGAAGAAGTTTTAAGATCAGGTGTGGTCAATTAGTGGGCACGGCCAACACACCTGAACACACTTAACAAGAGAGAGGATAATGCATTTCTAAAGCTTCCAAAATATGTTTTACAACGGTGGAGGAGTGCCAAGATGGAGATGCAGTAGCTTCAACACAGCACCCCCTATTAGTCATCTAGAGTATATATATATAAATATAAATCATTGGATAGGACACATGGAAATTATTTTTAATTTGGCATTAATCATGCAAACATATATTTTTTTATTGTGGCATGGCATCAGTGAGATTCAGACCTGTAATCTTCTGTTCTCTATCCATGGAATTAGTCCACTGCGACACCAGGATGGAGATGGCATGCCATGTTGTTTTATGTATACAAAGCTGTTCATTGTAGTCTATTCAAACAGACCCCGTTTTAAAGGTAACAAGCACTCATTAAGATCAGGTGTGGTCAATTAGTGGGCGCGGCCAACACACCTGAACACACAGGATAGAGAGAGTTTTGTTGATTCTGCGACAGGAATGTTTTTAAATAACATTCTTAGAACATTCTATGAACGTTACTAAAGTTTTCTTGTGGTTTTTATGGAAAGCTTTCTTATAGTTCTCGGAACAATTTGAGAACAGTACTTTAAACAGAACCGTGAGGGAACCTGTAGGAAACGATACGCTGAAGTACTCAAATTCTCAAAGGAGAATGTTGTTTCTTAACGTTCTCTGAACTATTTGAGAACATTCCCAATGTCAAACCAGTTGGAGAACGTTCCTAAAACATTACCAACGTGTTAATTAACTGTCACCATATTTGAACGTTTAGGAAACGTTCTGTTCAAGTAATGAAATTCAAGAAAATATAAATGATAAATAAATAGAACGTTGTGGGAAGGTTGTAAAATAACCATAGGACAACCACGCTCTCGCCAAGCTTTAAGAAACATATGGTTCTCACTACATTATGTGCTAGCTGGGTAGAGTTTATCAAACTAGGATGACCCATTTCTCCTGTCCCCTCTTATAACCTTATGCATCTCAATCATCTCTTCCCTTCCATCCTGTAGTTCTGAACAATGACGAGGACATCAAGCATCTCAACAAGGAGATCAAGGAGCTCAACGAGACCAACAACGAGATGGAGACAGACATGGTGAACCTGCAAACACAGGTGTTTGTGTGTGTGTGTGTGTGTGTGTGTATGTGTGTATGTGTGTGTGTGTGTGTGTGTGTGTGTGTGTGTGTGTGTGTGTGTGTGTGTGTGTGTGTGTGTGTGCGCGCACGTGTGTGTGAACGCTCATGTTTTAAAACCTCATACACCCTACATTGTGATTTATTGTAAAATGCCTGAGCTCAAGTAAATCTATATACTGTATGTGTAAATAACTGTTGTGCTGTGGTGCAGATCTCATCCATGGAGAAGAACCTGAAGAACATTGAGGTGGAGAACAAGCTGATTGAGGAGCAGAACGAGACGCTCTTCATGGAGCTATCTGGCCTCAGCCATGCCCTGATCCGCAGCCTGGCCAACATCCGCATCCCACACATGGTGAGTTAAATACCATTTATATACAGTTAGATACAGTACTGATAAAGCTGTGGCCGAGTCTCGAACATGCAGACACATACTAATACACACACTGAACAGAAACTAACACAAACACACAAACACACAATCACACTAACACACAAACACACAAACACACTGACACAAAAACACAAACACACAAACACACAGACACACTGACACACTGACACAAAAACACAAACACACTGTACTGCAGCGCCAGCTGTGCCATCAGAGTCCCTGGGTTCGCGCCCAGGCTCTGTCGTAACCGGCCGCGACCGGGAGGTCCGTGGGGCGACGCACAATTGGCCTAGCGTCGTCCGGGTTAGGGAGGGATTGATCGGTAGGGAAATCCTTGTCTCATCGTGCACCAGCGACTCCTGTGGTGGGCCGGGCACAGTGTGCGCTAACCAAGGTTGCCAGGTGCACGGTGTTTCCTCCGACACATTGGTGCGGCTGGCTTCTGGGTTGGAGGCGCGCTGTGTTAAGAAGCAGCGCGGCTTGGTTGGGTTGGGTATCGGAGGACGCATGACTTTCAACCTTCGTCTCTCCCGAGCCCGTACGGGAGTTGTAGCGATGAGACAAGATAGTAGCTACTACAACTTTGGGGAGAAAAAGGGGTAAAATTTAAATTTAAAAAAACACAAACACACTAACACACAAACACACAAACACACTAACACAAACACACTAACACACTAACACAAACACATTAACACACTAACACAAATACATTAACACACTAACACAAACACACTAACACACTAACACAAACACACTAACACACTAACACACTAACACACTAACACAAACACACAAACACACTAACACACTAACACAAACACACTAACACAAACACACTAACAAACAAAATTCCTTGTTTTTCGCATCACAGCAGGAGCCAATCACTGAGCAGAATTTCGACAGATACGTGAGCACCCTGACTGACATGTACACCAACAAGGAGTGCTTCCAGAACCCGGAGAACAAGGCTCTGCTGGAGAGCATCAACAAGGCTGTGAAGAGCATCAAGGTGTGAAAACCTCCACGAGGAAGAAGAGTGAAAACACCTAAAAGGAGAGAGTTGGCGTCAAGAGACTAGAGTATATTTAAAGAGAATACGAATACAAAAAGGGCATTCAGGTTTTATAAATGGCAACTTAAATTAAACCCAGGGAGCATTCTGTAAAGAAGAAAACGTAACTAGGACCAAAATCCAAACATGCTGCTGCTGGGATCGGAAGGAGGAAGTGGAATGGAACCAAATCCTTCGGGTTTGAATTGATGTTTTGTTTCTTTGTTTTATGTTACCTTCATCGTTATCATGTATGTCCTGTTTTGGAGGTATCTCTGTTTTTGGGGGTATCTCTTTTTTTGGAGACATCTCTGTTTTGGAGGCATCTCTGTTTTGGAGGTATCTCTGTTTTGGAGGCATCTCTGTTTTGGAGGTATCTCTGTTTTGGAGGCATCTCTGTTTTGGAGGTATCTCTGTTTTGGAGGTATCTCTGTTTTGGAGGTATCTCTGTTTCGGAGGTATCTCTGTTTCGGAGGTATCTCTGTTTCGGAGGTATCTCTGTTTCGGAGTTATCTTTTTGACTGTCCCAATTCATACTGTAATTCAAGGTTTAGTTCAGCAACAATTTGGAGAAGAAAGAAAGAAAGAATGAAGGATAGAAGTAGTGGTATGATGCCAGATAAGACAGAGGGTATGACCTGCCGACATGAGGTGAAGAAAACTGGAAAACTGTCCACATTGTGTCCCAGAGAAGACACGAAGGCTTCAGAAATGTTGTTCTGTGGCAGGATAAGGTGAGAGTGCTTGTGGATGAGTGGGTAGTGTGTGATACTGAGCACTACAGCACTCCTATTGTGTAGAAGTGAATGGAGAATCCCTGAACTCTGGGGTCTTCTTGAGCAATGGTTCATGTGCTTAGTGTTGTTACTGCAGCAAGATGTCAACATGAATCCATGTCTTGTCTCAATTCAGAGGAAAGCAGCTCTTCAAGCGAAGATTAAGTCACAAATCACTGGTTTCTTTTTCCTCTTCTGAAAATCAACAACCTTCTCTATATATCTGCTGGAAGATCTGAGAGCAACAGATACAGCCTTCTTTCTTTGAACTGAACGGTGATGGTAATGGAGTGCACACTTGTCTATTCCTGTTAGTTTGTGGTACAATATTTATTGTTATAGAAATTATTTACATTTGTGAATACGCAAATTGTAATGTATTGTCATTTTATGTGTATTTATTTGATTTGGTCTATTTATTTAAAAAAAAAATTACATGTATATTTAGTAAATCAAAAAATGCAACCCTGCTGGTCGATCATGGCCATAAAGATTTAAAATAGGGAGTCTTCTAAATCAATATTTAAAAAGCTATTTAGACAACTGTCCACACTTGATTATTTTATATATCTTATTTTATTTTAAATAATTTGTAAACATTTTTAATTGCAAATATTTTATAAATTACAATGTTTTGATAATTTTATAAAGGTTTTCTCCTTCATTTATGTTATTTCTTTTATCTGCATCTTCAGATACCCACGGCTTAAAAAGAAAGTATGTATTTATTATTTATTTAATATTAAATATTGATATGATTGTATATTTATTTTGTTATTTATGTGTGTGTTGTGATGGCTGAGTATCAGTAGTCTTAAAATCCATTTCTAATATTTAAATAAAATTTAAAAAACCATGCTCAGAAAGAATAAATAGAATATTGTTTGATTACATAGTCTTTCCTAGATATATCAGCAGTTGTAAAAGCAAAATAACCAACGAAAGAATGGTGTCAGAGTGGCTTTGTGTCATCGATGATTTATTTGCTTTTTGTCAGGAAAAATAAGACGAAGAAAATAGACAGATATAAGGATCAAATGTTACCTCTCCAAGCGCTTTGTAGCGGCCAACACTGGCTTACCCAAAACATTTTTAATGTACTATAGATGTTTTAATGCCTTTTGATAAATTATTTTTCTCTTTTCATTATTTTCTGTCAATGTGTTGAGCAGAAGCTCCAAAGAGCTCTGTTCCGGAATGTTCCGTCTAGACTGGATGTCTGGGTCTAAGACATTTAAAGGACATCTTCAAGGAAAAACTAAACTATCAAGGAGGATGACCTCTTTGACAATTTATATCACATCCACTTCTACGCCCTTGTAGCCTTATTCTAGATGACATTTGTTGATGCACAAAGTGCCACTACCACTCAGTTTCTTTCCTGATTCTTTGCATTCTGCAATGTACGATGTCTGGTCACATGACATGACCAGGGCGTCACATGACATGACCGAGAGTTGGGATTGTTTCAGATGCCTTTATTTCTTTGCCAAGATGGCCATAAGTACACTATATATACATTCTGTATAAATAGAATTTAAAATGCTATATATATATATATATATATGAATAGAAACATACATATATTTTTCCAGTGTAATTGTTGACTATTTTTCTCTTGTATTAGCTTATCAAAGGAACAGTAGTTGTTTGAGAGTTGTGACGACTAGAGGTGGTTATGACTGTGGTTTTAAAGATACTCAACAAAACTGTCATTGTTTTTTAGGTTTCCTTTTCTTCTCTATCCTTGATCCAACCATGATGATGATAATAATAACAATACATGGGACTTATATAGTGCTTTTTCAAGGACCCAAAGTCGACATGTTGTAAATGCTAATGTCTGTTGTAATGAATCTGAAATGACTGTCGTTTTAACTAAATGGTTGGCTCTTTGTTCAAGTATCGTGTGAGTGAGTTCATGTATAGAGGACTCTTCATAGTAGTCACATTGGCTATATTGTGCAGTACTGTGTCGTTATGATAAGGTTATGATCATGTCAGCCCACTGAGCGGAGTTTGTAAACACGGATCACAATGTTAAAAAGCCAATAGGGAAAGTGTAGTACTTGCTCTGAGTGATCTGTTGCAGCTAGTGGGAGACCCTGTGATAATATGATGAGGTAACCTAGTGGGAGACCCTGTGATAATATGATGAGGTAACCTAGTGGGAGACCCTGTGATAATATGATGAGGTAACCTAGTGGGAGACCCTGTGATAATATGATGAGGTAACCTAGTGGGAGACCCTGTGATAATATGATGAGGTAACCTAGTGGGAGACCCTGTGATAATATGATGAGGTAACCTAGTGGGAGACCCTGTGATAATATGATGAGGTAACCTAGTGGGAGACCCTGTGATAATATGATGAGGTAACCTAGTGGGAGACCCTGTGATAATATGATGAGGTAACCTAGTGGGAGACCCTGTGATAATATGATGAGGTAACCTAGTGGGAGACCCTGTGATAATATGATGAGGTAACCTAGTGGGAGACCCTGTGATAATATGATGAGGTAACCTAGTGGGAGACCCTGTGATAATATGATGAGGTAACCTAGTGGGAGACCCTGTGATAATATGATGAGGTAACCTAGTGGGAGACCCTGTGATAATATGATGAGATAACCTAGTGGGAGACCCTGTGATAATATGATGAGGTAACCTAGTGGGAGACCCTGTGATAATATGATGAGGTAACCTAGTGGGAGACCCTGTGATAATATGATGAGGTAACCTAGTGGGAGACCCTGTGATAATATGATGAGGTAACCTAGTGGGAGACCCTGTGATAATATGATGAGGTAACCTAGTGGGAGACCCTGTGATAATATGATGAGGTAACCTAGTGGGAGACCCTGTGATAATATGATGAGGTAACCTAGTGGGAGACCCTGTGATAATATGATGAGGTAACCTAGTGGGAGACCCTGTGATAATATGATGAGATAACCTAGTGGGAGACCCTGTGATAATATGATGAGGTAACCTAGTGGGAGACCCTGTGATAATATGATGAGGTAACCTAGTGGGAGACCCTGTGATAATATGATGAGGTAACCTAGTGGGAGACCCTGTGATAATATGATGAGGTAACCTAGTGGGAGACCCTGTGATAATATGATGAGGTAACCTAGTGGGAGACCCTGTGATAATTGTGTAATGAAACTCTCTTGGGCACTTTTTTAAAAACCATTGAAAATGAGAGCATTTGAGTATGGACTTTTTAGAACACACTGGGTTTTGGTCACTAGCAAAGTACCGGTATTCACCCCAGCAGAAGAAACAAAAGAACTGCATATTTGACCTGTTTTGTTATATTTAATGTAAATCTAAACACTGATATGTAGAATGCCCTTTGCATCAGTGTCCGGAGGGTTGATTCAATTGATGCTATCAGGTTTTTATACATGCCAGTAATACTCTTCAGACCATACAAGGGGAAGCAGAGTTTGGCTCGCAGGTTACTGGAAAGAACTGACTAAATCTGCATAATAATATGATACTAGGGCATTAGCCAAAGCCTGCGGCGATAGCAGGGATTGGATCAAGCCCTCCAAGTGAAAAGAGAGGAACGTGTGGGAGTGGAGATTGAATTGCTGCATTAGAGGTCTCCCTCTTGGTTTGGAAGAGGTGTTTGTTGCATAAATATGTGTCCATTACTCAGAATGTCAAAACCTTTTAATGGCTTCTCCTCTTCTGTATTGTGTAACCTTTACTCAGGAAGGAGTTCTTGATGCATTTAGTTAAGAAATTAGCTTATTCTTCCCCCAACCCTTTAATGCATGAGCATACAACACTACGAGAGTATGAAGGTTGTGATTATTATCGTATCTTTTTTGATATGGCATAACCCCTTTTAAACTCGTTGAACAGCACTGAGATACTGAGATTAAATAGCAAAATGACAGTCCAACACATTTCTAAAGATTAGGTACAGAACTCAATGTAATCAAGAGTGTTAACAACAACAGCTTGTCCGTTTGATAGGGAGTGATGGACATATTCTTCATATTAAGGAGTTTATGTCTTCCGTATTCGTAATGGTTCAGTATTTTCTAAATGGTCGATTGGGATGGGATAGAAGCACTGAAGCTGGACTGTGTTCCATTGGCAGGGACCAGGGTGTTTGACTGGTCGGTTAAATGCATGGTCATGTTAACGTTCATGACTGCTGATGAAATGTGATGGAGGAACATGGATGGCATGTGATTGTACCATGATATGTGATTGTACCATGGTATGTGATTGTACCATGATATGTGATTGTACCATGGTATGTGATTGTACCATGATATGTGATTGTACCATGGTATGTGATTGCACCATGGTATGTGATTGTATCATGGTATGTGATTGTACCATGATATGTGATTGTACCATGGTATGTGATTGTATCATGGCATGTGATTGTATCATGGCATGTGATTGTATCATGGCATGTGATTGTATCATGGCATGTGAAAACGATCCTTTTCAGTTGATAGTTGTGAATGATGTGGTCTCATGTAGTGGTTGTAAAAACACAGTGTGTCTGTTTGCTCTGATAAACAATGATCTGTAGTGGTTGTAAAAACACAGTGTGTCTGTTTGCTCTGATAAACAATGATCACATACCTGTGAATCTCCCTGAATAATGGTACATATATAAAAAATATATTAAAAAATCAATGACCTAATATGTTAGTCTGTGACAGGCCAGGATACACAGAGATCCCGTGTCTTCTCTTTCCAGGCCTGCTTCACCAGTTAAAGGGAGGACAGGCAAGGCCACATTCGAGTACCCTGTGAACACGAGGGAAGATAGCCCAAAGTTCCCTATTCCGAGCTAGGTGCTGTACACATCTGGAGGCCCCTGAGAATGGTCCCCTGATTCTGTTCTCTTCAGGGAAAGACAAGGGAGGGACCCAATCGTTAGGTGCCTATACTTCAAAACATTCTCATCCAATTCAGAAACTCAAAAATAAATAAAACAATTTTAAAAAATCAAAGTAGATCACATGAAAGGCAGAAAGGCATGTCTAGTAGAATGGTATACCATATCATTGAGCTAATCAAACCAAAACCAAACTCCCTCTGTAGGTACTGTAGCTTAAAGCTGTGTGCTTGTATCATGTGTGCCTTTCTCTCTCCACTCATTGCAGGCAAAGGTATGTTTACATTTGAAGAAGCTGGTACAAAATCCTGCTCAAGAGGTTGGCAGGGGTGAAGACGGCTTTTTCAGGGGATAAGGGAGGGTTTGGGTGGCTATTCTAAAAAAGCTGATTAAATATGTCTTTGACAGGCAGGCAGGCCTGTTGCCGTGGTGACACATTCACGCTGTTACAGAGACACAAAACATCAATATGTTATAATGGTAAAGAAACTGTGACCTAATTACGACGATTCAGGTACCAAACTGCATGGACAGTTTCTGTGAAGGAAAAAAATGTAATGAAAATCAACTTTATTATAGACAATGCATTAGTGTGTAGGGCATTATTTTTTAAACAAGTTGAAACCTCTGTATATATTTGTATTAAAGAACAGTGTTATTGTTGTTGTATTAAAGAAAAGTTCAACAAACAAAAAAGTACATAGAGTTAGTGACAAAATGCACAGCCAAGGGTTGTCCTGCTAGCCCATTTTTACAGAGAGATTTCTACTGGCCATTTTCTAGGCATTCATATTATTAATATCCTTTTGGAAATTACAAACTTCCAAAATTACAAGCACTTCCACAATGATAGATAGTAAGGATTTGTGTTACTTTTGTAGAGGTGGTTGTTCCTTTGCTACCAGACAACTCTTGGCTATGGGTTCTCTGGGTCTCCTGTTATCTTTTGGAAGTTAACTCTGTGGTTGGGCTGAAATTGTGACTCTGCGTTTGTTCCCATGTTCCTGTGTCAATGTCATAAACTAGAGAAGTGATGTCAGTTATTGTGGGCGTTTTAATGTTATCAATAATAAAAAATAAATAAAAACATTAATAAAGAATTATAGACAATAGTATCTGTCGCTTTCATTTATTAGTGTGTGTGTGTGTGTGTTTGGTTTCACTATTCTTGTGGGGACCAGAAGTCCGTCTTCACACGAATAGTAAAACAAGAAGAATTCAGACAACTGGGGACATTTCGCAGGTCCCCACAAGGAAAAATACTATTTTAGGCTAAATCGTCTACCTGAATCCAAAACGTGTACGCACAGGAGTGTTTTAGAATATTGGACCGTTGGCTTTCATGCTTTTCGAATTCTCAGCGTAGCTCAAGCCATTTTTCTAACTGTCAACACATTCAAATGACAAGAGGAAGTTTACCGGATTGTGGGGAATTGCGGGTTCGGGCTGTATGTCCCCTTGGATAATGATCTCAGAACCCTGTAGCTATGTCACAATGGGACTCCGGACTTTAGCGCTCTAGCATCTGTGGACTATGACTTACGCTTAACGGGGTTAGGTTTAGGGTTAGAATTAGAGTTAGAATTAGGGTTAGAATTAGGGTTAGAATTAGGGTTAGGGTTAGAATTAGGGTTAGAATTACGGTTAGAATTAGGGTTAGGCTTAGGGTTAGGGTTAGGGTTAGGGTTAGAATTAGGGTTAGAATTAGGGTTAGGGTTAGAATTAGGGTTAGGGAAAAAAGGATTTTGAAGGGAATTAATTGATCGGTCCCCACAAGGGTAGTAAAACAAACGTGTGAGTGTCTATGTCTATATGTGTGTAGGTGCCATACACTATATTCTATGTCTATATGTGTGTAGGTGCCATACACTGTATTCTATGTCTATATGTGTGTAGGTGCCATACACTGTGTTCCATGTCTGTGTCTATATGTGTGTAGGTGCCATACACTGTATTCTATGTCTATATGTGTGTATGTGCCATACACTGTATTCTATGTCTATATGTGTGTAGGTGCCATACACTGTATTCTATGTCTATATGTGTGTAGGTGCCATACACTGTATTCTATGTCTATATGTGTGTATGTGCCATACACTGTATTCTATGTCTATATGTGTGTAGGTGCCATACACTGTATTCTATGTCTATATGTGTGTAGGTGCCATACACTGTATTCTGTGTTTATATGTGTGTAGGTGCCATACACTGTATTCTATGTCTATATGTGTGTAGGTGCCATACACTGTATTCTATGTCTATATGTGTGTAGGTGCCATACACTGTATTCTATGTCTATATGTGGGTAGGTGCCATACACTCTATTCTATGTCTATATGTGTGTAGGTGCCATACACTGTATTCTATGTCTATATGTGTGTAGGTGCCATACACTGTATTCTATGTCTATATGTGTGTAGGTGCCATACACTGTATTCTATGTCTATGTCTATATGTGTGTAGGTGCCATACACTGTGTTCTATGTCTGTGTCTATATGTGTGTAGATGCCATACACTGTATTCCTTGTCTATATGTGTGTAGGTGCCATACACTGTATTCTATTTCTGTGTCTATATGTGTGTAGGTGCCATACACTGTATTCTGTGTCTATATGTGTGTAGGTGCCATACACTGTATTCTGTGTCTATATGTGTGTAGGTGCCATACACTGTATTCTATGTCTATATGTGTGTAGGTGCCATACACTGTATTCTATGTCTGTGTCTATATGTGTGTAGGTGCCATACACTGTATTCTGTGTCTATGTCTATATGTGTGTAGGTGCCATACACTGTATTCTGTGTCTATATGTGTGTAGGTGCCATATACTGTATTCTGTGTCTATATGTGTGTAGGTGCCATACACTGTATTCTATGTCTGTATTTATATGTGTGTAGATGCCATACACTGTATTCTATGTCTGTGTCTATATGTGTGTAGGTGCCATACACTGTATTCTGTGTCTATGTCTATATGTGTGTAGGTGCCATACACTGTATTCTGTGTCTATATGTGTGTAGGTGCCATACACTCTATTCTATGTCTATATGTGTGTAGGTGCCATACACTGTATTCTATGTCTGTGTCTATATGTGTGTAGGTGCCATATACTGTATTCTGTGTCTATATGTGTGTAGGTGCCATACACTGTATTCTATGTCTGTGTCTATATGTGTGTAGGTGCCATACACTGTATTCTATGTCTGTGTCTATATGTGTGTAGGTGCCAAACACTGTATTCTATGTCTATATGTGTGTAGGTGCCATACACTGTATTCTATGTCTATATGTGTGTAGGTGCCATACACTGTATTCTGTGTCTATATGTGTGTAGGTGCCATACACTCTATTCTATGTCTATATGTGTGTAGGTGCCATACACTGTATTCTATGTCTGTGTCTATATGTGTGTAGGTGCCATACACTGTATTCTGTGTCTATATGTGTGTAGGTGCCATACACTCTATTCTATGTCTATATGTGTGTAGGTGCCATACACTGTATTCTATGTCTGTGTCTATATGTGTGTAGGTGCCATACACTGTATTCTATGTCTGTGTCTATATGTGTGTAGGTGCCATACACTGTATTCTATGTCTATATGTGTGTAGGTGCCATACACTGTATTCTATGTCTATATGTGTGTAGGTGCCATACACTGTATTCTATGTCTGTGTCTATATGTGTGTAGGTGCCATACACTGTATTTTATGTCTGTGTCTATATGTGTGTAGGTGCCATACACTGTATTCTGTGTCTATATCTGTGTAGGTGCCATACACTCTATTCTATGTCTATATGTGTGTAGGTGCCATACACTGTATTCTATGTCTGTGTCTATATGTGTGTAGGTGCCATACACTGTATTCTGTGTCTTTATGTGTGTAGGTGCCATACACTGTATTCTATGTCTGTGTCTATATGTGTGTAGGTGCCATACACTGTATTCAATGTCTAATTCTATATGTGTGTAGGTGCTATACGCTGTATTCTATGTCTGTGTCTATATGTGTGTAGGTGCCATACACTGTATTCTATGTCTATATGTGTGTAGCTGCCATACACTGTATTCTATGTCTATATGTGTGTAGGTGCCATACACTGTATTCTATGTCTGTGTCTATATGTGTGTAGGTGCCATACACTGTAATCTATGTCTAATTCTATATGTGTGTATGTGCAATACACTGTATTCTATGTCTGTGTCTATATGTGTGTAGGTGCCATACACTGTATTCTGTGTCTATATGTTTGTAGGTGCCATACACTGTATTCTATGTCTATATGTGTGTAGGTGCCATACACTGTATTCTGTGTCTGTGTCTATATGTGTGTAGTTGCCATACACTGTATTCTATGTCTAATTCTATATGTGTGTAGGAGCCATACACTGTATTCTATGTCTGTGTCTATATGTGTGTAGGTGCCATACACTGTGATCTATGTCTGTGTCTATATGTGTGTAAATGCCATACACTGTATTCTATGTCTGTGTCTATATGTGTGTAGGAGCCATACACTGTATTCTATGTCTGTGTCTATATGTGTGTAGGTGCCATACACTGTGTTCTATGTCTGTGTCTATATGTGTGTAAATGCCATACACTGTATTCTATGTCTGTGTCTATATGTGTGTAGGTGCCATATACTGTATTCTATGTCTATATGTGTGTAGGTGCCATACACTGTATTCTATGTCTGTGTCTATATGTGTGTAGGTGCCATACACTGTATTCTATTTCTAATTCTATATGTATGTAGGTGCCATACACTGTATTCTATGTCTGTGTCTATATGTGTGTAGGTACCATACACTGTATTCTATGTCTGTGTCTATATGTGTGTAGGTGCCATACACTGTATTCTGTGTCTATATATGTGTAGGTGCCATACACTGTATTCTATGTCTGTGTCTATATGTGTGTAGGTGCCATACACTGTATACTATGTCTATATGTGTGTAGGTGCCATACACTGTGTTCTATGTCTGTGTCTATATGTGTGTAGGTGCCATACACTGTATTCTATGTCTATATGTGTGTAGGTGCCATACACTGTATTCTATGTCTGTGTCTATATGTGTGTAGGTGCCATACACTGTATTCTATGTCTATGTGTGTAGCTGCCATACACTGTATTCTATGTCTACATGTGTGTAGCTGCCATACACTGTATTCTATGTCTATGTCTATATGTGTGTAGGTGCCATACACTGTATTATATGTCTATATGTGTGTAGGTGCCATACACTGTATTCTATGTCTATATGTGTGTAGGTGCCATAAACTGTATTCTATGTCTATATGTGTGTAGGTGCCATACACTGTATTCTATGTCTATATGTGTGTAGGTGCCATACACTGTATTCTATGTCTGTGTCTATATGTGTGTAGGTGCCATACACTGTATTTTATGTCTATGTCTATATGTGTGTAGGTGCCATACACTGTATTCTGTGTCTATATGTGTGTAGGTGCCATACACTGTATTCTATGTCTGTGTCTATATGTGTGTATGTGCCATACACTGTATTCTATGTCTAATTCTATATGTGTGTAGGTGCCATACACTGTATTCTATGTCTAATTCTATATGTGTGTAGGTGCTATACGCTGTATTCTATGTCTGTGTCTATATGTGTGTAGGTGCCATACACTGTATTCTATGTCTATATGTGTGTAGCTGCCATACACTGCATTCTATGTCTATATGTGTGTAGGTGCCATACACTGTATTCTATGTCTATATGTGTGTAGGTGCCATACACTGTATTCTATTTCTAATTCTATATGTATGTAGGTGCCATACACTGTATTCTATGTCTGTGTCTATATGTGTGTAGGTGCCATACACTGTGTTCTATGTCTGTGTCTATATGTGTGTAGGTACCATACACTGTATTCTATGTCTGTGTCTATATGTGTGTAGGTGCCATACACTGTATTCTGTGTCTATATATGTGTAGGTGCCATACACTGTATTCTATGTCTGTGTCTATATGTGTGTAGGTGCCATACAATGTATACTATGTCTATATGTGTGTAGGTGCCATACACTGTGTTCTATGTCTGTGTCTATATGTGTGTAGATGCCATACACTGTATTCTATGTCTGTGTCTATATGTGTGTAGGTGCCATACACTGTATTCTATGTCTATGTGTGTAGCTGCCATACACTGTATTCTATGTCTATATGTGTGTAGCTGCCATACACTGTATTCTATGTCTATGTCTATATGTGTGTAGGTGCCATACACTGTATTATATGTCTATATGTGTGTAGGTGCCATACACTGTATTCTATGTCTATATGTGTGTAGGTGCCATAAACTGTATTCTATGTCTATATGTGTGTAGGTGCCATACACTGTATTCTATGTCTATATGTGTGTAGGTGCCATACACTGTATTCTATGTCTGTGTCTATATGTGTGTAGGTGCCATACACTGTATTTTATGTCTATGTCTATATGTGTGTAGGTGCCATACACTGTATTCTGTGTCTATATGTGTGTAGGTGCCATACACTCTATTCTATGTCTATATGTGTGTAGGTGCCATACACTGTATTCTATGTCTGTGTCTATATGTGTGTATGTGCCATACACTGTATTCTGTGTCTTTATGTGTGTAGGTGCCATACACTGTATTCTATGTCTGTGTCTATATGTGTGTAGGTGCCATACACTGTATTCTATGTCTAATTCTATATGTGTGTAGGTGCTATACGCTGTATTCTATGTCTGTGTCTATATGTGTGTAGGTGCCATACACTGTATTCTATGTCTAATTCTATATGTGTGTATGTGCCATACACTGTATTCTATGTCTGTATCTATATGTGTGTAGGTGCCATACACTGTATTCTGTGTCTATATGTTTGTAGGTGCCATACACTGTATTCTATGTCTATATGTGTGTAGGTGCCATACACTGTATTCTGTGTCTGTGTCTATATGTGTGTAGGTGCCATACACTGTATTCTATGTCTAATTCTATATGTGTGTAGGAGCCATACACTGTATTCTATGTCTGTGTCTATATGTGTGTAGGTGCCATACACTGTGTTCTATGTCTGTGTCTATATGTGTGTATATGCCATACACTGTATTCTATGTCTGTGTCTATATGTGTGTAGGAGCCATACACTGTATTCTATGTCTGTGTCTATATGTGTGTAGGTGCCATACACTGTGTTCTATGTCTGTGTCTATATGTGTGTAAATGCCATACACTGTATTCTATGTCTGTGTCTATATGTGTGTAGGTGCCATATACTGTATTCTATGTCTATATGTGTGTAGGTGCCATACACTGTATTCTATGTCTGTGTCTATATGTGTGTAGGTGCCATACACTCTATTCTATTTCTAATTCTATATGTATGTAGGTGCCATACACTGTATTCTATGTCTGTGTCTATATGTGTGTAGGTGCCATACACTGTGTTATATGTCTGTGTCTATATGTGTGTAGGTACCATACACTGTATTCTATGTCTGTGTCTATATGTGTGTAGGTGCCATACACTGTATTCTGTGTCTATATATGTGTAGGTGCCATACACTGTATTCTATGTCTGTGTCTATATGTGTGTAGGTGCCATACACTGTATACTATGTCTATATGTGTGTAGGTGCCATACACTGTGTTCTATGTCTGTGTCTATATGTGTGTAGATGCCATACACTGTATTCTATGTCTGTGTCTATATGTGTGTAGGTGCCATACACTGTATTCTATGTCTGTGTTTATATGTGTGTAGATGCCATACACTGTATTCTATGTCTGTGTCTATATGTGTGTAGGTGCCATACACTGTATTCTGTGTCTATGTCTATATGTGTGTAGGTGCCATACACTGTATTCTGTGTCTATATGTGTGTAGGTGCCATACACTCTATTCTATGTCTATATGTGTGTAGGTGCCATACACTGTATTCTATGTCTGTGTCTATATGTGTGTAGGTGCCATATACTGTATTCTGTGTCTATATGTGTGTAGGTGCCATACACTGTATTCTATGTCTGTGTCTATATGTGTGTAGGTGCCATACACTGTATTCTATGTCTGTGTCTATATGTGTGTAGGTGCCAAACACTGTATTCTATGTCTATATGTGTGTAGGTGCCATACACTGTATTCTATGTCTATATGTGTGTAGGTGCCATACACTGTATTCTGTGTCTATATGTGTGTAGGTGCCATACACTCTATTCTATGTCTATATGTGTGTAGGTGCCATACACTGTATTCTATGTCTGTGTCTATATGTTTGTAGGTGCCATACACTGTATTCTGTGTCTATATGTGTGTAGGTGCCATACACTCTATTCTATGTCTATATGTGTGTAGGTGCCATACACTGTATTCTATGTCTGTGTCTATATGTGTGTAGGTGCCATACACTGTATTCTAGGTCTGTGTCTATATGTGTGTAGGTGCCATACACTGTATTCTATGTCTATATGTGTGTAGGTGCCATACACTGTATTCTATGTCTATATGTGTGTAGGTGCCATACACTGTATTCTATGTCTTTATGTGTGTAGGTGCCATACACTGTATTCTATGTCTGTGTCTATATGTGTGTAGGTGCCATACACTGTATTCAATGTCTAATTCTATATGTGTGTAGGTGCTATACGCTGTATTCTATGTCTGTGTCTATATGTGTGTAGGTGCCATACACTGTATTCTATGTCTATATGTGTGTAGCTGCCATACACTGTATTCTATGTCTATATGTGTGTAGGTGCCATACACTGTATTCTATGTCTGTGTCTATATGTGTGTAGGTGCCATACACTGTATTCTATGTCTAATTCTATATGTGTGTATGTGCCATACACTGTATTCTATGTCTGTGTCTATATGTGTGTAGGTGCCATACACTGTATTCTGTGTCTATATGTTTGTAGGTGCCATACACTGTATTATATGTCTATATGTGTGTAGGTGCCATACACTGTATTCTGTGTCTGTGTCTATATGTGTGTAGTTGCCATACACTGTATTCTATGTCTAATTCTATATGTGTGTAGGAGCCATACACTGTATTCTATGTCTGTGTCTATATGTGTGTAGGTGCCATACACTGTGTTCTATGTCTGTGTCTATATGTGTGTAAATGCCATACACTGTATTCTATGTCTGTGTCTATATGTGTGTAGGAGCCATACACTGTATTATATGTCTGTGTCTATATGTGTGTAGGTGCCATACACTGTGTTCTATGTCTGTGTCTATATGTGTGTAAATGCCATACACTGTATTCTATGTCTGTGTCTATATGTGTGTAGGTGCCATATACTGTATTCTATGTCTATATGTGTGTAGGTGCCATACACTGTATTCTATGTCTGTGTCTATATGTGTGTAGGTGCCATACACTGTATTCTATTTCTAATTCTATATGTATGTAGGTGCCATACACTGTATTCTATGTCTGTGTCTATATGTGTGTAGGTGCCATACACTGTGTTCTATGTCTGTGTCTATATGTGTGTAGGTACCATACACTGTATTCTATGTCTGTGTCTATATGTGTGTAGGTGCCATACACTGTATTCTGTGTCTATATATGTGTAGGTGCCATACACTGTATTCTATGTCTGTGTCTATATGTGTGTAGGTGCCATACACTGTATTCTATGTCTGTGTCTATATGTGTGTAGGTGCCATACACTGTATTCTGTGTCTATATATGTGTAGGTGCCATACACTGTATTCTATGTCTGTGTCTATATGTGTGTAGGTGCCATACACTGTATACTATGTCTATATGTGTGTAGGTGCCATACACTGTGTTCTATGTCTGTGTCTATATGTTTGTAGATGCCATACACTGTATTCTATGTCTGTGTCTATATGTGTGTAGGTGCCATACACTGTATTCTATGTCTATATGTGTGTAGGTGCCATACACTGTATTCTATGTCTGTGTCTATATGTGTGTAGGTGCCATACACTGTATTCTATGTCTATGTGTGTAGCTGCCATACACTGTATTCTATGTCTACATGTGTGTAGCTGCCATACACTGTATTCTATGTCTATGTCTATATGTGTGTAGGTGCCATACACTGTATTATATGTCTATATGTGTGTAGGTGCCATACACTGTATTCTATGTCTATATGTGTGTAGGTGCCATAAACTGTATTCTATGTCTATATGTGTGTAGGTGCCATACACTGTATTCTATGTCTATATGTGTGTAGGTGCCATACACTGTATTCTATGTCTGTGTCTATATGTGTGTAGGTGCCATACACTGTATTTTATGTCTATGTCTATATGTGTGTAGGTGCCATACACTGTATTCTGTGTCTATATGTGTGTAGGTGCCATACACTCTATTCTATGTCTATATGTGTGTAGGTGCCATACACTGTATTCTATGTCTGTGTCTATATGTGTGTATGTGCCATACACTGTATTCTGTGTCTTTATGTGTGTAGGTGCCATACACTGTATTCTATGTCTGTGTCTATATGTGTGTAGGTGCCATACACTGTATTCTATGTCTAATTCTATATGTGTGTAGGTGCTATACGCTGTATTCTATGTCTGTGTCTATATGTGTGTAGGTGCCATACACTGTATTCTATGTCTATATGTGTGTAGCTGCCATACACTGTATTCTATGTCTATATGTGTGTAGGTGCCATACACTGTATTCTATGTCTGTGTCTATATGTGTGTAGGTGCCATACACTGTATTCTATTTCTAATTCTATATGTATGTAGGTGCCATACACTGTATTCTATGTATGTGTCTATATGGGTGTAGGTGCCATACACTGTGTTCTATGTCTGTGTCTATATGTGTGTAGGTACCATACACTGTATTCTATGTCTGTGTCTATATGTGTGTAGGTGCCATACACTGTATTCTGTGTCTATATATGTGTAGGTGCCATACACTGTATTCTATGTCTGTGTCTATATGTGTGTAGGTGCCATACACTGTATACTATGTCTATATGTGTGTAGGTGCCATACACTGTGTTCTATGTCTGTGTCTATATGTGTGTAGATGCCATACACTGTATTCTATGTCTGTGTCTATATGTGTGTAGGTGCCATACACTGTATTCTATGTCTATGTGTGTAGCTGCCATACACTGTATTCTATGTCTATATGTGTGTAGCTGCCATACACTGTATTCTATGTCTATGTCTATATGTGTGTAGGTGCCATACACTGTATTATATGTCTATATGTGTGTAGGTGCCATACACTGTATTCTATGTCTATATGTGTGTAGGTGCCATAAACTGTATTCTATGTCTATATGTGTGTAGGTGCCATACACTGTATTCTATGTCTATATGTGTGTAGGTGCCATACACTGTATTCTATGTCTGTGTCTATATATGTGTGTAGGTGCCATACACTGTATTTTATGTCTATGTCTATATGTGTGTAGGTGCCATACACTGTATTCTGTGTCTATATGTGTGTAGGTGCCATACACTCTATTCTATGTCTATATGTGTGTAGGTGCCATACACTGTATTCTATGTCTGTGTCTATATGTGTGTAGGTGCCATACACTGTATTCTATGTCTATGTGTGTAGCTGCCATACACTGTATTCTATGTCTATATGTGTGTAGCTGCCATACACTGTATTCTATGTCTATGTCTATATGTGTGTAGGTGCCATACACTGTATTATATGTCTATATGTGTGTAGGTGCCATACACTGTATTCTATGTCTATATGTGTGTAGGTGCCATAAACTGTATTCTATGTCTATATGTGTGTAGGTGCCATACACTGTATTCTATGTCTATATGTGTGTAGGTGCCATACACTGTATTCTATGTCTGTGTCTATATGTGTGTAGGTGCCATACACTGTATTTTATGTATATGTCTATATGTGTGTAGGTGCCATACACTGTATTCTGTGTCTATATGTGTGTATGTGCCATACACTGTATTCTGTGTCTTTATGTGTGTAGGTGCCATACACTGTATTCTATGTCTGTGTCTATATGTGTGTAGGTGCCATACACTGTATTCTATGTCTAATTCTATATGTGTGTAGGTGCTATATGCTGTATTCTATGTCTGTGTCTATATGTGTGTAGGTGCCATACACTGTATTCTATGTCTATATGTGTGTAGCTGCCATACACTGTATTCTATGTCTATATGTGTGTAGGTGCCATACACTGTATTCTATGTCTGTGTCTATATGTGTGTAGGTGCCATACACTGTATTCTGTGTCTATATGTTTGTAGGTGCCATACACTGTATTCTATGTCTATATGTGTGTAGGTGCCATACACTGTATTCTGTGTCTGTGTCTATATATGTGTAGGTGCCATACACTGTATTCTATGTCTAATTCTATATGTGTGTAGGAGCCATACACTGTATTCTATGTCTGTGTCTATATGTGTGTAGGTGCCATACACTGTGTTCTATGTCTGTGTCTATATGTGTGTATATGCCATACACTGTATTCTATGTCTGTGTCTATATGTGTGTAGGAGCCATACACTGTATTCTATGTCTGTGTCTATATGTGTGTAGGTGCCATACACTGTGTTCTATGTCTGTGTCTATATGTGTGTAAATGCCATACACTGTATTCTATGTCTGTGTCTATATGTGTGTAGGTGCCATATACTGTATTCTATGTCTATATGTGTGTAGGTGCCATACACTGTATTCTATGTCTGTGCCTATATGTGTGTAGGTGCCATACACTCTATTCTATTTCTAATTCTATATGTATGTAGGTGCCATACACTGTATTCTATGTCTGTGTCTATATGTGTGTAGGTGCCATACACTGTGTTATATGTCTGTGTCTATATGTGTGTAGGTACCATACACTGTATTCTATGTCTGTGTCTATATGTGTGTAGGTGCCATACACTGTATTCTGTGTCTATATATGTGTGGGTGCCATACACTGTATTCTATGTCTGTGTCTATATGTGTGTAGGTGCCATACACTGTATACTATGTCTATATGTGTGTAGGTGCCATACACTGTGTTCTATGTCTGTGTCTATATGTGTGTAGATGCCATACACTGTATTCTATGTCTGTGTCTATATGTGTGTAGGTGCCATACACTGTATTCTATGTCTATATGTGTGTAGATGCCATACACTGTATTCTATGTCTGTTTCTATATGTGTGTAGGTGCCATACACTGTATTCTATGTCTATATGTGTGTAGGTGCCATACACTGTATTCCATGTCTATATGTGTGTAGGTACCATACACTGTATTCTATGTCTAATTCTATATGTGTGTAGGTGCCATACACTGTATTCTATGTCTAATTCTATATGTGTGTAGGTGCCATACACTGTATTCTATGTCTATATGTGTGTAGGTGCCATACACTTTATTCTATGTCTATATGTGTGTAGGTGCCATACACTGTATTCTATGTCTGTGTCTATATGTGTGTAGGTGCCATACACTGTATTCTGTGTCTATATGTGTGTAGGTGCCATACACTGTATTATATGTCTATGTCTATATGTGTGTAGGTGCCATACACTGTATTCTATGTATATATGTGTGTAGGTGCCATACACTGTATTCTATGTCTGTGTCTATATGTGTGTAGGTGCCATACACTGTATTCTATGTCTATGTCTATATGTGTGTAGGTGCCATACACTGTATTCTATGTATATGTGTGTAGCTGCCATACACTGTATTCTATGTCTATATGTGTGTAGGTGCCATACACTGTATTCTATGTCTATATGTGTGTAGGTTCCATACACTGTATTCTATGTCTGTGTCTATATGTGTGTAGGTGCCATACACTGTATTCTATGTCTATGTCTATATGTGTGTAGGTGCCATACACTGTATTCTATGTCTGTGTCTACATGTGTGTAGGTGCCATACACTGTATTCTATGTATATGTGTGTAGCTATCATACACTGTATTCTATGTCTGTGTCTATATGTGTGTAGGTGCCATACACTGTATTCTGTGTCTATATGTGTGTAGGTGCCATACACTCTATTCTATGTCTATATGTGTGTAGGTGCCATACACTGTATTCTATGTCTAATTCTATATGTGTGTAGGTGCCATACACTGTATTCTATGTCTGTGTCTATATGTGTGTAGGTACCATACACTGTATTCTATGTCTAATTCTATATGTGTGTAGGTGCCATACACTGTATTCTATGTCTGTGTCTATATGTGTGTAGGTGCCATACACTGTATTCTGTGTCTATATGTGTGTAGGTGCCATACACTGTATTCTATGTCTATGTCTATATGTGTGTAGGTGCCATACACTGTGTTCTATGTCTGTGTCTATATGTGTGTAGATGCCATACACTGTATTCTATGTCTGTGTCTATATGTGTGTAGGTGCCATACACTGTATTCTATGTCGATATGTGTGTAGGTGCCATACACTGTATTCTATGTCTATATGTGTGTAGGTGCCATACACTGTATTCTATGTCTGTGTCTATATGTGTATAGGTGCCATACACTGTATTCTATGTCTAATTCTATATGTGTGTAGGTGCCATACACGGTATTCTATGTCTGTGTCTATATGTGTGTAGGTGCCATACACTGTATTCTATGTCTGTGTCTATATGTGTGTAGGTGCCATACACTGTATTCTGTGTCTATATGTGTGTAGGTGCCATACACTGTATTCTATGTCTATGTCTATATGTGTGTAGGTGCCATACACTGTATTCTATGTCTATATGTGTGTAGGTGCCATACACTGTATTCTATGTCTGTGTCTATATGTGTGTAGGTGCCATACACTGTATTCTATGTCTATGTCTATATGTGTGTAGGTGCCATACACTGTATTCTATGTATATGTGTGTAGCTGCCATACACTGTATTCTATGTCTATATGTGTGTAGGTGCCATACACTGTATTCTATGTCTATATGTGTGTAGGTTCCATACACTGTATTCTCTGTCTGTGTCTATATGTGTGTAGGTGCCATACACTGTATTCTATGTCTGTGTCTATATGTGTGTAGGTACCATACACTGTATTCTATGTCTAATTCTATATGTGTGTAGGTGCCATACACTGTATTCTATGTCTGTGTCTATATGTGTGTAGGTGCCATACACTGTATTCTGTGTCTATATGTGTGTAGGTGCCATACACTGTATTCTATGTCTATGTCTATATGTGTGTAGGTGCCATACACTGTGTTCTATGTCTGTGTCTATATGTGTGTAGATGCCATACACTGTATTCTATGTCTGTGTCTATATGTGTGTAGGTGCCATACACTGTATTCTATGTCGATATGTGTGTAGGTGCCATACACTGTATTCTATGTCTATATGTGTGTAGGTGCCATACACTGTATTCTATGTCTGTGTCTATATGTGTATAGGTGCCATACACTGTATTCTATGTCTAATTCTATATGTGTGTAGGTGCCATACACGGTATTCTATGTCTGTGTCTATATGTGTGTAGGTGCCATACACTGTATTCTATGTCTGTGTCTATATGTGTGTAGGTGCCATACACTGTATTCTGTGTCTATATGTGTGTAGGTGCCATACACTGTATTCTATGTCTATGTCTATATGTGTGTAGGTGCCATACACTGTATTCTATGTCTATATGTGTGTAGGTGCCATACACTGTATTCTATGTCTGTGTCTATATGTGTGTAGGTGCCATACACTGTATTCTATGTCTATGTCTATATGTGTGTAGGTGCCATACACTGTATTCTATGTATATGTGTGTAGCTGCCATACACTGTATTCTATGTCTATATGTGTGTAGGTGCCATACACTGTATTCTATGTCTATATGTGTGTAGGTTCCATACACTGTATTCTCTGTCTGTGTCTATATGTGTGTAGGTGCCATACACTGTATTCTATGTCTGTGTCTATATGTGTGTAGGTACCATACACTGTATTCTATGTCTAATTCTATATGTGTGTAGGTGCCATACACTGTATTCTATGTCTGTGTCTATATGTGTGTAGGTGCCATACACTGTATTCTGTGTCTATATGTGTGTAGGTGCCATACACTGTATTCTATGTCTATGTCTATATGTGTGTAGGTGCCATACACTGTATTCTATGTCTGTGTCTATATGTGTGTAGGTGCCATACACTGTATTCTATGTCGATATGTGTGTAGGTGCCATACACTGTATTCTAGGTCTGTGTCTATATGTGTATAGGTGCCATACACTGTATTCTATGTCTAATTCTATATGTGTGTAGGTGCCATACACTGTATTCTATGTCTGTGTCTATATGTGTGTAGGTGCCATACACTGTATTCTATGTCTGTGTCTATATGTGTGTAGGTGCCATACACTGTATTCTGTGTCTATATGTGTGTAGGTGCCATACACTGTATTCTATGTCTATGTCTATATGTGTGTAGGTGCCATACACTGTATTCTATGTCTATATGTGTGTAGGTGCCATACACTGTATTCTATGTGTATGTGTGTAGGTGCCATACACTGTATTCTGTGTCTATATGTGTGTAGGTGCCATACACTGTATTCTATGTCTGTGTCTACATAGGTGCCATACACTGTATTCTATGTATATGTGTGTAGCTATCATACACTGTATTCTATGTCTGTGTCTATATGTGTAGGTGCCATACACTGTATGTCTAGGTGTCTATATGTGTGTAGGTGCCATACACTGTATTCTATGTCTAATTCTATATGTGTGTAGGTGCCATACACTGTGTTCTATGTCTGTGTCTATATGTGTGTAGATGCCATACACTGTATTCTATGTCTGTGTCTATATGTGTGTAGGTGCCATACACTGTATTCTATGTCGATATGTGTGTAGGTGCCATACACTGTATTCTATGTCTATATGTGTGTAGGTGCCATACACTGTATTCTATGTCTATATGTGTGTAGGTGCCATACACTGTATTCTATGTCTGTGTCTATATGTGTATAGGTGCCATACACTGTATTCTATGTCTAATTCTATATGTGTGTAGGTGCCATACACTGTATTCTATGTCTGTGTCTATATGTGTGTAGGTGCCATACACTGTATTCTATGTCTGTGTCTATATGTGTGTAGGTGCCATACACTGTATTCTGTGTCTATATGTGTGTAGGTGCCATACACTGTATTCTATGTCTATGTCTATATGTGTGTAGGTGCCATACACTGTATTCTATGTCTATATGTGTGTAGGTGCCATACACTGTATTCTATGTCTGTGTCTATATGTGTGTAGGTGCCATACACTCTATTCTATGTCTATGTCTATATGTGTGTAGGTGCCATACACTGTATTCTATGTATATGTGTGTAGCTGCCATACACTGTATTCTATGTCTATATGTGTGTAGGTGCCATACACTCTATTCTATGTCTATATGTGTGTAGGTGCCATACACTGTATTCTATGTCTGTGTCTATATGTGTGTATGTGCCATACACTGTATTCTGTGTCTTTATGTGTGTAGGTGCCATACACTGTATTCTATGTCTGTGTCTATATGTGTGTAGGTGCCATACACTGTATTCTATGTCTAATTCTATATGTGTGTAGGTGCTATACGCTGTATTCTATGTCTGTGTCTATATGTGTGTAGGTGCCATACACTGTATTCTATGTCTATATGTGTGTAGCTGCCATACACTGTATTCTATGTCTATATGTGTGTAGGTGCCATACACTGTATTCTATGTCTGTGTCTATATGTGTGTAGGTGCCATACACTGTATTCTATTTCTAATTCTATATGTATGTAGGTGCCATACACTGTATTCTATGTCTGTGTCTATATGTGTGTAGGTGCCATACACTGTGTTCTATGTCTGTGTCTATATGTGTGTAGGTACCATACACTGTATTCTATGTCTGTGTCTATATGTGTGTAGGTGCCATACACTGTATTCTGTGTCTATATATGTGTAGGTGCCATACACTGTATTCTATGTCTGTGTCTATATGTGTGTAGGTGCCATACACTGTATACTATGTCTATATGTGTGTAGGTGCCATACACTGTGTTCTATGTCTGTGTCTATATGTGTGTAGATGCCATACACTGTATTCTATGTCTGTGTCTATATGTGTGTAGGTGCCATACACTGTATTCTATGTCTATGTGTGTAGCTGCCATACACTGTATTCTATGTCTATATGTGTGTAGCTGCCATACACTGTATTCTATGTCTATGTCTATATGTGTGTAGGTGCCATACACTGTATTATATGTCTATATGTGTGTAGGTGCCATACACTGTATTCTATGTCTATATGTGTGTAGGTGCCATAAACTGTATTCTATGTCTATATGTGTGTAGGTGCCATACACTGTATTCTATGTCTATATGTGTGTAGGTGCCATACACTGTATTCTATGTCTGTGTCTATATGTGTGTAGGTGCCATACACTGTATTTTATGTCTATGTCTATATGTGTGTAGGTGCCATACACTGTATTCTGTGTCTATATGTGTGTAGGTGCCATACACTCTATTCTATGTCTATATGTGTGTAGGTGCCATACACTGTATTCTATGTCTGTGTCTATATGTGTGTAGGTGCCATACACTGTATTCTATGTCTATGTGTGTAGCTGCCATACACTGTATTCTATGTCTATATGTGTGTAGCTGCCATACACTGTATTCTATGTCTATGTCTATATGTGTGTAGGTGCCATACACTGTATTATATGTCTATATGTGTGTAGGTGCCATACACTGTATTCTATGTCTATATGTGTGTAGGTGCCATAAACTGTATTCTATGTCTATATGTGTGTAGGTGCCATACACTGTATTCTATGTCTATATGTGTGTAGGTGCCATACACTGTATTCTATGTCTGTGTCTATATGTGTGTAGGTGCCATACACTGTATTTTATGTATATGTCTATATGTGTGTAGGTGCCATACACTGTATTCTGTGTCTATATGTGTGTATGTGCCATACACTGTATTCTGTGTCTTTATGTGTGTAGGTGCCATACACTGTATTCTATGTCTGTGTCTATATGTGTGTAGGTGCCATACACTGTATTCTATGTCTAATTCTATATGTGTGTAGGTGCTATATGCTGTATTCTATGTCTGTGTCTATATGTGTGTAGGTGCCATACACTGTATTCTATGTCTATATGTGTGTAGCTGCCATACACTGTATTCTATGTCTATATGTGTGTAGGTGCCATACACTGTATTCTATGTCTGTGTCTATATGTGTGTAGGTGCCATACACTGTATTCTGTGTCTATATGTTTGTAGGTGCCATACACTGTATTCTATGTCTATATGTGTGTAGGTGCCATACACTGTATTCTGTGTCTGTGTCTATATATGTGTAGGTGCCATACACTGTATTCTATGTCTAATTCTATATGTGTGTAGGAGCCATACACTGTATTCTATGTCTGTGTCTATATGTGTGTAGGTGCCATACACTGTGTTCTATGTCTGTGTCTATATGTGTGTATATGCCATACACTGTATTCTATGTCTGTGTCTATATGTGTGTAGGAGCCATACACTGTATTCTATGTCTGTGTCTATATGTGTGTAGGTGCCATACACTGTGTTCTATGTCTGTGTCTATATGTGTGTATATGCCATACACTGTATTCTATGTCTGTGTCTATATGTGTATAGGTGCCATACACTGTATTCTATGTCTAATTCTATATGTGTGTAGGTGCCATACACTGTATTCTATGTCTAATTCTATATGTGTGTAGGTGCCATACACGGTATTCTATGTCTGTGTCTATATGTGTGTAGGTGCCATACACTGTATTCTATGTCTGTGTCTATATGTGTGTAGGTGCCATACACTGTATTCTGTGTCTATATGTGTGTAGGTGCCATACACTGTATTCTATGTCTATGTCTATATGTGTGTAGGTGCCATACACTGTATTCTATGTCTATATGTGTGTAGGTGCCATACACTGTATTCTATGTCTGTGTCTATATGTGTGTAGGTGCCATACACTGTATTCTATGTCTATGTCTATATGTGTGTAGGTGCCATACACTGTATTCTATGTATATGTGTGTAGCTGCCATACACTGTATTCTATGTCTATATGTGTGTAGGTGCCATACACTGTATTCTATGTCTATATGTGTGTAGGTTCCATACACTGTATTCTCTGTCTGTGTCTATATGTGTGTAGGTGCCATACACTGTATTCTATGTCTGTGTCTATATGTGTGTAGGTACCATACACTGTATTCTATGTCTAATTCTATATGTGTGTAGGTGCCATACACTGTATTCTATGTCTGTGTCTATATGTGTGTAGGTGCCATACACTGTATTCTGTGTCTATATGTGTGTAGGTGCCATACACTGTATTCTATGTCTATGTCTATATGTGTGTAGGTGCCATACACTGTATTCTATGTCTGTGTCTATATGTGTGTAGGTGCCATACACTGTATTCTATGTCGATATGTGTGTAGGTGCCATACACTGTATTCTAGGTCTGTGTCTATATGTGTATAGGTGCCATACACTGTATTCTATGTCTAATTCTATATGTGTGTAGGTGCCATACACTGTATTCTATGTCTGTGTCTATATGTGTGTAGGTGCCATACACTGTATTCTATGTCTGTGTCTATATGTGTGTAGGTGCCATACACTGTATTCTGTGTCTATATGTGTGTAGGTGCCATACACTGTATTCTATGTCTATGTCTATATGTGTGTAGGTGCCATACACTGTATTCTATGTCTATATGTGTGTAGGTGCCATACACTGTATTCTATGTCTGTGTCTATATGTGTGTAGGTGCCATACACTGTATTCTATGTCTATGTCTATATGTGTGTAGGTGCCATACACTGTATTCTATGTCTGTGTCTACATGTGTGTAGGTGCCATACACTGTATTCTATGTATATGTGTGTAGCTATCATACACTGTATTCTATGTCTGTGTCTATATGTGTGTAGGTGCCATACACTGTATTCTGTGTCTATATGTGTGTAGGTGCCATACACTCTATTCTATGTCTATATGTGTGTAGGTGCCATACACTGTATTCTATGTCTAATTCTATATGTGTGTAGGTGCCATACACTGTGTTCTATGTCTGTGTCTATATGTGTGTAGATGCCATACACTGTATTCTATGTCTGTGTCTATATGTGTGTAGGTGCCATACACTGTATTCTATGTCGATATGTGTGTAGGTGCCATACACTGTATTCTATGTCTATATGTGTGTAGGTGCCATACACTGTATTCTATGTCTATATGTGTGTAGGTGCCATACACTGTATTCTATGTCTGTGTCTATATGTGTATAGGTGCCATACACTGTATTCTATGTCTAATTCTATATGTGTGTAGGTGCCATACACTGTATTCTATGTCTGTGTCTATATGTGTGTAGGTGCCATACACTGTATTCTATGTCTGTGTCTATATGTGTGTAGGTGCCATACACTGTATTCTGTGTCTATATGTGTGTAGGTGCCATACACTGTATTCTATGTCTATGTCTATATGTGTGTAGGTGCCATACACTGTATTCTATGTCTATATGTGTGTAGGTGCCATACACTGTATTCTATGTCTGTGTCTATATGTGTGTAGGTGCCATACACTCTATTCTATGTCTATGTCTATATGTGTGTAGGTGCCATACACTGTATTCTATGTATATGTGTGTAGCTGCCATACACTGTATTCTATGTCTATATGTGTGTAGGTGCCATACACTCTATTCTATGTCTATATGTGTGTAGGTGCCATACACTGTATTCTATGTCTGTGTCTATATGTGTGTATGTGCCATACACTGTATTCTGTGTCTTTATGTGTGTAGGTGCCATACACTGTATTCTATGTCTGTGTCTATATGTGTGTAGGTGCCATACACTGTATTCTATGTCTAATTCTATATGTGTGTAGGTGCTATACGCTGTATTCTATGTCTGTGTCTATATGTGTGTAGGTGCCATACACTGTATTCTATGTCTATATGTGTGTAGCTGCCATACACTGTATTCTATGTCTATATGTGTGTAGGTGCCATACACTGTATTCTATGTCTGTGTCTATATGTGTGTAGGTGCCATACACTGTATTCTATTTCTAATTCTATATGTATGTAGGTGCCATACACTGTATTCTATGTCTGTGTCTATATGTGTGTAGGTGCCATACACTGTGTTCTATGTCTGTGTCTATATGTGTGTAGGTACCATACACTGTATTCTATGTCTGTGTCTATATGTGTGTAGGTGCCATACACTGTATTCTGTGTCTATATATGTGTAGGTGCCATACACTGTATTCTATGTCTGTGTCTATATGTGTGTAGGTGCCATACACTGTATACTATGTCTATATGTGTGTAGGTGCCATACACTGTGTTCTATGTCTGTGTCTATATGTGTGTAGATGCCATACACTGTATTCTATGTCTGTGTCTATATGTGTGTAGGTGCCATACACTGTATTCTATGTCTATGTGTGTAGCTGCCATACACTGTATTCTATGTCTATATGTGTGTAGCTGCCATACACTGTATTCTATGTCTATGTCTATATGTGTGTAGGTGCCATACACTGTATTATATGTCTATATGTGTGTAGGTGCCATACACTGTATTCTATGTCTATATGTGTGTAGGTGCCATAAACTGTATTCTATGTCTATATGTGTGTAGGTGCCATACACTGTATTCTATGTCTATATGTGTGTAGGTGCCATACACTGTATTCTATGTCTGTGTCTATATGTGTGTAGGTGCCATACACTGTATTTTATGTCTATGTCTATATGTGTGTAGGTGCCATACACTGTATTCTGTGTCTATATGTGTGTAGGTGCCATACACTCTATTCTATGTCTATATGTGTGTAGGTGCCATACACTGTATTCTATGTCTGTGTCTATATGTGTGTAGGTGCCATACACTGTATTCTATGTCTATGTGTGTAGCTGCCATACACTGTATTCTATGTCTATATGTGTGTAGCTGCCATACACTGTATTCTATGTCTATGTCTATATGTGTGTAGGTGCCATACACTGTATTATATGTCTATATGTGTGTAGGTGCCATACACTGTATTCTATGTCTATATGTGTGTAGGTGCCATAAACTGTATTCTATGTCTATATGTGTGTAGGTGCCATACACTGTATTCTATGTCTATATGTGTGTAGGTGCCATACACTGTATTCTATGTCTGTGTCTATATGTGTGTAGGTGCCATACACTGTATTTTATGTATATGTCTATATGTGTGTAGGTGCCATACACTGTATTCTGTGTCTATATGTGTGTATGTGCCATACACTGTATTCTGTGTCTTTATGTGTGTAGGTGCCATACACTGTATTCTATGTCTGTGTCTATATGTGTGTAGGTGCCATACACTGTATTCTATGTCTAATTCTATATGTGTGTAGGTGCTATATGCTGTATTCTATGTCTGTGTCTATATGTGTGTAGGTGCCATACACTGTATTCTATGTCTATATGTGTGTAGCTGCCATACACTGTATTCTATGTCTATATGTGTGTAGGTGCCATACACTGTATTCTATGTCTGTGTCTATATGTGTGTAGGTGCCATACACTGTATTCTGTGTCTATATGTTTGTAGGTGCCATACACTGTATTCTATGTCTATATGTGTGTAGGTGCCATACACTGTATTCTGTGTCTGTGTCTATATATGTGTAGGTGCCATACACTGTATTCTATGTCTAATTCTATATGTGTGTAGGAGCCATACACTGTATTCTATGTCTGTGTCTATATGTGTGTAGGTGCCATACACTGTGTTCTATGTCTGTGTCTATATGTGTGTATATGCCATACACTGTATTCTATGTCTGTGTCTATATGTGTGTAGGAGCCATACACTGTATTCTATGTCTGTGTCTATATGTGTGTAGGTGCCATACACTGTGTTCTATGTCTGTGTCTATATGTGTGTAAATGCCATACACTGTATTCTATGTCTGTGTCTATATGTGTGTAGGTGCCATATACTGTATTCTATGTCTATATGTGTGTAGGTGCCATACACTGTATTCTATGTCTGTGCCTATATGTGTGTAGGTGCCATACACTCTATTCTATTTCTAATTCTATATGTATGTAGGTGCCATACACTGTATTCTATGTCTGTGTCTATATGTGTGTAGGTGCCATACACTGTGTTATATGTCTGTGTCTATATGTGTGTAGGTACCATACACTGTATTCTATGTCTGTGTCTATATGTGTGTAGGTGCCATACACTGTATTCTGTGTCTATATATGTGTGGGTGCCATACACTGTATTCTATGTCTGTGTCTATATGTGTGTAGGTGCCATACACTGTATACTATGTCTATATGTGTGTAGGTGCCATACACTGTGTTCTATGTCTGTGTCTATATGTGTGTAGATGCCATACACTGTATTCTATGTCTGTGTCTATATGTGTGTAGGTGCCATACACTGTATTCTATGTCTATATGTGTGTAGATGCCATACACTGTATTCTATGTCTGTTTCTATATGTGTGTAGGTGCCATACACTGTATTCTATGTCTATATGTGTGTAGGTGCCATACACTGTATTCCATGTCTATATGTGTGTAGGTACCATACACTGTATTCTATGTCTAATTCTATATGTGTGTAGGTGCCATACACTGTATTCTATGTCTAATTCTATATGTGTGTAGGTGCCATACACTGTATTCTATGTCTATATGTGTGTAGGTGCCATACACTTTATTCTATGTCTATATGTGTGTAGGTGCCATACACTGTATTCTATGTCTGTGTCTATATGTGTGTAGGTGCCATACACTGTATTCTGTGTCTATATGTGTGTAGGTGCCATACACTGTATTATATGTCTATGTCTATATGTGTGTAGGTGCCATACACTGTATTCTATGTATATATGTGTGTAGGTGCCATACACTGTATTCTATGTCTGTGTCTATATGTGTGTAGGTGCCATACACTGTATTCTATGTCTATGTCTATATGTGTGTAGGTGCCATACACTGTATTCTATGTCTGTTTCTATATGTGTGTAGGTGCCATACACTGTATTCTATGTCTATATGTGTGTAGGTGCCATACACTGTATTCCATGTCTATATGTGTGTAGGTACCATACACTGTATTCTATGTCTAATTCTATATGTGTGTAGGTGCCATACACTGTATTCTATGTCTAATTCTATATGTGTGTAGGTGCCATACACTGTATTCTATGTCTATATGTGTGTAGGTGCCATACACTTTATTCTATGTCTATATGTGTGTAGGTGCCATACACTGTATTCTATGTCTGTGTCTATATGTGTGTAGGTGCCATACACTGTATTCTGTGTCTATATGTGTGTAGGTGCCATACACTGTATTATATGTCTATGTCTATATGTGTGTAGGTGCCATACACTGTATTCTATGTATATATGTGTGTAGGTGCCATACACTGTATTCTATGTCTGTGTCTATATGTGTGTAGGTGCCATACACTGTATTCTATGTCTATGTCTATATGTGTGTAGGTGCCATACACTGTATTCTATGTATATGTGTGTAGCTGCCATACACTGTATTCTATGTCTATATGTGTGTAGGTGCCATACACTGTATTCTATGTCTATATGTGTGTAGGTTCCATACACTGTATTCTATGTCTGTGTCTATATGTGTGTAGGTGCCATACACTGTATTCTATGTCTATGTCTATATGTGTGTAGGTGCCATACACTGTATTCTATGTCTGTGTCTACATGTGTGTAGGTGCCATACACTGTATTCTATGTATATGTGTGTAGCTATCATACACTGTATTCTATGTCTGTGTCTATATGTGTGTAGGTGCCATACACTGTATTCTGTGTCTATATGTGTGTAGGTGCCATACACTCTATTCTATGTCTATATGTGTGTAGGTGCCATACACTGTATTCTATGTCTAATTCTATATGTGTGTAGGTGCCATACACTGTATTCTATGTCTGTGTCTATATGTGTGTAGGTACCATACACTGTATTCTATGTCTAATTCTATATGTGTGTAGGTGCCATACACTGTATTCTATGTCTGTGTCTATATGTGTGTAGGTGCCATACACTGTATTCTGTGTCTATATGTGTGTAGGTGCCATACACTGTATTCTATGTCTATGTCTATATGTGTGTAGGTGCCATACACTGTGTTCTATGTCTGTGTCTATATGTGTGTAGATGCCATACACTGTATTCTATGTCTGTGTCTATATGTGTGTAGGTGCCATACACTGTATTCTATGTCGATATGTGTGTAGGTGCCATACACTGTATTCTATGTCTATATGTGTGTAGGTGCCATACACTGTATTCTATGTCTATATGTGTGTAGGTGCCATACACTGTATTCTATGTCTGTGTCTATATGTGTATAGGTGCCATACACTGTATTCTATGTCTAATTCTATATGTGTGTAGGTGCCATACACTGTATTCTATGTCTGTGTCTATATGTGTGTAGGTGCCATACACTGTGTTCTATGTCTGTGTCTATATGTGTGTAGATGCCATACACTGTATTATATGTCTGTGTCTATATGTGTGTAGGTGCCATACACTGTATTCTATGTCTATATGTGTGTAGATGCCATACACTGTATTCTATGTCTGTGTCTATATGTGTGTAGGTGCCATACACTGTATTCTATGTCTAATTCTATATGTGTGTAGGTGCCATACACTGTATTCTATGTCTGTGTCTATATGTTTTTAGGTGCCATACACTGTGTTCTATGTCTGTGTCTATATGTGTGTAGATGCCATACACTGTATTATATGTCTGTGTCTATATGTGTGTAGGTGCCATACACTGTATTCTATGTCTATATGTGTGTAGATGCCATACACTGTATTCTATGTCTGTGTCTATATGTGTTTAGGTGCCATACACTGTATTCTATGTCTAATTCTATATGTGTGTAGGTGCCATTCACTGTATTCTATGTCTGTGTCTATATGTGTGTAGGTGCCATACACTGTATTCTGTGTCTATATGTGTGTAGGTGCCATACACTGTATTCTATGTCTATATGTGTGTAGGTGCCATACACTGCATTCTATGTCTAATTCTATATGTGTGTAGGTGACATACACTGTATTCTATGTCTGTGTCTATATGTGTGTAGGTGCCATACACTGTGTTCTATGTCTGTGTCTATATGTGTGTAGATGCCATACACTGTATTCTATGTCTGTGTCTATATGTGTGTAGGTGCCATACACTGTGTTCTATGTCTGTGTCTATATGTGTGTAGATGCCATACACTGTATTCTATGTCTGTGTCTATATGTGTGTAGGTTTCATACACTGTATTCTATGTCTGTGTCTATATGTGTGTAGGTGCCATACACTGTATTCTATGTCTATGTCTATATATGTGTAGGTGCCATACACTGTATTCTATGTCTATGTGTGTAGCTGCCATACACTGTATTCTATGTCTATATGTGTGTAGCTGCCATACACTGTATTCTATGTCTATGTCTATATGTGTGTAGGTGCCATACACTGTATTATATGTCTATATGTGTGTAGGTGCCATACACTGTATTCTATGTCTATATGTGTGTAGGTGCCATACACTGTATTCTATGTCTGTGTCTATATGTGTGTAGGTGCCATACACTGTATTCTATGTCTAATTCTATATGTGTGTAGGAGCCATACACTGTATTCTATGTCTGTGTCTATATGTGTGTAGATGCCATACACTGTATTCTATGTCTGTGTCTATATGTGTGTAGGTGCCATACACTGTATTCTATGTCTATATGTGTGTAGGTGCCATACACTGTATTATATGTCTATATGTGTGTAGTTGCCATACACTGAATTCTATGTCTGTGTCTATATGTGTGTAGATGCCATACACTGTATTCTATGTCTGTGTCTATATGTGTGTAGGTGCCATACACTGTATTCTATGTCGATATGTGTGTAGGTGCCATACACTGTATTCTATGTCTATATGTGTGTAGGTGCCATACACTGTATTCTATGTCTATATGTGTGTAGGTGCCATACACTGTATTCTATGTCTGTGTCTATATGTGTATAGGTGCCATACACTGTATTCTATGTCTAATTCTATATGTGTGTAGGTGCCATACACTGTATTCTATGTCTGTGTCTATATGTGTGTAGGTGCCATACACTGTGTTCTATGTCTGTGTCTATATGTGTGTAGATGCCATACACTGTATTATATGTCTGTGTCTATATGTGTGTAGGTGCCATACACTGTATTCTATGTCTATATGTGTGTAGATGCCATACACTGTATTCTATGTCTGTGTCTATATGTGTGTAGGTGCCATACACTGTATTCTATGTCTAATTCTATATGTGTGTAGGTGCCATACACTGTATTCTATGTCTGTGTCTATATGTTTTTAGGTGCCATACACTGTGTTCTATGTCTGTGTCTATATGTGTGTAGATGCCATACACTGTATTATATGTCTGTGTCTATATGTGTGTAGGTGCCATACACTGTATTCTATGTCTATATGTGTGTAGATGCCATACACTGTATTCTATGTCTGTGTCTATATGTGTTTAGGTGCCATACACTGTATTCTATGTCTAATTCTATATGTGTGTAGGTGCCATTCACTGTATTCTATGTCTGTGTCTATATGTGTGTAGGTGCCATACACTGTATTCTGTGTCTATATGTGTGTAGGTGCCATACACTGTATTCTATGTCTATATGTGTGTAGGTGCCATACACTGCATTCTATGTCTAATTCTATATGTGTGTAGGTGACATACACTGTATTCTATGTCTGTGTCTATATGTGTGTAGGTGCCATACACTGTGTTCTATGTCTGTGTCTATATGTGTGTAGATGCCATACACTGTATTCTATGTCTGTGTCTATATGTGTGTAGGTGCCATACACTGTGTTCTATGTCTGTGTCTATATGTGTGTAGATGCCATACACTGTATTCTATGTCTGTGTCTATATGTGTGTAGGTTTCATACACTGTATTCTATGTCTGTGTCTATATGTGTGTAGGTGCCATACACTGTATTCTATGTCTATGTCTATATATGTGTAGGTGCCATACACTGTATTCTATGTCTATGTGTGTAGCTGCCATACACTGTATTCTATGTCTATATGTGTGTAGCTGCCATACACTGTATTCTATGTCTATGTCTATATGTGTGTAGGTGCCATACACTGTATTATATGTCTATATGTGTGTAGGTGCCATACACTGTATTCTATGTCTATATGTGTGTAGGTGCCATACACTGTATTCTATGTCTGTGTCTATATGTGTGTAGGTGCCATACACTGTATTCTATGTCTAATTCTATATGTGTGTAGGAGCCATACACTGTATTCTATGTCTGTGTCTATATGTGTGTAGATGCCATACACTGTATTCTATGTCTGTGTCTATATGTGTGTAGGTGCCATACACTGTATTCTATGTCTATATGTGTGTAGGTGCCATACACTGTATTATATGTCTATATGTGTGTAGTTGCCATACACTGAATTCTATGTCTGTGTCTATATGTGTGTAGGTGCCATACACTGTATTCTATGTCTATATGTGTGTAGGTGCCATACACTTTATTCTATGTCTATATGTGTGTAGGTGCCATACACTGTATTCTATGTCTGTGTCTATATGTGTGTAGGTGCCATACACTGTATTCTGTGTCTATATGTGTGTAGGTGCCATACACTGTATTCTATGTCTATGTCTATATGTGTGTAGGTGCCATACACTGTATTCTATGTCTATATGTGTGTAGGTGCCATACACTGTATTCTATGTCTATGTCTATATATGTGTAGGTGCCATACACTGTATTCTATGTCTATGTGTGTAGCTGCCATACACTGTATTCTATGTCTATATGTGTGTAGCTGCCATACACTGTATTCTATGTCTATGTCTATATGTGTGTAGGTGCCATACACTGTATTCTATGTCTATATGTGTGTAGGTGCCATACACTGTATTCTATGTCTATATGTGTGTAGGTGCCATACACTGTATTCTATGTCTGTGTCTATATGTGTGTAGGTGCCATACACTGTATTCTATGTCTAATTCTATATGTGTGTAGGAGCCATACACTGTATTCTATGTCTGTGTCTATATGTGTGTAGATGCCATACACTGTATTCTATGTCTGTGTCTATATGTGTGTAGGTGCCATACACTGTATTCTATGTCTATATGTGTGTAGGTGCCATACACTGTATTATATGTCTATATGTGTGTAGTTGCCATACACTGAATTCTATGTCTGTGTATATATGTGTGTAGGTGCCATACACTGTATTCTATGTCTATATGTGTGTACGTGCCATACACTTTATTCTATGTCTATATGTGTGTAGGTGCCATACACTGTATTCTATGTCTGTGTCTATATGTGTGTAGGTGCCATACACTGTATTCTGTGTCTATATGTGTGTAGGTGCCATACACTGTATTCTATGTCTATGTCTATATGTGTGTAGGTGCCATACACTGTATTCTATGTCTATATGTGTGTAGGTGACATACACTGTATTCTATGTCTGTGTCTATATGTGTGTAGGTGCCATACACTGTATTCTATGTCTATGTCTATATGTGTGTAGGTGCCATACACTGTATTCTATGTATATGTGTGTAGATTTCATACACTGTATTCTATGTCTATATGTGTGTAGGTGCCATACACTGTATTCTATGTCTATATGTGTGTAGGTGCCATACACTGTATTCTATGTCTGTGTCTATATGTGTGTAGGTGCCATACACTGTATTCTATGTCTATGTCTATATGTGTGTAGGTGCCATACACTGTATTCTATGTATATGTGTGTAGCTGCCATACACTGTATTCTATGTCTGTGTCTATATGTGTGTAGGTGCCATACACTGTATTCTATGTCTGTATGTGTGTAGGTGCCATACACTGTATTCTATGTCTATATGTGTGTAGGTGCCATACACTGTATTCTATGTCTAATTCTATATGTGTGTAGGTGCCATACACTGTATTCTATGTCTGTGTCTATATATGTGTAGGTGCCATACACTGTATTCTGTGTCTATATGTGTGTAGGTGCCATACACTGTATTATATGTCTGTGTCTATATGTATGTAGGTGCCATACACTGTATTCTATGTCTATATGTGTGTAGGTGCCATACACTGTATTCTATGTCTGTGTCTATATGTGTGTAGGTGCCATACACATTCTATGTCTATTCTATATGTGTGTAGGTGCCATACACTGTATTCTATGTCTGTGTCTATATGTGTGTAGGTGCCATACACTGTGTTCTATGTCTGTGTCTATATGTGTGTAGATGCCATACACTGTATTCTATGTCTGTGTCTATATGTGTGTAGGTGCCATACACTGTATTCTATGTCTATGTCTATATGTGTGTAGGTGCCATACACTGTATTCTATGTCTATATGTGTGTAGGTGCCATACACTGTATTCTATGTCTATATGTGTGTAGGTGCCATACACTGTATTCTATGTCTGTGTCTATATGTGTGTAGGTGCCATACACTGTATTCTATGTATATGTGTGTAGCTGCCATACACTGTATTCTATGTCTGTGTCTATATGTGTGTAGGTGCCATACACTGTATTCTATGTCTATATGTGTGTAGGTGCCATACACTGTATTCTATGTCTATATGTGTGTAGGTGCCATACACTGTATTCTATGTCTAATTCTATATGTGTGTAGGTGCCATACACTGTATTCTATGTCTGTGTCTATATGTGTGTAGGTGCCATACACTGTATTCTGTGTCTATATGTGTGTAGGTGCCATACACTGTATTCTATGTCTGTGTCTATATGTGTGTAGGTGCCATACACTGTATTCTATGTCTATGTCTATATATGTGTAGGTGCCATACACTGTGTTCTATGTCTGTGTCTATATGTGTGTAGATGCCATACACTGTATTCTATGTCTGTGTCTATATGTGTGTAGGTGCCATACACTGTATTCTATGTCTATATGTGTGTAGGTGCCATACACTGTATTCTATGTCTATATGTGTGTAGGTGCCATACACTGTATTCTATGTCTATATGTGTGTAGGTGCCATATACTGTATTTTATGTCTATATGTGTGTAGGTGCCATACACTGTATTCTATGTCTGTGTCTATATGTGTATAGGTGCCATACACTGTATTCTATGTCTAATTCTATATGTGTGTAGGTGCCATACACTGTATTCTATGTCTGTGTCTATATGTGTGTAGGTGCCATACACTGTGTTCTATGTCTGTGTCTATATGTGTGTAGATGCCATACACTGTATTCTATGTCTGTGTCTATATGTGTGTAGGTGCCATACACTGTATTCTATGTCTATGTCTATATGTTTGTAGGTGCCATACACTGTATTCTATGTCTATATGTGTGTAGGTGCCATACACTGTATTCTATGTCTGTGTCTAGTTGCCATACACTGTATTCTGTGTATATATGTGTGTAGGTGCCATACACTGTATTCTATGTCTATGTCTATATGTGTGTAGGTGCAATACACTGTATTCTATGTATATGTGTGTAGCTGCCATACACTGTATTCTATGTCTGTGTCTATATGTGTGTAGGTGCCATACACTGTATTCTATGTCTGTGTCTATATGTGTGTAGGTGCCATACACTGTATTCTATGTCTAATTCTATATGTGTGTAGGTGCCATACACTGTATTCTATGTCTGTGTCTATATGTGTGTAGGTGCCATACACTGTATTCTGTGTCTATATGTGTGTAGGTGCCATACACTGTATTCTATGTCTGTGTCTATATGTGTGTAGGTGCCATACACTGTATTCTATGTCTATGTCTATATATGTGTAGGTGCCATACACTGTGTTCTATGTCTATGTCTATATGTGTGTAGATGCCATACACTGTATTCTATGTCTGTGTCTATATGTGTGTAGGTGCCATACACTGTATTCTATGTCTATATGTGTGTAGGTGCCATACACTGTATTCTATGTCTATATGTGTGTAGGTGCCATACACTGTATTCTATGTCTATATGTGTGTAGGTGCCATATACTGTATTTTATGTCTATATGTGTGTAGGTGCCATACACTGTATTCTATGTCTGTGTCTATATGTGTATAGGTGCCATACACTGTATTCTATGTCTAATTCTATATGTGTGTAGGTGCCATACACTGTATTCTATGTCTGTGTCTATATGTGTGTAGGTGCCATACACTGTGTTCTATGTCTGTGTCTATATGTGTGTAGATGCCATACACTGTATTCTATGTCTGTGTCTATATGTGTGTAGGTGCCATACACTGTATTCTATGTCTATGTCTATATGTTTGTGTCTGTATTCTATGTCTATATGTGTGTAGGTGCCATACACTGTATTCTATGTCTGTGTCTATATGTGTATAGTTGCCATACACTGTATTCTGTGTATATATGTGTGTAGGTGCCATACACTGTCTATATGTCTATATGTGTGTAGGTGCCATACACTGTATTCTATGTATATGTGTGTAGCTGCCATACACTGTATTCTATGTCTGTGTCTATATGTGTGTAGGTGCCATACACTGTATTCTATGTCTGTGTCTATATGTGTGTAGGTGCCATACACTGTATTCTATGTCTAATTCTATATGTGTGTAGGTGCCATACACTGTATTCTATGTCTGTGTCTATATGTGTGTAGGTGCCATACACTGTATTCTATGTCTATGTCTATATGTGTGTAGGTGCCATACACTGTACTATGTCTATATGTGTGTAGGTGCCATACACTGTATTCTGTGTCTATATGTGTGTAGGTGCCATACACTGTATTCTATGTCTGTGTCTATATGTGCGTAGGTGCCATACACTGTATTCTATGTCTAATTCTATATGTGTGTAGGTGCCATACACTGTATTCTATGTCTATGTCTATATGTGTGTAGGTGCCATACACTGTATTCTGTGTCTATATGTGTGTAGGTGCCATACACTGTATTCTATGTCTGTGTCTATATGTGTGTAGGTGCCATACACTGTATTCTATGTCTATGTCTATATGTGTGTAGGTGCCATACACTGTATTCTATGTCTATATGTGTGTAGGTGCCATACACTGTATTCTATGTCTATATGTGTGTAGGTGCCATACACTGTATTCTATGTCTGTGTCTATATGTGTATAGGTGCCATACACTGTATTCTATGTCTAATTCTATATGTGTGTAGGTGCCATACACTGTATTCTATGTCTGTGTCTATATGTGTGTAGGTGCCATACACTGTGTTCTATGTCTGTGTCTATATGTGTGTAGATGCCATACACTGTATTCTATGTCTGTGTCTATATGTGTGTAGGTGCCATACACTGTATTCTATGTCTATGTCTATATGTGTGTAGGTGCCATACACTGTATTCTATGTCTATATGTGTGTAGGTGCCATACACTGTATTCTATGTCTGTGTCTATATGTGTATAGTTGCCATACACTGTATTCTGTGTATATATGTGTGTAGGTGCCATACACATTCTGTCTATGTCTATATGTGTGTAGGTGCCATACACTGTATTCTATGTATATGTGTGTAGGTGCCATACACTGTATTCTATGTCTGTGTCTATATGTGTGTAGGTGCCATACACTGTATTCTATGTCTATGTCTATATGTGTGTAGGTGCCATACACTGTATTCTATGTCTGCCATACACTGTCTATGTCTGTGTCTATATGTGTGTAGGTGCCATACACTGTATTCTATGTCTGTGTCTATATGTGTGTAGGTGCCATACACTGTATTCTATGTCTAATTCTATATGTGTGTAGGTGCCATACACTGTATTCTATGTCTGTGTCTATATGTGTGTAGGTGCCATACACTGTATTCTATGTCTATGTCTATATGTGTGTAGGTGTACACTGTATGCTATGTCTATATGTGTGTAGGTGCCATACACTGTATTCTGTGTCTATATGTGTGTAGGTGCCATACACTGTATTCTATGTCTGTGTCTATATGTGCGTAGGTGCCATACACTGTATTCTATGTCTAATTCTATATGTGTGTAGGTGCCATACACTGTATTCTATGTCTATGTCTATATGTGTGTAGGTGCCATACACTGTATTCTGTGTCTATATGTGTGTAGGTGCCATACACTGTATTCTATGTCTGTGTCTATATGTGTGTAGGTGCCATACACTGTATTCTATGTCTATGTCTATATGTGTGTAGGTGCCATACACTGTATTCTATGTCTATGTGTGTAGGTGCCATACACTGTATTCTATGTCTATATGTGTGTAGGTGCCATACACTGTATTCTATGTCTATGTCTATATGTGTATAGGTGCCATACACTGTATTCTATGTCTAATTCTATATGTGTGTAGGTGCCATACACTGTATTCTATGTCTGTGTCTATATGTGTGTAGGTGCCATACACTGTGTTCTATGTCTGTGTCTATATGTGTGTAGATGCCATACACTGTATTCTATGTCTGTGTCTATATGTGTGTAGGTGCCATACACTGTATTCTATGTCTATGTCTATATGTGTGTAGGTGCCATACACTGTATTCTATGTCTATATGTGTGTAGGTGCCATACACTGTATTCTATGTCTGTGTCTATATGTGTGTATGTGTGTAGGTGCCATACACTGTATTCTATGTCTATGTCTATATGTGTGTAGGTGCCATACACTGTATTCTATGTCTATATGTGTGTAGGTGCCATACACTGTATTCTATGTCTGTGTCTATATGTGTAGGTGGCATACACTGTATTCTATGTCTGTGTCTATATGTGTGTAGGTGCCATACACTGTATTCTATGTCTAATTCTATATGTGTGTAGGTGCCATACACTGTATTCTATGTCTGTGTCTATATGTGTGTAGGTGCCATACACTGTATTCTGTGTCTATATGTGTGTAGGTGCCATACACTGTATTCTATGTCTGTGTCTATATGTGTGTAGGTGCCATACACTGTATTCTATGTCTATGTCTATATATGTGTAGGTGCCATACACTGTGTTCTATGTCTATGTCTATATGTGTGTAGATGCCATACACTGTATTCTATGTCTGTGTCTATATGTGTGTAGGTGCCATACACTGTATTCTATGTCTATATGTGTGTAGGTGCCATACACTGTATTCTATGTCTATATGTGTGTAGGTGCCATACACTGTATTCTATGTCTATATGTGTGTAGGTCATATACTGTATTTTATGTCTATATGTGTGTAGGTGCCATACACTGTATTCTATGTCTGTGTCTATATGTGTATAGGTGCCATACACTGTATTCTATGTCTAATTCTATATGTGTGTAGGTGCCATACACTGTATTCTATGTCTGTGTCTATATGTGTGTAGGTGCCATACACTGTGTTCTATGTCTGTGTCTATATGTGTGTAGATGCCATACACTGTATTCTATGTCTGTGTCTATATGTGTGTAGGTGCCATACACTGTATTCTATGTCTATGTCTATATGTTTGTAGGTGCCATACACTGTATTCTATGTCTATATGTGTGTAGGTGCCATACACTGTATTCTATGTCTATATGTGTCTACTGTATTCTATGTGTCCATAGGTGCCATACACTGTATTCTATGTCTAATTCTATATGTGTGTAGGTGCCATACACTGTATTCTATGTCTGTGTCTATATGTGTGTAGGTGCCATACACTGTGTTCTATGTCTGTGTCTATATGTGTGTAGATGCCATACACTGTATTCTATGTCTGTGTCTATATGTGTGTAGGTGCCATACACTGTATTCTATGTCTATGTCGATATGTGTGTAGGTGCCATACACTGTATTCTATGTCTATATGTGTGTAGGTGCCATACACTGTATTCTATGTCTGTGTCTATATGTGTGTAGGTGCCATACACTGTATTCTGTGTATATATGTGTGTAGGTGCCATACTGTATTCTATGTCTATGTCTATATGTGTGTAGGTGCCATACACTGTATTCTATGTCTATATGTGTGTAGGTGCCATACACTGTATTCTATGTCTGTGTCTATATGTGTGTAGGTGCCATACACTGTATTCTATGTCTGTGTCTATATGTGTGTAGGTGCCATACACTGTATTCTATGTCTAATTCTATATGTGTGTAGGTGCCATACACTGTATTCTATGTCTGTGTCTATATGTGTGTAGGTGCCATACACTGTATTCTATGTCTGTATGTGTGTAGGTGCCATACACTGTATTCTATGTCTATATGTGTGTAGGTACCATACACTGTATTCTATGTCTAATTCTATATGTGTGTAGGTGCCATACACTGTATTCTATGTCTGTGTCTATATATGTGTAGGTCTACACTGTATTCTGTGTCTATATGTGTGTAGGTGCCATACACTGTATTATATGTCTGTGTCTATATGTATGTAGGTGCCATACACTGTATTCTATGTATTCTATGTCTATATGTGTGTAGGTGCCATACACTGTATTCTATGTCTGTGTCTATATGTGTGTAGGTGCCATACACTGTATTCTATGTCTAATTCTATATGTGTGTAGGTGCCATACACTGTATTCTATGTCTGTGTCTATATGTGTGTAGGTGCCATACACTGTGTTCTATGTCTGTGTCTATATGTGTGTAGATGCCATACACTGTAATCTATGTCTGTGTCTATATGTGTGTAGGTGCCATACACTGTATTCTATGTCTATGTCTATATGTGTGTAGGTGCCATACACTGTATTCTATGTCTATATGTGTGTAGGTGCCATACACTGTATTCTATGTCTGTGTCTATATGTGTGTAGGTGCCATACACTGTATTCTGTGTATATATGTGTGTAGGTGCAATACACTGTATTCTATGTCTGTGTCTATATGTGTGTAGGTGCCATACACTGTATTCTATGTATATGTGTGTAGGTGCCATACACTGTATTCTATGTCTGTGTCTATATGTGTGTAGGTGCCATACACTGTATTCTATGTCTATATGTGTGTAGGTGCCATACACTGTATTCTATGTCTATATGTGTGTAGGTACCATACACTGTATTCTATGTCTAATTCTATATGTGTGTAGGTGCCATACACTGTATTCTATGTCTGTGTCTATATGTGTGTAGGTGCCATACACTGTATTCTGTGTCTATATGTGTGTAGGTGCCATACACTGTATTCTATGTCTGTGTCTATATGTGTGTAGGTGCCATACACTGTATTCTATGTCTAATTCTATATGTGTGTAGGTGCCATACACTGTATTCTGTGTCTATATGTGTGTAGGTGCCATACACTGTATTCTATGTCTAATTCTATATGTGTGTAGGTGCCATACACTGTATTCTATGTCTGTGTCTATATGTGTGTAGGTACCATACACTGTATTCTATGTCTAATTCTATATGTGTGTAGGTGCCATACACTGTATTCTATGTCTGTGTCTATATGTGTGTAGGTGCCATACACTGTATTCTGTGTCTATATGTGTGTAGGTGCCATACACTGTATTCTATGTCTATGTCTATATGTGTGTAGGTGCCATACACTGTGTTCTATGTCTGTGTCTATATGTGTGTAGATGCCATACACTGTATTCTATGTCTGTGTCTATATGTGTGTAGGTGCCATACACTGTATTCTATGTCGATATGTGTGTAGGTGCCATACACTGTATTCTATGTCTATATGTGTGTAGGTGCCATACACTGTATTCTATGTCTGTGTCTATATGTGTGTAGGTGCCATACACTGTATTCTATGTCTAATTCTATATGTGTGTAGGTGCCATACACTGTATTCTATGTCTGTGTCTATATGTGTGTAGGTGCCATACACTGTGTTCTATGTCTGTGTCTATATGTGTGTAGATGCCATACACTGTAATCTATGTCTGTGTCTATATGTGTGTAGGTGCCATACACTGTATTCTATGTCTATGTCTATATGTGTGTAGGTGCCATACACTGTATTCTATGTCTATATGTGTGTAGGTGCCATACACTGTATTCTATGTCTGTGTCTATATGTGTGTAGGTGCCATACACTGTATTCTGTGTATATATGTGTGTAGGTGCAATACACTGTATTCTATGTCTGTGTCTATATGTGTGTAGGTGCCATACACTGTATTCTATGTATATGTGTGTAGCTGCCATACACTGTATTCTATGTCTGTGTCTATATGTGTGTAGGTGCCATACACTGTATTCTATGTCTATATGTGTGTAGGTGCCATACACTGTATTCTATGTCTATATGTGTGTAGGTGCCATACACTGTATTCTATGTCTAATTCTATATGTGTGTAGGTGCCATACACTGTATTCTATGTCTGTGTCTATATGTGTGTAGGTGCCATACACTGTATTCTGTGTCTATATGTGTGTAGGTGCCATACACTGTATTCTATGTCTGTGTCTATATGTGTGTAGGTGCCATACACTGTATTCTATGTCTAATTCTATATGTGTGTAGGTGCCATACACTGTATTCTGTGTCTATATGTGTGTAGGTGCCATACACTGTATTCTATGTCTAATTCTATATGTGTGTAGGTGCCATACACTGTATTCTATGTCTGTGTCTATATGTGTGTAGGTACCATACACTGTATTCTATGTCTAATTCTATATGTGTGTAGGTGCCATACACTGTATTCTATGTCTGTGTCTATATGTGTGTAGGTGCCATACACTGTATTCTGTGTCTATATGTGTGTAGGTGCCATACACTGTATTCTATGTCTATGTCTATATGTGTGTAGGTGCCATACACTGTATTCTATGTCTGTGTCTATATGTGTGTAGATGCCATACACTGTATTCTATGTCTGTGTCTATATGTGTGTAGGTGCCATACACTGTATTCTATGTCTATATGTAGGTGCCATACACTGTATTCTATGTCTATATGTGTGTAGGTGCCATACACTGTATTCTATGTCTATATGTGTGTAGGTGCCATACACTGTATTCTATGTCTGTGTCTATATGTGTGTAGGTGCCATACACTGTATTCTATGTCTAATTCTATATGTGTGTAGGTGCCATACACTGTATTCTATGTCTATGTCTATATGTGTGTAGGTGCCATACACTGTGTTCTATGTCTGTGTCTATATGTGTGTAGATGCCATACACTGTATTATATGTCTGTGTCTATATGTGTGTAGGTGCCATACACTGTATTCTATGTCTATATGTGTGTAGCTGCCATACACTGTATTCTATGTCTGTGTCTATATGTGTATAGGTGCCATACACTGTATTCTATGTCTAATTCTATATGTGTGTAGGTGCCATACACTGTATTCTATGTCTGTGTCTATATGTTTTTAGGTGCCATACACTGTGTTCTATGTCTGTGTCTATATGTGTGTAGGTGCCATACACTGTATTCTATGTCTGTGTCTATATGTGTGTAGGTGCCATACACTGTATTCTATGTCTATGTCTATATGTGTGTAGGTGCCATACACTGTATTCTATGTCTGTGTCTATATGTGTATAGGTGCCATACACTGTATTCTATGTCTATATGTGTGTAGGTGCCATACACTCTATTCTATGTCTGTGTCTATATGTGTGTAGGTGCCATACACTGTATTCTGTGTCTATATGTGTGTAGGTGCCATACACTGTCTATATGTGTGTAGGTATACACTGCATTCTATGTCTATATGTGTGTAGGTGCCATACACTGTATTCTATGTCTGTGTCTATATGTGTGTAGGTGCCATACACTGTATTCTATGTCTGTGTCTATATGTGTGTAGGTGCCATACACTGTATTCTATGTCTGTGTCTATATGTGTGTAGGTGCCATACACTGTGTTCTATGTCTGTGTCTATATGTGTGTAGATGCCATACACTGTATTCTATGTCTGTGTCTATATGTGTGTAGGTGCCATACACTGTATTCTATGTCTGTGTCTATATGTGTGTAGGTGCCATACACTGTATTCTATGTCTATGTCTATATATGTGTAGGTGCCATACACTGTATTCTATGTCTATGTGTGTAGCTGCCATACACTGTATTCTATGTCTATATGTGTGTAGCTGCCATACACTGTATTCTATGTCTATGTCTATATGTGTGTAGGTGCCATACACTGTATTCTATGTCTATATGTGTGTAGGTGCCATACACTGTATTCTATGTCTATATGTGTGTAGGTGCCATACACTGTATTCTATGTCTGTGTCTATATGTGTGTAGGTGCCATACACTGTATTCTATGTCTAATTCTATATGTGTGTAGGAGCCATACACTGTATTCTATGTCTGTGTCTATATGTGTGTAGATGCCATACACTGTATTCTATGTCTGTGTCTATATGTGTGTAGTTGCCATACACTGAATTCTATGTCTGTGTCTATATGTGTGTAGGTGCCATACACTGTATTCTATGTCTATATGTGTGTAGGTGCCATACACTTTATTCTATGTCTATATGTGTGTAGGTGCCATACACTGTATTCTATGTCTGTGTCTATATGTGTGTAGGTGCCATACACTGTATTCTATGTCTATATGTGTGTAGGTGCCATACACTTTATTCTATGTCTATATGTGTGTAGGTGCCATACACTGTATTCTATGTCTGTGTCTATATGTGTGTAGGTGCCATACACTGTATTCTGTGTCTATATGTGTGTAGGTGCCATACACTGTATTCTATGTCTATGTCTATATGTGTGTAGGTGCCATACACTGTATTCTATGTCTATATGTGTGTAGGTGACATACACTGTATTCTATGTCTGTGTCTATATGTGTGTAGGTGCCATACACTGTATTCTATGTCTATGTCTATATGTGTGTAGGTGCCATACACTGTATTCTATGTATATGTGTGTAGATTTCATACACTGTATTCTATGTCTATATGTGTGTAGGTGCCATACACTGTATTCTATGTCTATATGTGTGTAGGTGCCATACACTGTATTCTATGTCTGTGTCTATATGTGTGTAGGTGCCATACACTGTATTCTATGTCTATGTCTATATGTGTGTAGGTGTCTATATGTGTGTAGCTGCCATACACTGTATTCTATGTCTGTGTCTATATGTGTGTAGGTGCCATACACTGTATTCTATGTCTGTATGTGTGTAGGTGCCATACACTGTATTCTATGTCTATATGTGTGTAGGTGCCATACACTGTATTCTATGTCTGTCTATATGTGTGTAGGTGCCATACACTGTATTCTATGTCTATGTGTGTCTACACTGTATTCTGTGTCTATATGTGTGTAGGTGCCATACACTGTATTATATGTCTAATGTCTATATGTGTGTAGGTGCCATACACTGTCTATATAGGTCTACACTGTATTCTATGTCTGTGTCTATATGTGTGTAGGTGCCATACACTGTATTCTGTGTCTATGTGTGTGTCTACACTGTATTCTATGTCTGTGTCTATATGTGTGTAGGTGCCATACACTGTATTCTATGTCTATATGTGTGTAGGTGCCATACACTGTATTCTATGTCTGTGTCTATATGTGTGTAGGTGCCATACACTGTATTCTGTGTCTATATGTGTGTAGGTGCCATACACTGTATTCTATGTCTATGTCTATATGTGTGTAGGTGCCATACACTGTGTTCTATGTCTGTGTCTATATGTGTGTAGATGCCATACACTGTATTCTATGTCTGTGTCTATATGTGTGTAGGTGCCATACACTGTATTCTATGTCTATATGTGTGTAGGTGCCATACACTGTATTCTATGTCTATATGTGTGTAGGTGCCATACACTGTATTCTATGTCTATATGTGTGTAGGTGTACACTGTATTCTATGTCTGTGTCTATATGTGTATAGGTGCCATACACTGTATTCTATGTCTAATTCTATATGTGTGTAGGTGCCATACACTGTATTCTATGTCTGTGTCTATATGTGTGTAGGTGCCATACACTGTGTTCTATGTCTGTGTCTATATGTGTGTAGATGCCATACACTGTATTCTATGTCTGTGTCTATATGTGTGTAGGTGCCATACACTGTATTCTATGTCTATATGTGTGTAGCTGCCATACACTGTATTCTATGTCTGTGTCTATATGTGTATAGGTGCCATACACTGTATTCTATGTCTAATTCTATATGTGTGTAGGTGCCATACACTGTATTCTATGTCTGTGTCTATATGTTTTTAGGTGCCATACACTGTGTTCTATGTCTGTGTCTATATGTGTGTAGATGCCATACACTGTATTATATGTCTGTGTCTATATGTGTGTAGGTGCCATACACTGTATTCTATGTCTATATGTGTGTAGATGCCATACACTGTATTCTATGTCTGTGTCTATATGTGTTTAGGTGCCATACACTGTATTCTATGTCTAATTCTATATGTGTGTAGGTGCCATTCACTGTATTCTATGTCTGTGTCTATATGTGTGTAGGTGCCATACACTGTATTCTGTGTCTATATGTGTGTAGGTGCCATACACTGTATTCTATGTCTATATGTGTGTAGGTGCCATACACTGCATTCTATGTCTAATTCTATATGTGTGTAGGTGACATACACTGTATTCTATGTCTGTGTCTATATGTGTGTAGGTGCCATACACTGTGTTCTATGTCTGTGTCTATATGTGTGTAGATGCCATACACTGTATTCTATGTCTGTGTCTATATGTGTGTAGGTGCCATACACTGTGTTCTATGTCTGTGTCTATATGTGTGTAGATGCCATACACTGTATTCTATGTCTGTGTCTATATGTGTGTAGGTTTCATACACTGTATTCTATGTCTGTGTCTATATGTGTGTAGGTGCCATACACTGTATTCTATGTCTATGTCTATATATGTGTAGGTGCCATACACTGTATTCTATGTCTATGTGTGTAGCTGCCATACACTGTATTCTATGTCTATATGTGTGTAGCTGCCATACACTGTATTCTATGTCTATGTCTATATGTGTGTAGGTGCCATACACTGTATTCTATGTCTATATGTGTGTAGGTGCCATACACTGTATTCTATGTCTATATGTGTGTAGGTGCCATACACTGTATTCTATGTCTGTGTCTATATGTGTGTAGGTGCCATACACTGTATTCTATGTCTAATTCTATATGTGTGTAGGAGCCATACACTGTATTCTATGTCTGTGTCTATATGTGTGTAGATGCCATACACTGTATTCTATGTCTGTGTCTATATGTGTGTAGGTGCCATACACTGTATTCTATGTCTATATGCGTGTAGGTGCCATACACTGTATTATATGTCTATATGTGTGTAGTTGCCATACACTGAATTCTATGTCTGTGTCTATATGTGTGTAGGTGCCATACACTGTATTCTATGTCTATATGTGTGTAGGTGCCATACACTTTATTCTATGTCTATATGTGTGTAGGTGCCATACACTGTATTCTATGTCTGTGTCTATATGTGTGTAGGTGCCATACACTGTATTCTGTGTCTATATGTGTGTAGGTGCCATACACTGTATTCACTGTCTATTCTATGTGTGTAGGTGCCATACACTGTATTCTATGTCTATATGTGTGTAGGTGCCATACACTGTATTCTATGTCTGTGTCTATATGTGTGTAGGTGCCATACACTGTATTCTATGTCTATGTCTATATGTGTGTAGGTGCCATACACTGTATTCTATGTATATGTGTGTAGATTTCATACACTGTATTCTATGTCTATATGTGTGTAGGTGCCATACACTGTATTCTATGTCTATATGTGTGTAGGTGCCATACACTGTATTCTATGTCTGTGTCTATATGTGTGTAGGTGCCATACACTGTATTCTATATGTCTATATGTGTGTAGGTGCCATACACTGTATTCTATGTCTGTGTCTATATGTGTGTAGGTGCCATACACTGTATTCTATGTCTATGTCTATATGTGTGTAGGTGCCATACACTGTATTCTATGTCTATGCCATCTGTATTCTATGTCTAATTCTATATGTGTGTAGGTGCCATACACTGTATTCTATGTCTGTGTCTATATATGTGTAGGTGCCATACACTGTATTCTGTGTCTATATGTGTGTAGGTGCCATACACTGTATTATATGTCTGTGTCTATACATGTAGGTGCCATACACTGTATGTCTATGTCTATATGTGTGTAGGTGCCATACACTGTATTCTATGTCTGTGTCTATATGTGTGTAGGTGCCATACACACTATGTATGTCTATATGTGTGTAGGTGCCATACACTGTATTCTATGTCTATATGTGTGTAGGTGCCATACACTGTATTCTATGTCTGTGTCTATATGTGTGTAGGTGCCATACACTGTATTCTGTGTATATATGTGTGTAGGTGCAATACACTGTATTCTATGTCTGTGTCTATATGTGTGTAGGTGCCATACACTGTATTCTATGTCTATATGTGTGTAGGTGCCATACACTGTATTCTATGTCTATGTCTATATGTGTGTAGGTGCCATACACTGTATTCTATGTCTATATGTGTGTAGGTGCCATACACTGTATTCTATGTCTATATGTGTGTAGGTACCATACACTGTATTCTATGTCTAATTCTATATGTGTGTAGGTGCCATACACTGTATTCTATGTCTGTGTCTATATGTGTGTAGGTGCCATACACTGTATTCTGTGTCTATATGTGTGTAGGTGCCATACACTGTATTCTATGTCTGTGTCTATATGTGTGTAGGTGCCATACACTGTATTCTATGTCTATGTCTATATATGTGTAGGTGCCATACACTGTGTTCTATGTCTGTGTCTATATGTGTGTAGATGCCATACACTGTATTGTATGTCTGTGTCTATATGTGTGTAGGTGCCATACACTGTATTCTATGTCTATATGTGTGTAGGTGCCATACACTGTATTCTATGTCTATATGTGTGTAGGTGCCATATACTGTATTTTATGTCTATATGTGTGTAGGTGCCATACACTGTATTCTATGTCTGTGTCTATATGTGTATAGGTGCCATACACTGTATTCTATGTCTAATTCTATATGTGTGTAGGTGCCATACACTGTATTCTATGTCTGTGTCTATATGTGTGTAGGTGCCATACACTGTGTTCTATGTCTGTGTCTATATGTGTGTAGATGCCATACACTGTATTCTATGTCTGTGTCTATATGTGTGTAGGTGCCATACACTGTATTCTATGTCTATGTCTATATGTTTGTAGGTGCCATACACTGTATTCTATGTCTATATGTGTGTAGGTGCCATACACTGTATTCTATGTCTGTGTCTATATGTGTATAGTTGCCATACACTGTATTCTGTGTATATATGTGTGTAGGTGCCATACACTGTATTCTATGTCTATGTCTATATGTGTGTAGGTGCCATACACTGTATTCTATGTATATGTGTGTAGCTGCCATACACTGTATTCTATGTCTGTGTCTATATGTGTGTAGGTGCCATACACTGTATTCTATGTCTGTGTCTATATGTGTGTAGGTGCCATACACTGTATTCTATGTCTAATTCTATATGTGTGTAGGTGCCATACACTGTATTCTATGTCTGTGTCTATATGTGTGTAGGTGCCATACACTGTATTCTGTGTCTATATGTGTGTAGGTGCCATACACTGTATTCTATGTCTGTGTCTATATGTGTGTAGGTGCCATACACTGTATTCTATGTCTATGTCTATATATGTGTAGGTGCCATACACTGTGTTCTATGTCTATGTCTATATGTGTGTAGATGCCATACACTGTATTCTATGTCTGTGTCTATATGTGTGTAGGTGCCATACACTGTATTCTATGTCTATGTCTATATGTTTGTAGGTGCCATACACTGTATTCTATGTCTATATGTGTGTAGGTGCCATACACTGTATTCTATGTCTATATGTGTGTAGGTGCCATACACTGTATTCTATGTCTATATGTGTGTAGGTGCCATATACTGTATTTTATGTCTATATGTGTGTAGGTGCCATACACTGTATTCTATGTCTGTGTCTATATGTGTATAGGTGCCATACACTGTATTCTATGTCTAATTCTATATGTGTGTAGGTGCCATACACTGTATTCTATGTCTGTGTCTATATGTGTGTAGGTGCCATACACTGTGTTCTATGTCTGTGTCTATATGTGTGTAGATGCCATACACTGTATTCTATGTCTGTGTCTATATGTGTGTAGGTGCCATACACTGTATTCTATGTCTATGTCTATATGTTTGTAGGTGCCATACACTGTATTCTATGTCTATATGTGTGTAGGTGCCATACACTGTATTCTATGTCTGTGTCTATATGTGTATAGTTGCCATACACTGTATTCTGTGTATATATGTGTGTAGGTGCCATACACTGTATTCTATGTCTATGTCTATATGTGTGTAGGTGCCATACACTGTATTCTATGTATATGTGTGTAGCTGCCATACACTGTATTCTATGTCTGTGTCTATATGTGTGTAGGTGCCATACACTGTATTCTATGTCTGTGTCTATATGTGTGTAGGTGCCATACACTGTATTCTATGTCTAATTCTATATGTGTGTAGGTGCCATACACTGTATTCTATGTCTGTGTCTATATGTGTGTAGGTGCCATACACTGTATTCTATGTCTATGTCTATATGTGTGTAGGTGCCATACACTGTATGCTATGTCTATATGTGTGTAGGTGCCATACACTGTATTCTGTGTCTATATGTGTGTAGGTGCCATACACTGTATTCTATGTCTGTGTCTATATGTGCGTAGGTGCCATACACTGTATTCTATGTCTAATTCTATATGTGTGTAGGTGCCATACACTGTATTCTATGTCTATGTCTATATGTGTGTAGGTGCCATACACTGTATTCTGTGTCTATATGTGTGTAGGTGCCATACACTGTATTCTATGTCTGTGTCTATATGTGTGTAGGTGCCATACACTGTATTCTATGTCTATGTCTATATGTGTGTAGGTGCCATACACTGTATTCTATGTCTATATGTGTGTAGGTGCCATACACTGTATTCTATGTCTATATGTGTGTAGGTGCCATACACTGTATTCTATGTCTGTGTCTATATGTGTATAGGTGCCATACACTGTATTCTATGTCTAATTCTATATGTGTGTAGGTGCCATACACTGTATTCTATGTCTGTGTCTATATGTGTGTAGGTGCCATACACTGTGTTCTATGTCTGTGTCTATATGTGTGTAGATGCCATACACTGTATTCTATGTCTGTGTCTATATGTGTGTAGGTGCCATACACTGTATTCTATGTCTATGTCGATATGTGTGTAGGTGCCATACACTGTATTCTATGTCTATATGTGTGTAGGTGCCATACACTGTATTCTATGTCTGTGTCTATATGTGTGTAGGTGCCATACACTGTATTCTGTGTATATATGTGTGTAGGTGCCATACACTGTATTCTATGTCTATGTCTATATGTGTGTAGGTGCCATACACTGTATTCTATGTCTATATGTGTGTAGGTGCCATACACTGTATTCTATGTCTGTGTCTATATGTGTGTAGGTGCCATACACTGTATTCTATGTCTAATTCTATATGTGTGTAGGTGCCATACACTGTATTCTATGTCTGTGTCTATATGTGTGTAGGTGCCCATATTCTATGTCTGTATGTGTTAGGTGCCATACACTGTATTCTATGTCTATATGTGTGTAGGTACCATACACTGTATTCTATGTCTAATTCTATATGTGTGTAGGTGCCATACACTGTATTCTATGTCTGTGTCTATATATGTGTAGGTGCCATACACTGTATTCTGTGTCTATATGTGTGTAGGTGCCATACACTGTATTATATGTCTGTGTCTATATGTATGTAGGTGCCATACACTGTATTCTATGTCTATATGTGTGTAGGTGCCATACACTGTATTCTATGTCTGTGTCTATATGTGTGTAGGTGCCATACACTGTATTCTATGTCTAATTCTATATGTGTGTAGGTGCCATACACTGTATTCTATGTCTGTGTCTATATGTGTGTAGGTGCCATACACTGTGTTCTATGTCTGTGTCTATATGTGTGTAGATGCCATACACTGTAATCTATGTCTGTGTCTATATGTGTGTAGGTGCCATACACTGTATTCTATGTCTGTGTCTATATGTGTATAGGTGCCATACACTGTATTCTATGTCTAATTCTATATGTGTGTAGGTGCCATACACTGTATTCTATGTCTGTGTCTATATGTGTGTAGGTGCCATACACTGTGTTCTATGTCTGTGTCTATATGTGTGTAGATGCCATACACTGTATTCTATGTCTGTGTCTATATGTGTGTAGGTGCCATACACTGTATTCTATGTCTATGTCGATATGTGTGTAGGTGCCATACACTGTATTCTATGTCTATATGTGTGTAGGTGCCATACACTGTATTCTATGTCTGTGTCTATATGTGTGTAGGTGCCATACACTGTATTCTGTGTATATATGTGTGTAGGTGCCATACACTGTATTCTATGTCTATGTCTATATGTGTGTAGGTGCCATACACTGTATTCTATGTCTATATGTGTGTAGGTGCCATACACTGTATTCTATGTCTGTGTCTATATGTGTGTAGGTGCCATACACTGTATTCTATGTCTAATTCTATATGTGTGTAGGTGCCATACACTGTATTCTATGTCTGTGTCTATATGTGTGTAGGTGCCATACACTGTATTCTATGTCTGTATGTGTGTAGGTGCCATACACTGTATTCTATGTCTATATGTGTGTAGGTACCATACACTGTATTCTATGTCTAATTCTATATGTGTGTAGGTGCCATACACTGTATTCTATGTCTGTGTCTATATATGTGTAGGTGCCATACACTGTATTCTGTGTCTATATGTGTGTAGGTGCCATACACTGTATTATATGTCTGTGTCTATATGTATGTAGGTGCCATACACTGTATTCTATGTCTATATGTGTGTAGGTGCCATACACTGTATTCTATGTCTGTGTCTATATGTGTGTAGGTGCCATACACTGTATTCTATGTCTAATTCTATATGTGTGTAGGTGCCATACACTGTATTCTATGTCTGTGTCTATATGTGTGTAGGTGCCATACACTGTGTTCTATGTCTGTGTCTATATGTGTGTAGATGCCATACACTGTAATCTATGTCTGTGTCTATATGTGTGTAGGTGCCATACACTGTATTCTATGTCTATGTCTATATGTGTGTAGGTGCCATACACTGTATTCTATGTCTATATGTGTGTAGGTGCCATACACTGTATTCTATGTCTGTGTCTATATGTGTGTAGGTGCCATACACTGTATTCTGTGTATATATGTGTGTAGGTGCAATACACTGTATTCTATGTCTGTGTCTATATGTGTGTAGGTGCCATACACTGTATTCTATGTATATGTGTGTAGCTGCCATACACTGTATTCTATGTCTGTGTCTATATGTGTGTAGGTGCCATACACTGTATTCTATGTCTATATGTGTGTAGGTGCCATACACTGTATTCTATGTCTATATGTGTGTAGGTACCATACACTGTATTCTATGTCTAATTCTATATGTGTGTAGGTGCCATACACTGTATTCTATGTCTGTGTCTATATGTGTGTAGGTGCCATACACTGTATTCTGTGTCTATATGTGTGTAGGTGCCATACACTGTATTCTATGTCTGTGTCTATATGTGTGTAGGTGCCATACACTGTATTCTATGTCTATGTCTATATATGTGTAGGTGCCATACACTGTGTTCTATGTCTGTGTCTATATGTGTGTAGATGCCATACACTGTATTCTATGTCTGTGTCTATATGTGTGTAGGTGCCATACACTGTATTCTATGTCTATATGTGTGTAGGTGCCATACACTGTATTCTATGTCTATATGTGTGTAGGTGCCATACACTGTATTCTATGTCTATATGTGTGTAGGTGCCATATACTGTATTTTATGTCTATATGTGTGTAGGTGCCATACACTGTATTCTATGTCTGTGTCTATATGTGTGTAGGTGCCATACACTGTATTCTATGTCTAATTCTATATGTGTGTAGGTGCCATACACTGTATTCTATGTCTGTGTCTATATGTGTGTAGGTGCCATACACTGTATTCTATGTCTATGTCTATATGTGTGTAGGTGCCATACACTGTATGCTATGTCTATATGTGTGTAGGTGCCATACACTGTATTCTGTGTCTATATGTGTGTAGGTGCCATACACTGTATTCTATGTCTGTGTCTATATGTGTGTAGGTGCCATACACTGTATTCTATGTCTAATTATATATGTGTGTAGGTGCCATACACTGTATTCTATGTCTATGTCTATATGTGTGTAGGTGCCATACACTGTATTCTGTGTCTATATGTGTGTAGGTGCCATACACTGTATTCTATGTCTGTGTCTATATGTGTGTAGGTGCCATACACTGTATTCTATGTCTATGTCTATATGTGTGTAGGTGCCATACACTGTATTCTATGTCTATATGTGTGTAGGTGCCATACACTGTATTCTATGTCTATATGTGTGTAGGTGCCATACACTGTATTCTATGTCTGTGTCTATATGTGTATAGGTGCCATACACTGTATTCTATGTCTAATTCTATATGTGTGTAGGTGCCATACACTGTATTCTATGTCTGTGTCTATATGTGTGTAGGTGCCATACACTGTGTTCTATGTCTGTGTCTATATGTGTGTAGATGCCATACACTGTATTCTATGTCTGTGTCTATATGTGTGTAGGTGCCATACACTGTATTCTATGTCTATGTCGATATGTGTGTAGGTGCCATACACTGTATTCTATGTCTATATGTGTGTAGGTGCCATACACTGTATTCTATGTCTGTGTCTATATGTGTGTAGGTGCCATACACTGTATTCTGTGTATATATGTGTGTAGGTGCCATACACTGTATTCTATGTCTATGTCTATATGTGTGTAGGTGCCATACACTGTATTCTATGTCTATATGTGTGTAGGTGCCATACACTGTATTCTATGTCTGTGTCTATATGTGTGTAGGTGCCATACACTGTATTCTATGTCTGTGTCTATATGTGTGTAGGTGCCATACACTGTATTCTATGTCTAATTCTATATGTGTGTAGGTGCCATACACTGTATTCTATGTCTGTGTCTATATGTGTGTAGGTGCCATACACTGTATTCTATGTCTGTATGTGTGTAGGTGCCATACACTGTATTCTATGTCTATATGTGTGTAGGTACCATACACTGTATTCTATGTCTAATTCTATATGTGTGTAGGTGCCATACACTGTATTCTATAGGTCTACACTGTATTCTGTGTCTATATGTGTGTAGGTGCCATACACTGTATTCTGTGTCTATATGTGTGTAGGTGCCATACACTGTATTCTATGTCTATATGTGTGTAGGTGCCATACACTGTATTCTATGTATGTGTCTATATGTGTGTAGGTGCCATACACTGTATTCTATGTCTAATTCTATATGTGTGTAGGTGCCATACACTGTATTCTATGTCTGTGTCTATATATGTGTAGGTGCCATACACTGTATTCTGTGTCTATATGTGTGTAGGTGCCATACACTGTATTATATGTCTGTGTCTATATGTATGTAGGTGCCATACACTGTATTCTATGTCTATATGTGTGTAGGTGCCATACACTGTATTCTATGTATGTGTCTATATGTGTGTAGGTGCCATACACTGTATTCTATGTCTAATTCTATATGTGTGTAGGTGCCATACACTGTATTCTATGTCTGTGTCTATATGTGTGTAGGTGCCATACACTGTATTCTATGTCTGTGTCTATATGTGTGTAGGTGCCATACACTGTGTTCTATGTCTGTGTCTATATGTGTGTAGATGCCATACACTGTATTCTATGTCTGTGTCTATATGTGTGTAGGTGCCATACACTGTATTCTATGTCTATGTCGATATGTGTGTAGGTGCCATACACTGTATATGTCTATATGTGTGTAGGTGCCATACACTGTATTCTATGTCTGTGTCTGTATTCTATGTCTATGTCTATATGTGTGTAGGTGCCATACACTGTATTCTATGTCTATATGTGTGTAGGTGCCATACACTGTATTCTATGTCTGTGTCTATATGTGTGTAGGTGCCATACACTGTATTCTATGTCTAATTCTATATGTGTGTAGGTGCCATACACTGTATTCTATGTCTGTGTCTATATGTGTGTAGGTGCCATACACTGTATTCTATGTCTAGGTGCCATACACTGTATTCTATGTCTATATGTGTGTAGGTGCCATACACTGTATTCTATGTCTAATTCTATATGTGTGTAGGTGCCATACACTGTATTCTATGTCTGTGTCTATATATGTGTAGGTGCCATACACTGTATTCTGTGTCTATATGTGTGTAGGTGCCATACACTGTATTATATGTCTGTGTCTATATGTATGTAGGTGCCATACACTGTATTCTATGTCTATATGTGTGTAGGTGCCATACACTGTATTCTATGTCTGTGTCTATATGTGTGTAGGTGCCATACACTGTATTCTATGTCTAATTCTATATGTGTGTAGGTGCCATACACTGTATTCTATGTCTGTGTCTATATGTGTGTAGGTGCCATACACTGTGTTCTATGTCTGTGTCTATATGTGTGTAGATGCCATACACTGTATTCTATGTCTGTGTCTATATGTGTGTAGGTGCCATACACTGTATTCTATGTCTATGTCTATATGTGTGTAGGTGCCATACACTGTATTCTATGTCTATATGTGTGTAGGTGCCATACACTGTATTCTATGTCTGTGTCTATATGTGTGTAGGTGCCATACACTGTATTCTGTGTATATATGTGTGTAGGTGCAATACACTGTATTCTATGTCTGTGTCTATATGTGTGTAGGTGCCATACACTGTATTCTATGTATATGTGTGTAGCTGCCATACACTGTATTCTATGTCTGTGTCTATATGTGTGTAGGTGCCATACACTGTATTCTATGTCTATATGTGTGTAGGTGCCATACACTGTATTCTATGTCTATATGTGTGTAGGTACCATACACTGTATTCTATGTCTAATTCTATATGTGTGTAGGTGCCATACACTGTATTCTATGTCTGTGTCTATATGTGTGTAGGTGCCATACACTGTATTCTGTGTCTATATGTGTGTAGGTGCCATACACTGTATTCTATGTCTGTGTCTATATGTGTGTAGGTGCCATACACTGTATTCTATGTCTATGTCTATATATGTGTAGGTGCCATACACTGTGTTCTATGTCTGTGTCTATATGTGTGTAGATGCCATACACTGTATTCTATGTCTGTGTCTATATGTGTGTAGGTGCCATACACTGTATTCTGTGTCTATATGTGTGTAGGTGCCATACACTGTATTATATGTCTGTGTCTATATGTATGTAGGTGCCATACACTGTATTCTATGTCTATATGTGTGTAGGTGCCATACACTGTATTCTATGTCTGTGTCTATATGTGTGTAGGTGCCATACACTGTATTCTATGTCTAATTCTATATGTGTGTAGGTGCCATACACTGTATTCTATGTCTGTGTCTATATGTGTGTAGGTGCCATACACTGTGTTCTATGTCTGTGTCTATATGTGTGTAGATGCCATACACTGTAATCTATGTCTGTGTCTATATGTGTGTAGGTGCCATACACTGTATTCTATGTCTATGTCTATATGTGTGTAGGTGCCATACACTGTATTCTATGTCTGTGTACACTGTATTCTATGTCTGTGTCTATATGTGTGTAGGTGCCATACACTGTATTCTGTATATATGTGTGTAGGTGCAATACACTGTATTCTATGTCTGTGTCTATATGTGTGTAGGTGCCATACACTGTATTCTATGTATATGTGTGTAGCTGCCATACACTGTATTCTATGTCTGTGTCTATATGTGTGTAGGTGCCATACACTGTATTCTATGTCTATATGTGTGTAGGTGCCATACACTGTATTCTATGTCTATATGTGTGTAGGTACCATACACTGTATTCTATGTCTAATTCTATATGTGTGTAGGTGCCATACACTGTATTCTATGTCTGTGTCTATATGTGTGTAGGTGCCATACACTGTATTCTGTGTCTATATGTGTGTAGGTGCCATACACTGTATTCTATGTCTGTGTCTATATGTGTGTAGGTGCCATACACTGTATTCTATGTCTATGTCTATATATGTGTAGGTGCCATACACTGTGTTCTATGTCTGTGTCTATATGTGTGTAGATGCCATACACTGTATTCTATGTCTGTGTCTATATGTGTGTAGGTGCCATACACTGTATTCTATGTCTATATGTGTGTAGGTGCCATACACTGTATTCTATGTCTATATGTGTGTAGGTGCCATACACTGTATTCTATGTCTATATGTGTGTAGGTGCCATATACTGTATTTTATGTCTATATGTGTGTAGGTGCCATACACTGTATTCTATGTCTGTGTCTATATGTGTGTAGGTGCCATACACTGTATTCTATGTCTAATTCTATATGTGTGTAGGTGCCATACACTGTATTCTATGTCTGTGTCTATATGTGTGTAGGTGCCATACACTGTATTCTATGTCTATGTCTATATGTGTGTAGGTGCCATACACTGTATGCTATGTCTATATGTGTGTAGGTGCCATACACTGTATTCTGTGTCTATATGTGTGTAGGTGCCATACACTGTATTCTATGTCTGTGTCTATATGTGCGTAGGTGCCATACACTGTATTCTATGTCTAATTCTATATGTGTGTAGGTGCCATACACTGTATTCTATGTCTATGTCTATATGTGTGTAGGTGCCATACACTGTATTCTGTGTCTATATGTGTGTAGGTGCCATACACTGTATTCTATGTCTGTGTCTATATGTGTGTAGGTGCCATACACTGTATTCTATGTCTATGTCTATATGTGTGTAGGTGCCATACACTGTATTCTATGTCTATATGTGTGTAGGTGCCATACACTGTATTCTATGTCTATATGTGTGTAGGTGCCATACACTGTATTCTATGTCTGTGTCTATATGTGTATAGGTGCCATACACTGTATTCTATGTCTAATTCTATATGTGTGTAGGTGCCATACACTGTATTCTATGTCTGTGTCTATATGTGTGTAGGTGCCATACACTGTGTTCTATGTCTGTGTCTATATGTGTGTAGATGCCATACACTGTATTCTATGTCTGTGTCTATATGTGTGTAGGTGCCATACACTGTATTCTATGTCTATGTCGATATGTGTGTAGGTCATACACTGTATTCTATGTCTATATGTGTGTAGGTGCCATACACTGTATTCTATGTCTGTGTCTATATGTGTGTAGGTGCCATACACTGTATTCTGTGTATATATGTGTGTAGGTGCCATACACTGTATTCTATGTCTATGTCTATATGTGTGTAGGTGCCATACACTGTATTCTATGTCTATATGTGTGTAGGTGCCATACACTGTATTCTATGTCTGTGTCTATATGTGTGTAGGTGCCATACACTGTATTCTATGTCTGTGTCTATATGTGTGTAGGTGCCATACACTGTATTCTATGTCTAATTCTATATGTGTGTAGGTGCCATACACTGTATTCTATGTCTGTGTCTATATGTGTGTAGGTGCCATACACTGTATTCTATGCCATCTGTATTCTATGTCTATATGTGTGTAGGTGCCCATACACTACTAGGTGCCATACACTGTATTCTGTGTCTATATGTGTGTAGGTGCCATACACTGTATTCTATGTCTATATGTGTGTAGGTGCCATACACTGTATTCTATGTATGTGTCTATATGTGTGTAGGTGCCATACACTGTATTCTATGTCTAATTCTATATGTGTGTAGGTGCCATACACTGTATTCTATGTCTGTGTCTATATGTGTGTAGGTGCCATACACTGTGTTCTATGTCTGTGTCTATATGTGTGTAGATGCCATACACTGTATTCTATGTCTGTGTCTATATGTGTGTAGGTGCCATACACTGTATTCTATGTCTATGTCTATATGTGTGTAGGTGCCATACACTGTATTCTATGTCTATATGTGTGTAGGTGCCATACACTGTATTCTATGTCTGTGTCTATATGTGTGTAGGTGCCATACACTGTATTCTGTGTATATATAGGTGCACTGTATTCTATGTCTGTGTCTATATGTGTGTAGGTGCCATACACTGTATTCTATGTATATGTGTGTAGCTGCCATACACTGTATTCTATGTCTGTGTCTATATGTGTGTAGGTGCCATACACTGTATTCTATGTCTATATGTGTGTAGGTGCCATACTATTCTATGTCTATATGTGTGTAGGTACCATACACTGTATTCTATGTCTAATTCTATATGTGTGTAGGTGCCATACACTGTATTCTATGTCTGTGTCTATATGTGTGTAGGTGCCATACACTGTATTCTAGGTGTACACTATTCTATGTCTATATGTGTGTAGGTGCCATACACTGTATTCTATGTCTATGTCTATATGTGTGTAGGTGCCATACACTGTGTTCTATGTCTGTGTCTATATGTGTGTAGGTGCCATACACTGTATTCTATGTCTGTGTCTATATGTGTGTAGGTGCCATACACTGTATTCTATGTCTATATGTGTGTAGGTGCCATACACTGTATTCTATGTCTATATGTGTGTCGGTGCCATACACTGTATTCTATGTCTATATGTGTGTAGGTCTATATGTGTGTGGTGCCATACACTGTATTCTATGTCTGTGTCTATATGTGTATAGGTGCCATACACTGTATTCTATGTCTAATTCTATATGTGTGTAGGTGCCATACACTGTATTCTATGTCTGTGTCTATATGTGTGTAGGTGCCATACACTGTGTTCTATGTCTGTGTCTATATGTGTGTAGATGCCATACACTGTATTCTATGTCTGTGTCTATATGTGTGTAGGTGCCATACACTGTATTCTATGTCTATGTCTATATGTTTGTAGGTGCCATACACTGTATTCTATGTCTATATGTGTGTAGGTGCCATACACTGTATTCTATGTCTGTGTCTATATGTGTATGTGCCATACACTGTCTATATGTGTGTAGGTGCCATACACTGTATTCTATGTCTATGTCTATATGTGTGTAGTGTGCCATACACTGTATTCTATGTCTGTGTCTATATGTGTGTAGGTGCCATACACTGTATTCTATGTCTGTGTCTATATGTGTGTAGGTGCCATACACTGTATTCTATGTCTAATTCTATATGTGTGTAGGTGCCATACACTGTATTCTATGTCTGTGTCTATATGTGTGTAGGTGCCATACACTGTATCTATATGTGTGTAGGTCTACATGTCTATGTCTGTGTCTATATGTGTGTAGGTGCCATACACTGTATTCTATGTCTATGTCTATATATGTGTAGGTGCCATACACTGTGTTCTATGTCTATGTCTATATGTGTGTAGATGCCATACACTGTATTCTATGTCTGTGTCTATATGTGTGTAGGTGCCATACACTGTATTCTATGTCTATATGTGTGTAGGTGCCATACACTGTATTCTATGTCTATATGTGTGTAGGTGCCATACACTGTATTCTATGTATATGTGTGTGTGTCTATATGTGTGTAGGTGCCATACACTGTATTCTATGTCTGTGTCTAGGTGCCATACACTGTATTCTATGTCTAATTCTATATGTGTGTAGGTGCCATACACTGTATTCTATGTCTGTGTCTATATGTGTGTAGGTGCCATACACTGTATTCTGTGTCTATATGTGTGTAGGTGCCATACACTGTATTCTATGTCTGTGTCTATATGTGTATAGTTGCCATACACTGTATTCTGTGTCTATATGTGTGTAGGTGCCATACACTGTATTCTATGTCTGTGTCTATATGTGTGTAGGTGCCATACACTGTATTCTATGTCTAATTCTATATGTGTGTAGGTGCCATACACTGTATTCTATGTCTGTGTCTATATGTGTGTAGGTGCCATACACTGTATTCTATGTCTGTATGTGTGTAGGTGCCATACACTGTATTCTATGTCTATATGTGTGTAGGTGCCATACACTGTATTCTATGTCTAATTCTATATGTGTGTAGGTGCCATACACTGTATTCTATGTCTGTGTCTATATATGTGTAGGTCATACACTGTATTCTGTGTCTATATGTGTGTAGGTGCCATACACTGTATTATATGTCTGTGTCTATATGTATGTATACACTGTATTCTATGTCTATATGTGTGTAGGTGCCATACACTGTATTCTATGTATGTGTCTATATGTGTGTAGGTGCCATACACTGTATTCTATGTCTAATTCTATATGTGTGTAGGTGCCATACACTGTATTCTATGTCTGTGTCTATATGTGTGTAGGTGCCATACACTGTGTTCTATGTCTGTGTCTATATGTGTGTAGATGCCATACACTGTATTCTATGTCTGTGTCTATATGTGTGTAGGTGCCATACACTGTATTCTATGTCTATGTCTATATGTGTGTAGGTGCCATACACTGTATTCTATGTCTATATGTGTGTAGGTGCCATACACTGTATTCTATGTCTGTGTCTATATGTGTGTAGGTGCCATACACTGTATTCTGTGTATATATGTGTGTAGGTGCAATACACTGTATTCTATGTCTGTGTCTAGGTGCCATACACTGTGTGTGTAGGTGCCATACACTGTATTCTATGTCTGTGTCTATATGTGTGTAGGTGCCATACACTGTATTCTATGTCTATATGTGTGTAGGTGCCATACACTGTATTCTATGTCTATATGTGTGTAGGTGCCATACACTGTATTCTATGTCTATATGTGTGTAGGTGCCATACACTGTATTCTATGTCTGTGTCTATATGTGTGTAGGTGCCATACACTGTATTCTGTGTCTATATGTGTGTAGGTGCCATACACTGTATTCTATGTCTGTGTCTATATGTGTGTAGGTGCCATACACTGTATTCTATGTCTATGTCTATATATGTGTAGGTGCCATACACTGTGTTCTATGTCTGTGTCTATATGTGTGTAGATGCCATACACTGTATTCTATGTCTGTGTCTATATGTGTGTAGGTGCCATACACTGTATTCTATGTCTATATGTGTGTAGGTGCCATACACTGTATTCTATGTCTATATGTGTGTAGGTGCCATACACTGTATTCTATGTCTATATGTGTGTAGGTGCCATATACTGTATTTTATGTCTATATGTGTGTAGGTGCCATACACTGTATTCTATGTCTGTGTCTATATGTGTATAGGTGCCATACACTGTATTCTATGTCTAATTCTATATGTGTGTAGGTGCCATACACTGTATTCTATGTCTGTGTCTATATGTGTGTAGGTGCCATACACTGTGTTCTATGTCTGTGTCTATATGTGTGTAGATGCCATACACTGTATTCTATGTCTGTGTCTATATGTGTGTAGGTGCCATACACTGTATTCTATGTCTATGTCTATATGTTTGTAGGTGCCATACACTGTATTCTATGTCTATATGTGTGTAGGTGCCATACACTGTATTCTATGTCTGTGTCTATATGTGTATAGTTGCCATACACTGTATTCTGTGTATATATGTGTGTAGGTGCCATACACTGTATTCTATGTCTATGTCTATATGTGTGTAGGTGCCATACACTGTATTCTATGTATATGTGTGTAGCTGCCATACACTGTATTCTATGTCTGTGTCTATATGTGTGTAGGTGCCATACACTGTATTCTATGTCTGTGTCTATATGTGTGTAGGTGCCATACACTGTATTCTATGTCTAATTCTATATGTGTGTAGGTGCCATACACTGTATTCTATGTCTGTGTCTATATGTGTGTAGGTGCCATACACTGTATTCTATGTCTGTGTCATACATATGTCTGTGTCTATATGTGTGTAGGTGCCATACACTGTATTCTATGTCTATGTCTATATGTGTGTAGGTGCCATACACTGTGTTCTATGTCTATGTCTATATGTGTGTGTGCCATACACTGTATTCTATGTCTGTGTCTATATGTGTGTAGGTGCCATACACTGTATTCTATGTCTATATGTGTGTAGGTGCCATACACTGTATTCTATGTCTATATGTGTGTAGGTGCCATACACTGTATTCTATGTCTATATGTGTGTAGGTGCCATATCTATTTTATGTCTATATGTGTGTAGGTGCCATACACTGTATTCTATGTCTGTGTCTATATGTGTATAGGTGCCATACACTGTATTCTATGTCTAATTCTATATGTGTGTAGGTGCCATACACTGTATTCTATGTCTGTGTCTATATGTGTGTAGGTGCCATACACTGTATTCTGTGTCTATATGTGTGTAGGTGCCATACACTGTATTCTATGTCTGTGTCTATATGTGTATAGTTGCCATACACTGTATTCTGTGTCTATATGTGTGTAGGTGCCATACACTGTATTCTATGTCTGTGTCTATATGTGTGTAGGTGCCATACACTGTATTCTATGTCTATGTCTATATATGTGTAGGTGTCATACACTGTGTTCTATGTCTATGTCTATATGTGTGTAGATGCCATACACTGTATTCTATGTCTGTGTCTATATGTGTGTAGGTGCCATACACTGTATTCTATGTCTATATGTGTCTAGGTGCCATCTATATGTCTATATGTGTGTAGGTGCCATACACTGTATTCTATGTCTATATGTGTGTAGGTGCCATATACTGTATTTTATGTCTATATGTGTGTAGGTGCCATACACTGTATTCTATGTCTGTGTCTATATGTGTATAGGTGCCATACACTGTATTCTATGTCTAATTCTATATGTGTGTAGGTGCCATACACTGTATTCTATGTCTGTGTCTATATGTGTGTAGGTGCCATACACTGTGTTCTATGTCTGTGTCTATATGTGTGTAGATGCCATACACTGTATTCTATGTCTGTGTCTATATGTGTGTAGGTGCCATACACTGTATTCTATGTCTATGTCTATATGTTTGTAGGTGCCATACACTGTATTCTATGTCTATATGTGTGTAGGTGCCATACACTGTATTCTATGTCTGTGTCTATATGTGTGTAGGTGCCATACACTGTATTCTATGTCTAATTCTATATGTGTGTAGGTGCCATACACTGTATTCTATGTCTGTGTCTATATGTGTGTAGGTGCCATACACTGTATTCTATGTCTATGTCTATATGTGTGTAGGTGCCATACACTGTATGCTATGTCTATATGTGTGTAGGTGCCATACACTGTATTCTGTGTCTATATGTGTGTAGGTGCCATACACTGTATTCTATGTCTGTGTCTATATGTGCGTAGGTGCCATACACTGTATTCTATGTCTAATTCTATATGTGTGTAGGTGCCATACACTGTATTCTGTGTCTATATGTGTGTAGGTGCCATACACTGTATTCTGTGTCTATATGTGTGTAGGTGCCATACACTGTATTCTATGTCTGTGTCTATATGTGTGTAGGTGCCATACACTGTATTCTATGTCTATGTCTATATGTGTGTAGGTGCCATACACTGTATTCTATGTCTATATGTGTGTAGGTGCCATACACTGTATTCTATGTCTATATGTGTGTAGGTGCCATACACTGTATTCTATGTCTGTGTCTATATGTGTATAGGTGCCATACACTGTATTCTATGTCTAATTCTATATGTGTGTAGGTGCCATACACTGTATTCTATGTCTGTGTCTATATGTGTGTAGGTGCCATACACTGTGTTCTATGTCTGTGTCTATATGTGTGTAGATGCCATACACTGTATTCTATGTCTGTGTCTATATGTGTGTAGGTGCCATACACTGTATTCTATGTCTATGTCGATATGTGTGTAGGTGCCATACACTGTATTCTATGTCTATATGTGTGTAGGTGCCATACACTGTATTCTATGTCTGTGTCTATATGTGTGTAGGTGCCATACACTGTATTCTGTGTATATATGTGTGTAGGTGCCATACACTGTATTCTATGTCTATGTCTATATGTGTGTAGGTGCCATACACTGTATTCTATGTCTATATGTGTGTAGGTGCCATACACTGTATTCTATGTCTGTGTCTATATGTGTGTAGGTGCCATACACTGTATTCTATGTCTGTGTCTATATGTGTGTAGGTGCCATACACTGTATTCTATGTCTAATTCTATATGTGTGTAGGTGCCATACACTGTATGCTATGTCTATATGTGTGTAGGTGCCATACACTGTATTCTGTGTCTATATGTGTGTAGGTGTACACTGTATTCTATGTCTGTCTATATAGGTGCCTACACTGTATTCTGTGTCTATATGTGTGTAGGTGCCATACACTGTATTCTATGTCCGTGTCTATATGTGCGTAGGTGCCATACACTGTATTCTATGTCTAATTCTATATGTGTGTAGGTGCCATACACTGTATTCTATGTCTATGTCTATATGTGTGTAGGTGCCATACACTGTATTCTGTGTCTATATGTGTGTAGGTGCCATACACTGTATTCTATGTCTGTGTCTATATGTGTGTAGGTGCCATACACTGTATTCTATGTCTATGTCTATATGTGTGTAGGTGCCATACACTGTGTTCTATGTCTGTGTCTATATGTGTGTAGATGCCATACACTGTATTCTATGTCTGTGTCTATATGTGTGTAGGTGCCATACACTGTATTCTATGTCTGTGTCTATATGTGTGTAGGTGCCATACACTGTATTCTATGTCTATGTCTATATGTGTGTAGGTGCCATACACTGTGTTCTATATCTGTGTCTATATGTGTGTAGATGCCATACACTGTATTCTATGTTTGTGTCTATATGTTTGTAGGTGCCATACACTGTATTCTATGTCTATATGTGTGTAGGTGCCATACACTGTATTCTATGTCTATATGTGTGTAGGTGCCATACACATTCTGTATAGGTGCCATACACTGTATTCTATGTCTATATGTGTGTAGGTGCCATACACTGTATTCTATGTCTGTGTCTATATGTGTATAGGTGCCATACACTGTATTCTATGTCTAATTCTATATGTGTGTAGGTGCCATACACTGTATTCTATGTCTGTGTCTATATGTGTGTAGGTGACATACACTGTGTTCTATGTCTGTGTCTATATGTGTGTAGATGCCATACACTGTATTCTATGTCTGTGTCTATATGTGTGTAGGTGCCATACACTGTATTCTATGTCTATGTCTATATGTGTGTAGGTGCCATACACTGTATTCTGTGTATATATGTGTGTAGGTGCCATACACTGTATTCTATGTCTGTGTCTATATGTGTGTTCTATGTCTGTGTCTATATGTGTGTAGATGCCATACACTGTATTCTATGTCTGTGTCTATATGTGTGTAGGTGCCATACACTGTATTCTATGTCTATGTCTATATGTTTGTAGGTGCCATACACTGTATTCTATGTCTATATGTTTGTAGGTGCCATACACTGTATTCTATGTCTGTGTCTATATGTGTATAGTTGCCATACACTGTATTCTGTGTATATATGTGTGTAGGTGCCATACACTGTATTCTATGTCTATGTCTATATGTGTGTAGGTGCCATACACTGTATTCTATGTATATGTGTGTAGCTGCCATACACTGTATTCTATGTCTGTGTCTATATGTGTGTAGGTGCCATACACTGTATTCTATGTCTGTGTATATATGTGTGTAGGTGCCATACACTGTATTCTATGTCTAATTCTATATGTGTGTAGATGCCATACACTGTATTCTATGTCTGTGTCTATATGTGTGTAGGTGCCATACACTGTATTCTATGTCTATGTCTATATGTGTGTAGGTGCCACTGTACACATACACTGTATTCTATGTCTGTGTCTATATGTGTGTAGGTGCCATACACTGTATTCTATGTCTAATTCTATATGTGTGTAGGTGCCATACACTGTATTCTATGTCTATGTCTATATGTGTGTAGGTGCCATACACTGTACTGTCTATATGTGTGTAGGTGCCATACACTGTATTCTATGTCTGTGTCTATATGTGTGTAGGTGCCATACACTGTATTCTATGTCTATGTCTATATGTGTGTAGGTGTATTCTATGTCTATACACTGTATTCTATGTCTGTGTCTATATGTGTGTAGGTGCCATACACTGTATTCTATGTCTATGTCTATATGTGTGTAGGTGCCATACACTGTGTTCTATGTCTATGTCTATATGTGTTGCCATACACTGTATTCTATGTCTGTGTCTATATGTGTGTAGGTGCCATACACTGTATTCTATGTCTATGTCTATATGTGTGTAGGTGCCATACACTGTATTCTATGTCTATATGTGTGTAGGTGCCATATACTGTATTTTATGTCTATATGTGTGTAGGTGCCATACACTGTATTCTATGTCTGTGTCTAGGTGCCATACACTGTATTCTATGTCTAATTCTATATGTGTGTAGGTGCCATACACTGTATGTCTGTGTCTATATGTGTGTAGGTGCCATACACTGTGTCTATATGTGTGTAGGTGCCATACACTGTATTCTATGTCTGTGTCTATATGTGTGTCTATATGTGTGTAGGTGCCATACACTGTATTCTATGTCTGTGTCTATATGTGTGTAGGTGCCATACACTGTATTCTATGTCTATGTCTATATATGTCTAGGTGTACACTGTGTTCTATGTCTATGTCTATATGTGTGTAGATGCCATACACTGTATTCTATGTCTGTGTCTATATGTGTGTAGGTGCCATACACTGTATTCTATGTCTATGTGTGTAGGTCACTGTATTCTATGTCTATATGTGTGTAGGTGCCATACACTGTATTCTATGTCTATATGTGTGTAGGTGCCATATACTGTATTTTATGTCTATATGTGTGTAGGTGCCATACACTGTATTCTATGTCTGTGTCTATATGTGTATAGGTGCCATACACTGTATTCTATGTCTAATTCTATATGTGTGTAGGTGCCATACACTGTATTCTATGTCTGTGTCTATATGTGTGTAGGTGCCATACACTGTATTCTGTGTCTATATGTGTGTAGGTGCCATACACTGTATTCTATGTCTGTGTCTATATGTGTGTAGGTGCCATACACTGTATGTCTATGTCTAGGTGCCATACACTGTATTCTATGTCTATATGTGTGTAGGTGCCATACACTGTATTCTATGTCTGTGTCTATATGTGTATAGGTGCCATACACTGTATTCTATGTCTATATGTGTGTAGGTGCCATACACTGTATTCTATGTCTGTGTCTATATGTGTGTAGGTGCCATACACTGTATTCTATGTCTATGTCTATATGTGTGTAGGTGCCATACACTGCTATGTCTAGGTGTACACTATTCTGTGTCTATATGTGTGTAGGTGCCATACACTGTATTCTATGTCTGTGTCTATATGTGCGTAGGTGCCATACACTGTATTCTATGTCTAATTCTATATGTGTGTAGGTGCCCACTGTACACTGTATAGGTCATACATGTCTATGTCTATATGTGTGTAGGTGCCATACACTGTATTCTATGTCTGTGTCTATATGTGTGTAGGTGCCATACACTGTATTCTATGTCTATGTCTATATGTGTGTAGGTGCCATACACTGTATTCTATGTCTATATGTGTGTAGGTGCCATACACTGTATTCTATGTCTATATGTGTGTAGGTGCCATACACTGTATTCTATGTCTGTGTCTATATGTGTATAGGTGCCATACACTGTATTCTATGTCTAATTCTATATGTGTGTAGGTGCCATACACTGTATTCTATGTCTGTGTCTATATGTGTGTAGGTGCCATACACTGTGTTCTATGTCTGTGTCTATATGTGTGTAGATGCCATACACTGTATTCTATGTCTGTGTCTATATGTGTGTAGGTGCCATACACTGTATTCTATGTCTATGTCTATATGTGTGTAGGTGCCATACACTGTATTCTATGTCTATATGTGTGTAGGTGCCATACACTGTATTCTATGTCTGTGTCTATATGTGTGTAGGTGCCATACACTGTATTCTGTGTATATATGTGTGTATGTGCCATACACTGTATTCTATGTCTATGTCTATATGTGTGTAGGTGCCATACACTGTATTCTATGTCTATATGTGTGTAGGTGCCATACACTGTATTCTATGTCTGTGTCTATATGTGTGTAGGTGCCATACACTATGTCTGTGTCTATATGTGTGTAGGTGCCATACACTGTATTCTATGTCTAATTCTATATGTGTGTAGGTGCCATACACTGTATGCTATGTCTATATGTGTGTAGGTGCCATACACTGTATTCTGTGTCTATATGTGTGTAGGTGCCATACACTGTATTCTATGTCTGTGTCTATATGTGTGTAGGTGCCATACACTGTATTCTGTGTCTATATGTGTGTAGGTGCCATACACTGTATTCTATGTCTGTGTCTATATGTGCGTAGGTGCCATACACTGTATTCTATGTCTAATTCTATATGTGTGTAGGTGCCATACACTGTATTCTATGTCTATGTCTATATGTGTGTAGGTGCCATACACTGTATTCTGTGTCTATATGTGTGTAGGTGCCATACACTGTATTCTATGTCTGTGTCTATATGTGTGTAGGTGCCATACACTGTATTCTATGTCTATGTCTATATGTGTGTAGGTGCCATACACTGTGTTCTATGTCTGTGTCTATATGTGTGTAGATGCCATACACTGTATTCTATGTCTGTGTCTATATGTGTGTAGGTGGTATTCTATGTCTGTGTCTATATGTGTGTAGGTGCCATACACTGTATTCTATGTCTATGTCTATATGTGTGTAGGTGCCATACACTGTATCTGTGTTCTACACTGTATTCTATGTTTGTGTCTATATGTGTGTAGGTGCCATACACTGTATTCTATGTCTATATGTGTGTAGGTGCCATACACTGTATTCTATGTCTATATGTGTGTAGGTGCCATACACTGTATTCTATGTCTATATGTGTGTAGGTGCCATACACTGTATTCTATGTCTATATGTGTGTAGGTGCCATACACTGTATTCTATGTCTGTGTCTATATGTGTATAGGTGCCATACACTGTATTCTATGTCTAATTCTATATGTGTGTAGGTGCCATACACTGTATTCTATGTCTGTGTCTATATGTGTGTAGGTGCCATACACTGTGTTCTATGTCTGTGTCTATATGTGTGTAGATGCCATACACTGTATTCTATGTCTGTGTCTATATGTGTGTAGGTGCCATACACTGTATTCTATGTCTATGTCTATATGTGTGTAGGTGCCATACACTGTATTCTGTGTATATATGTGTGTAGGTGCCATACACTGTATTCTATGTCTGTGTCTATATGTGTGTAGGTGCCATACACTGTGTTCTATGTCTGTGTGCCATACACTGTATTCTATGTCTGTGTCTATATGTGTGTAGGTGCCATACACTGTATTCTATGTCTATGTCTATATGTGTGTAGGTGCCATACACTGTATTCTATGTCTGTGTCTATATGTGTGTAGGTGCCATACACTGTATTCTATGTCTATGTCTATATGTGTGTAGGTGCCATACACTGTATTCTATGTCTATGTCTATATGTGTGTAGGTGCCATACACTGTATTCTATGTATGTGTGTAGCTGCCATACACTGTATTCTATGTCTGTGTCTATATGTGTGTAGGTGCCATACACTGTATTCTATGTCTGTGTATATATGTGTGTAGGTGCCATACACTGTATTCTATGTCTAATTCTATATGTGTGTAGATGCCATACACTGTATTCTATGTCTGTGTCTATATGTGTGTAGGTGCCATACACTGTATTCTATGTCTATGTCTATATGTGTGTAGGTGCCATACACTGTATGCTATGTCTATATGTGTGTAGGTGCCATACACTGTATTCTGTGTCTATATGTGTGTAGGTGTACACTGTATATGTCTGTGTCTATATGTGCGTAGGTGCCATACACTGTATTCTATGTCTAATTCTATATGTGTGTAGGTGCCATACACTGTATTCTATGTCTATGTCTATATGTGTGTAGGTGCCATACACTGTATTCTATGTCTATATGTGTGTAGGTGCCATACACTGTATTCTATGTCTGTGTCTATATGTGTGTAGGTGCCATACACTGTATTCTATGTCTATGTCTATATGTGTGTAGGTGCCATACACTGTATTCTATGTCTATATGTGTGTAGGTGCCATACACTGTATTCTATGTCTATGTGTGTGTATTCTATGTCTGTGTCTATATGTGTATAGGTGCCATACACTGTATTCTATGTCTAATTCTATATGTGTGTAGGTGCCATACACTGTATTCTATGTCTGTGTCTATATGTGTGTAGGTGCCATACACTGTATTCTATGTCTGTGTCTATATGTGTGTAGATGCCATACACTGTATTCTATGTCTATGTCTATATGTGTGTAGGTGCCATACACTGTATTCTATGTCTATGTCTATATGTGTGTAGGTGCCATACACTATTCTATGTCTATATGTGTGTAGGTGCCATACACTGTATTCTATGTCTGTGTCTATATGTGTGTAGTGCCATACACTGTATTCTATGTCTATGTCTATATGTGTGTAGGTGCCATACACTGTATTCTATGTCTATATGTGTGTAGGTGCCATACTGTATTCTGTGTCTATATGTGTGTAGGTGCCATACACTGTATTCTATGTCTGTGTCTATATGTGTGTAGGTGCCATACACTGTATTCTATGTCTAATTCTATATGTGTGTAGGTGCCATACACTGTATTCTATGTCTATGTCTATATGTGTGTAGGTGCCATACACTGTATTCTATGTCTATGTCTATATATGTAGGTGTACACTGTATTCTATGTGCCATACACTGTATTCTATGTCTGTGTCTATATGTGTGTAGGTGCCATACACTGTATTCTATGTCTATGTCTATATGTGTGTAGGTGCCATACACTGTATTCTATGTCTATGTCTATATGTGTGTAGGTGCCATACACTGTATTCTATGTCTGTGTCTATATGTGTGTAGGTGCCATACACTGTATTCTATGTCTATGTAGGTGCCATACATATTCTGTGTAGGTGCCATACACTGTATTCTATGTCTATATGTGTGTAGGTGCCATACACTGTATACACTGTATTCTATGTCTGTGTCTATATGTGTGTAGGTGCCATACACTGTATTCTATGTCTAATTCTATATGTGTGTAGGTGCCATACACTGTATTCTATGTCTGTGTCTATATGTGTGTAGGTGCCATACACTGTATTCTATGTCTGTGTCTATATGTGTGTAGGTGCCATACACTGTATTCTATGTCTGTGTCTATATGTGTGTAGGTGCCATACACTGTATTCTATGTCTATATGTGTGTAGGTGCCATACACTGTATTCTATGTCTGTGTCTATATGTGTGTAGGTGCCATACACTGTATTCTGTGTATATATGTGTGTAGGTGCCATACACTGTATTCTATGTCTATGTCTATATGTGTGTAGGTGCCATACATATTCTGTGTATAGGTGCCATACACTGTATTCTATGTCTGTGTCTATATGTGTGTAGGTGCCATACACTGTATTCTATGTCTGTGTCTATATGTGTGTAGGTGCCATACACTGTATTCTATGTCTAATGTCTATATGTGTGTAGGTGCCATACACTGTATTCTATGTCTGTGTCTATATGTGTGTAGGTGCCATACACTGTATTCTATGTCTGTGTCTATATGTGTGTAGGTGCCATACACTGTATTCTATGTCTAATTCTATATGTGTGTAGGTGCCATACACTGTATTCTATGTCTGTGTCTATATGTGTGTAGGTGCCATACACTGTATTCTATGTCTATGTCTATATGTGTGTAGGTGCCATACACTGTATGCTATGTCTATATGTGTGTGTGCCATACACTGTATTCTGTGTCTATATGTGTGTAGGTGCCATACACTGTATTCTATGTCTGTGTCTATATGTGCGTAGGTGCCATACACTGTATTCTATGTCTAATTCTATATGTGTGTAGGTGCCATACACTGTATTCTATGTCTATGTCTATATGTGTGTAGGTGCCATACACTGTATTCTATGTCTGTGTCTATATGTGTGTAGGTGCCATACACTGTATTCTATGTCTATGTCTATATGTGTGTAGGTGCCATACACTGTATTCTATGTCTATATGTGTGTAGGTGCCATACACTGTATTCTATGTCTATATGTCTATAGGTGCCATACACTGTATTCTATGTCTGTGTCTATATGTGTATAGGTGCCATACACTGTATTCTATGTCTAATTCTATATGTGTGTAGGTGCCATACACTGTATTCTATGTCTGTGTCTATATGTGTGTAGGTGCCATACACTGTATTCTATGTCTGTGTCTATATGTGTGTAGTGCCATACACTGTATTCTATGTCTGTGTCTATATGTGTGTAGGTGCCATACACTGTATTCTACTGATATAGGTGCCTACACTGTCTATGTCTATATGTGTGTAGGTGCCATACACTGTATTCTATGTCTGTGTCTATATGTGTGTAGGTGCCATACACTGTATTCTATGTCTATGTCTATATGTGTGTAGGTGCCATACACTGTATTCTATGTCTATATGTGTGTAGGTGCCATACACTGTATGTCTATATGTGTGTAGGTGCCATACACACTGTCTGTGTCTATATGTGTGTAGGTGCCATACACTGTATTCTATGTCTATATGTGTGTAGGTGCCATACACTGTATTCTATGTCTATGTCTATATGTGTGTAGGTGCCATACACTGTATTCTATGTCTATGTCTATATGTGTGTAGGTGCCATACACTGTATTCTATGTCTATATGTGTGTAGGTGCCATACACTGTATTCTATGTCTGTGTCTATATGTGTGTAGGTGCCATACACTGTCTATGTCTATATGTGTGTAGGTGCCATCTGTATTCTATGTCTATATGTGTGTAGGTGCCATACACTGTATTCTATGTCTGTGTCTATATGTGTGTAGGTGCCATACATACACTATGTGTAGGTATACACTGTATTCTGTGTCTATATGTGTGTAGGTGCCATACACTGTATTATATGTCTGTGTCTATATTCTAGGTGCCATACACTGTATTCTATGTCTATATGTGTGTAGGTGCCATACACTGTATTCTATGTCTGTGTCTATATGTGTGTAGGTGCCATACACTGTATTCTATGTCTAATTCTATATGTGTGTAGGTGCCATACACTGTATTCTATGTCTGTGTCTATATGTGTGTAGGTGCCATACACTGTGTTCTATGTCTGTGTCTATATGTGTGTAGATGCCATACACTGTATTCTATGTCTGTGTCTATATGTGTGTAGGTGCCATACACTGTATTCTATGTCTATGTCTATATGTGTGTAGGTGCCATACACTGTATTCTATGTGCCATACACTGTATTCTATGTCTGTGTCTATATGTGTGTAGGTGCCATACACTGTATTCTATGTCTAGGTGTCTATATGTGTGTAGGTGCCATACACTGTATTCTATGTCTGTGTCTATATGTGTGTAGGTGCCATACACTGTATTCTATGTCTATATGTGTGTAGGTGCCATACACTGTATTCTATGTCTGTGTCTATATGTGTGTAGGTGCCATACACTGTATTCTATGTCTATGTGTGTGTAGGTGCCATACACTGTATTCTGTGTCTATGTCTATATGTGTGTAGGTGCCATACACTGTGTTCTATGTCTGTGTCTATATGTGTGTAGCTGCCATACACTGTATTCTATGTCTATGTCTATATGTGTGTAGGTGCCATACACTGTATTCTATGTCTATTCTATGTCTATATGTGTGTAGGTGCCATACACTGTATTCTATGTCTGTGTCTATATGTGTGTAGGTGCCATACACTGTATTCTATGTCTATATGTGTGTAGGTGCCATACACTGTGTGTAGGTCTACATATATAGGTGCCATACACTGTATTCTATGTCTGTGTCTATATGTGTGTAGGTGCCATACACTGTATTCTATGTCTAATGTCTATATGTGTGTAGGTGCCATACACTGTATTCTATGTCTATGTCTATATGTGTGTAGGTGCCATACACTATGTATATGTGTGTAGATTTCATACATTCTATTCTATGTCTATATGTGTAGGTGCCACTGTATTCTATGTCTATAGGTGCCATACACTGTATTCTATGTCTGTGTCTATATGTGTGTAGGTGCCATACACTGTATTCTATGTCTGTGTCTATATGTGTGTAGGTGCCATACACTGTATTCTATGTCTAGGTGTACACTGTATATATGTGTGTAGGTGCCATACACTGTATTCTGTGTCTATATGTGTGTAGGTGCCATACACTGTATTCTATGTCTGTGTCTATATGTGTGTAGGTGCCATACACTGTATTCTATGTCTGTGTCTATATGTGCGTAGGTGCCATACACTGTATTCTATGTCTAATTCTATATGTGTGTAGGTGCCATACACTGTATTCTATGTCTGTGTCTATATGTGTGTAGGTGCCATACACTGTATTCTATGTCTGTGTCTATATGTGTGTAGGTGCCATACACTGTATTCTATGTCTGTGTCTATATGTGTGTAGGTGCCATACACTGTATTCTATGTCTATGTCTATATGTGTGTAGGTGCCATACACTGTATTCTATGTCTATATGTGTGTAGGTGCCATACACTGTATTCTATGTCTGTGTCTATATGTGTGTAGGTGCCATACATTCTGTATAGGTCTCTGTATTCTATGTCTGTGTCTATATGTGTGTAGGTGCCATACACTGTATTCTATGTCTAATTCTATATGTGTGTAGGTGCCATACACTGTATTCTATGTCTGTGTCTATATGTGTGTAGGTGCCATACACTGTATTCTGTGTCTATATGTGTGTAGGTGCCATACACTGTATTCTATGTCTGTGTCTATATGTGTGTAGGTGCCATACACTGTATTCTATGTCTATGTCTATATGTGTGTAGGTGCCATACACTGTATTCTATGTCTGTGTCTATATGTGTGTAGGTGCCATACACTGTATTCTATGTCTGTGTCTATATGTGTGTAGGTGCCATACACTGTATTCTATGTCTATGTACACTGTGTCTATGTCTATATGTGTGTAGGTGCCATACACTGTATTCTGTGTCTATATGTGTGTAGGTGCCATACACTGTATTCTATGTCTGTGTCTATATGTGTGTAGGTGCCATACACTGTATTCTGTGTCTATATGTGTGTAGGTGCCATACACTGTATTCTATGTCTGTGTCTATATGTGTGTAGGTGCCATACACTGTATTCTATGTCTATGTCTATATATGTGTAGGTGCCATACACTGTGTTCTATGTCTATGTCTATATGTGTGTAGATGCCATACACTGTATTCTATGTCTGTGTCTATATGTGTGTAGGTGCCATACACTGTATTCTATGTCTATATGTGTGTAGGTGTCTATATGTCTATATGTGTGTAGGTGCCATACACTGTATTCTATGTCTAGGTGCCATATACTGTATTTTATGTCTATATGTGTGTAGGTGCCATACACTGTATTCTATGTCTGTGTCTATATGTGTGTAGGTGCCATACACTGTATTCTATGTCTAATGTCTATATGTGTGTAGGTGCCATACACTGTATTCTATGTCTGTGTCTATATGTGTGTAGGTGCCATACACTGTATTCTATGTCTGTGTCTATATGTGTGTAGGTGCCATACACTGTATTCTATGTCTGTGTCTATATGTGTGTAGGTGCCATACACTGTATTCTATGTCTATGTCTATATGTTTGTAGGTGCCATACACTGTATTCTATGTCTATATGTGTGTAGGTGCCATACACTGTATTCTATGTCTGTGTCTATATGTGTATAGGTGCCATACACTGTAGGTGCCATACACTGTATTCTATGTCTATGTCTATATGTGTGTAGGTGCCATACACTGTATTCTATGTATATGTGTGTAGCTGCCATACACTGTATTCTATGTCTGTGTCTATATGTGTGTAGGTGCCATACACTGTATTCTATGTCTGTGTCTATATGTGTGTAGGTGCCATACACTGTATTCTATGTCTATATGTGTGTAGGTGCCATACACTGTATTCTATGTCTGTGTCTATATGTGTGTAGGTGCCATACACTGTATTCTATGTCTGTGTCTATATGTGTGTAGGTGCCATACACTGTATTCTATGTCTAATTCTATATGTGTGTAGGTGCCATACACTGTATTCTATGTCTGTGTCTATATGTGTGTAGGTGCCATACACTGTATTCTATGTCTATGTCTATATGTGTGTAGGTGCCATACACTGTATGCTATGTCTATATGTGTGTAGGTGCCATACACTGTATTCTGTGTCTATATGTGTGTAGGTGCCATACACTGTATTCTATGTCTGTGTCTATATGTGCGTAGGTGCCATACACTGTATTCTATGTCTAATTCTATATGTGTGTAGGTGCCATACACTGTATTCTATGTCTATGTCTATATGTGTGTAGGTGCCATACACTGTATTCTGTGTCTATATGTGTGTAGGTGCCATACACTGTATTCTATGTCTGTGTCTATATGTGTGTAGGTGCCATACACTGTATTCTATGTCTATATGTGTGTAGGTGCCATACACTGTATTCTATGTCTATGTCTATATGTGTGTAGGTGCCATACACTGTATTCTATGTCTATATGTGTGTAGGTGCCATACACTGTCTATATGTGTGTAGGTGCCATACACTGTATTCTATGTCTGTGTCTATATGTGTGTAGGTGCCATACACTGTATTCTGTGTCTATATGTGTGTAGGTGCCATACACTGTATTCTATGTCTGTGTCTATATGTGTGTAGGTGCCATACACATTCTGTCTATTCTATATATGTGTAGGTGTCTGTGTTCTATGTCTGTGTCTATATGTGTGTAGATGCCATACACTGTATTCTATGTCTGTGTCTATATGTGTGTAGGTGCCATACACTGTACTGTATGTGTGTAGGTGCCATACACTGTATTCTATGTCTATATGTGTGTAGGTGCCATACACTGTATTCTATGTCTATATGTGTGTAGGTGCCATACACTGTATTCTATGTCTAATTCTATATGTGTGTAGGTGCCATACACTGTATTCTATGTCTGTGTCTATATGTGTGTAGGTGCCATACACTGTATTCTGTGTCTATATGTGTGTAGGTGCCATACACTGTATTCTATGTCTGTGTCTATATGTGTGTAGGTGCCATACACTGTATTCTATGTCTATGTCTATATATGTGTAGGTGCCATACACTGTGTTCTATGTCTATGTCTATATGTGTGTAGATGCCATACACTGTATTCTATGTCTGTGTCTATGTGTGTAGGTGCCATACACTGTATTCTATGTCTATATGTGTGTAGGTGCCATACACTGTATTCTATGTCTATATGTGTGTAGGTGCCATACACTGTATTCTATGTCTATATGTGTGTCATATACTGTATTTTATGTCTATATGTGTGTAGGTGCCATACACTGTATTCTATGTCTGTGTCTATATGTGTATAGGTGCCATACACTGTATTCTATGTCTAATTCTATATGTGTGTAGGTGCCATACACTGTATTCTATGTCTGTGTCTATATGTGTGTAGGTGCCATACACTGTGTTCTATGTCTGTGTCTATATGTGTGTAGATGCCATACACTGTATTCTATGTCTGTGTCTATATGTGTGTAGGTGCCATACACTGTATTCTATGTCTATGTCTATATGTTTGTAGGTGCCATACACTGTATTCTATGTCTATATGTGTGTAGGTGCCATACACTGTATTCTATGTCTGTGTCTATATGTGTATAGTTGCCATACACTGTATTCTGTGTATATATGTGTGTAGGTGCCATACACTGTATTCTATGTCTATGTCTATATGTGTGTATATGTGTGTAGGTGCCATACACTGTATTCTATGTCTGTGTCTATATGTGTGTAGGTGCCATACACTGTATTCTATGTCTGTGTCTATATGTGTGTAGGTGCCATACACTGTATTCTATGTCTAATTCTATATGTGTGTAGGTGCCATACACTGTATTCTATGTCTGTGTCTATATGTGTGTAGGTGCCATACACTGTATTCTATGTCTGTGTCTATATGTGTGTAGGTGCCATACACTGTATTCTATGTCTAATTCTATATGTGTGTAGGTGCCATACACTGTATTCTATGTCTGTGTCTATATGTGTGTAGGTGCCATACACTGTATTCTATGTCTATGTCTATATGTGTGTAGGTGCCATACACTGTATGCTATGTCTATATGTGTGTAGGTGCCATACACTGTATTCTGTGTCTATATGTGTGTAGGTGCCATACACTGTATTCTATGTCTGTGTCTATATGTGCGTAGGTGCCATACACTGTATTCTATGTCTAATTCTATATGTGTGTAGGTGCCATACACTGTATTCTATGTCTATGTCTATATGTGTGTAGGTGCCATACACTGTATTCTATGTATATGTGTGTAGGTGCCATACACTGTATTCTATGTCTGTGTCTATATGTGTGTAGGTGCCATACACTGTATTCTATGTCTATGTCTATATGTGTGTAGGTGCCATACACTGTATTCTATGTCTATATGTGTGTAGGTGCCATACACTGTATTCTATGTCTATATGTGTGTAGGTGCCATACACTGTATTCTATGTCTGTGTCTATATGTGTATAGGTGCCATACACTGTATTCTATGTCTAATTCTATATGTGTGTAGGTGCCATACACTGTATTCTATGTCTGTGTCTATATGTGTGTAGGTGCCATACACTGTGTTCTATGTCTGTGTCTATATGTGTGTAGATGCCATACACTGTATTCTATGTCTGTGTCTATATGTGTGTAGGTGCCATACACTGTATTCTATGTCTATGTCGATATGTGTGTAGGTGCCATACACTGTATTCTATGTCTATATGTGTGTAGGTGCCATACACTGTATTCTATGTCTGTGTCTATATGTGTGTAGGTGCCATACACTGTATCTGTGTCTATGTCTACACTGTATTCTATGTCTATGTCTATATGTGTGTAGGTGCCATACACTGTATTCTATGTCTATATGTGTGTAGGTGCCATACACTGTATTCTATGTCTGTGTCTATATGTGTGTAGGTGCCATACACTGTATTCTATGTCTGTGTCTATATGTGTGTAGGTGCCATACACTGTATTCTGTCTAATTCTATATGTGTGTAGGTGTACACTGTATTCTATGTCTGTGTCTATATGTGTGTAGGTGCCATACACTGTATTCTATGTCTATGTCTATATGTGTGTAGGTGCCATACACTGTATTCTATGTCTATATGTGTGTAGGTGCCATACACTGTATTCTGTGTCTATATGTGTGTAGGTGCCACTGTATTCTATGTCTGTGTCTATATGTCGTAGGTGCCATCTGTATTCTATGTCTGTCTATATGTGTGTAGGTGCCATACACTGTATTCTATGTCTATGTCTATATGTGTGTAGGTGCCATACACTGTATTCTGTGTCTATATGTGTGTAGGTGCCATACACTGTATTCTATGTCTGTGTCTATATGTGTGTAGGTGCCATACACTGTATTCTATGTCTATGTCTATATGTGTGTAGGTGCCATACACTGTATTCTATGTCTGTGTCATATGTATTCTGTGTCTATATGTGTGTAGGTGCATACATACACTGTATTCTATGTCTAGGTGTCTATTCTATGTCTGTGTCTATATGTGTGTAGGTGCCATACACACTGTATTGCCATACACTGTATTCTATGTCTGTGTCTATATGTGTGTAGGTGCCATACACTGTATTCTATGTCTGTGTCTATATGTGTGTAGGTGCCATACACTGTATTCTATGTCTGTGTCTATATGTGTGTAGGTGCCATACACTGTATTCTATGTCTGTGTCTATATGTGTGTAGGTGCCATACACTGTATTCTGTGTCTATATGTGTGTAGGTGCCATACACTGTATTCTATGTCTATGTCTATATGTGTGTAGGTGCCATACACTGTATTCTATGTCTATATGTGTGTAGGTGCCATACACTGTATTCTATGTCTGTGTCTATATGTGTGTAGGTGCCATACACTGTATTCTATGTCTGTGTCTATATGTGTGTAGGTGCCATACACTGTATTCTATGTCTGTGTCTATATGTGTGTAGGTGCCATACACTGTATTCTATGTCTGTGTCTATATGTGTGTAGGTGCCATACACTGTATTCTATGTCTATGTCTATATGTGTGTAGGTGCCATACACTGTATTCTATGTCTGTGTCTATATGTGTGTAGGTGCCATACACTGTATTCTATGTCTGTGTCTATATGTGTGTAGGTGCCATACACTGTATTCTATGTCTATGTCTATATGTGTGTAGGTGCCATACACTGTATTCTATGTCTATGTCTATATGTGTGTAGGTGCCATACACTGTATTCTATGTCTATGTCTATACATGTGTGTCTATAGGTGCCATACACTGTATTCTATGTCTATATGTGTGTAGGTGCCATACACTGTATTCTATGTCTGTGTCTATATGTGTGTAGGTGCCATACACTGTATTCTATGTCTGTCTATATGTGTGTAGGTGCCATACACTGTATTCTATGTCTATGTCTATATGTGTGTAGGTGCCATACACTGTATTCTGTGTCTATATGTGTGTAGGTGCCATACACTGTATTCTATGTCTGTGTCTATATGTGTGTAGGTGCCATACACTGTATTCTATGTCTATATGTGTGTAGGTGCCATACACTGTATATGTGTGTAGGTGCCATACACTGTATTCTATGTCTGTGTCTATATGTGTGTAGGTGCCATACACTGTATTCTATGTCTGTGTCTATATGTGTGTAGGTGCCATACACTGTATTCTATGTCTATATGTGTGTAGGTGCCATACACTATGTCTGTGTCTATATGTGTGTAGGTGCCATACACTGTATTCTATGTCTATGTCTGTGTAGGTGCCATACACTGTGTTCTATGTCTGTGTCTATATGTGTGTAGATGCCATACACTGTATTCTATGTCTGTGTCTATATGTGTGTAGGTGCCATACACTGTATTCTATGTCTATATGTGTGTAGGTGCCATACACTGTATTCTATGTCTATATGTGTGTAGGTGCCATACACTGTATTCTATGTCTATATGTGTGTAGGTACCATACACTGTATTCTATGTCTAATTCTATATGTGTGTAGGTGCCATACACTGTATTCTATGTCTGTGTCTATATGTGTGTAGGTGCCATACACTGTATTCTGTGTCTATATGTGTGTAGGTGCCATACACTGTATTCTATGTCTGTGTCTATATGTGTGTAGGTGCCATACACTGTATTCTATGTCTATGTCTATATGTGTGTAGGTGCCATACACTGTGTTCTATGTCTGTGTCTATATGTGTGTAGATGCCATACACTGTATTCTATGTCTGTGTCTATATGTGTGTAGGTGCCCATACACTATGTCTATATAGGTCTACATGTATTCTATGTCTATATGTGTGTAGGTGCCATACACTGTATTCTATGTCTATATGTGTGTAGGTGCCATACACTGTATTCTATGTCTGTGTCTATATGTGTATAGGTGCCATACACTGTATTCTATGTCTAATTCTATATGTGTGTAGGTGCCATACACTGTATTCTATGTCTGTGTCTATATGTGTGTAGGTGCCATACACTGTGTTCTATGTCTGTGTCTATATGTGTGTAGATGCCATACACTGTATTCTATGTCTGTGTCTATATGTGTGTAGGTGCCATACACTGTATTCTATGTCTATGTCTATATGTTTGTAGGTGTACACTGTATTCTATGTCTATATGTGTGTAGGTGCCATACACTGTATTCTATGTCTGTGTCTATATGTGTGTATTGCCATACACTGTATTCTGTGTCTATATGTGTGTAGGTGCCATACACTGTATTCTATGTCTATGTCTATATGTGTGTAGGTGCCATACACTGTATTCTATGTATATGTGTGTAGCTGCCATACACTGTATTCTATGTCTGTGTCTATATGTGTGTAGGTGCCATACACTGTATTCTATGTCTGTGTCTATATGTGTGTAGGTGCCATACACTGTATTCTATGTCTATATGTGTGTAGGTGCCATACACTGTATTCTATGTCTATATGTGTGTGTCATACACTGTATTCTATGTCTATGTCTATATGTGTGTAGGTGCCATACACTGTATGCTATGTCTATAGTGTGTAGGTGCCATACACTGTATTCTGTGTCTATATGTGTGTAGGTGCCATACACTGTATTCTATGTCTGTGTCTATATGTGTGTAGGTGCCATACACTGTATTCTATGTCTAATGTCTATATGTGTGTAGGTGCCATACACTGTATTCTATGTCTACACTGTATGTCTATATGTGTGTAGGTGCCATACACTGTATGTCTGTGTCTATATGTGTGTAGGTGCCATACACTGTATTCTATGTCTATGTCTATATGTGTGTAGGTGCCATACACTGTATTCTATGTCTATGTCTATATGTGTGTAGGTGCCATACACTGTATTCTATGTCTGTGTCTATATGTGTGTAGGTGCCATACACTGTATTCTATGTCTAATGTCTATATGTGTGTAGGTGCCATACACTGTATTCTATGTCTGTGTCTATATGTGTGTAGGTGCCATACACTGTATTCTATGTCTGTGTCTATATGTGTGTAGGTGCCATACACTGTATTCTATGTCTGTGTCTATATGTGTGTAGGTGCCATACATGTCTATGTCTATATGTGTGTAGGTGCCATACACTGTATTCTATGTCTATATGTGTGTAGGTGCCATACACTGTATTCTATGTCTGTGTCTATATGTGTGTAGGTGCCATACACTGTATTCTATGTACACTGTGTCTATATGTGTGTAGGTGCCATACACTGTATTCTATGTCTATATGTGTGTAGGTGCCATACACTGTATTCTATGTCTGTGTCTATATGTGTGTAGGTGCCATACACTGTATTCTATGTCTGTGTCTATATGTGTGTAGATGCCATACACTGTATTCTATGTCTATGTCTATATGTGTGTAGGTGCCATACACTGTATGCTATGTCTATATGTGTGTAGGTGCCATACACTGTATTCTATGTCTATGTCTATATGTGTGTAGGTGCCATACACTGTATTCTATGTCTGTGTCTATATGTGTGTAGGTGCCATACACTGTATTCTATGTCTGTGTCTATATGTGCGTAGGTGCCATACACTGTATTCTATGTCTAATTCTATATGTGTGTAGGTGCCATACACTGTATTCTATGTCTATGTCTATATGTGTGTAGGTGCCATACACTGTATTCTATGTCTATGTCTATATGTGTGTAGGTGCCATACACTGTATTCTATGTCTGTGTCTATATGTGTGTAGGTGCCATACACTGTATTCTATGTCTGTGTCTATATGTGTGTAGGTGCCATACACTGTATTCTATGTCTGTGTCTATATGTGTGTAGGTGCCATACACTGTATTCTATGTCTGTGTCTATATGTGTGTAGGTGCCATACACTGTATTCTATGTCTATGTCTATATGTGTGTAGGTGCCATACACTGTGTTCTATGTCTGTGTCTATATGTGTGTAGATGCCATACACTGTATTCTATGTCTGTGTCTATATGTGTGTAGGTGCCATACACTGTATGTCTAGGTGCCATCTGTATTCTATGTCTATATGTGTGTAGGTGCCATACACTGTATTCTATGTCTATATGTGTGTAGGTGCCATATGTGTGTCTATAGGTGCCATACACTGTATTCTATGTCTGTGTCTATATGTGTGTAGGTGCCATACACTGTATTCTATGTCTGTGTCTATATGTGTGTAGGTGCCATACACTGTATTCTATGTCTGTGTCTATATGTGTGTAGGTGCCATACACTGTATTCTATGTCTATGTCTATATGTGTGTAGGTGCCATACACTGTGTTCTATGTCTATGTCTATATGTGTGTAGGTGCCATACACTGTATTCTATGTCTGTGTCTATATGTGTGTAGGTGCCATACACTATTCTATGTCTAGGTGCCATACACTGTATTCTATGTCTATATGTGTGTAGGTGCCATACACTGTATTCTATGTCTATATGTGTGTAGGTGCCATACACTGTATTCTATGTCTATATGTGTGTCGGTGCCATACACTGTATTCTATGTCTGTGTCTATATGTGTGTAGGTGCCATACACTGTATTCTATGTCTATATGTGTGTAGGTGCCATACACTGTATTCTATGTCTGTGTCTATATGTGTGTAGGTGCCATACACTGTGTTCTATGTCTGTGTCTATATGTGTGTAGCTGCCATACACTGTATTCTATGTCTATGTCTATATGTGTGTAGGTGCCATACACTGTATTCTATGTCTATATGTCTGTGTCTATATGTATTCTATGTCTGTGTATGTGTAGAGGTGCCATACACTGTATTCTGTGTCTATATGTGTGTAGGTGCCATACACTGTATTCTATGTCTGTGTCTATATGTGTGTAGGTGCCATACACACTGTATATATGTGTAGGTGCCATACACTGTATTCTATGTCTGTGTCTATATGTGTGTAGGTGCCATACACTGTATTCTATGTCTGTGTCTATATGTGTGTAGGTGCCATACACTGTATTCTATGTCTAATTCTATATCTGTGTAGGTGCCATACACTGTATTCTATGTCTGTGTCTATATGTGTGTAGGTGCCATACACTGTATTCTGTGTCTGTGTCTATATGTGTGTAGGTGCCATACACTGTATTCTATGTCTATTCTATATGTGTGTAGGTGCCATACACTGTATTCTATGTCTGTGTCTATATGTGTGTAGGTGCCATACACACTGTCTATGTCTATATGTGTGTAGGTGCCATACACTGTATCTATGTCTATATGTGTGTAGGTGCCACTGTATTCTGTGTCTATATGTGTGTAGGTGCCATACACTGTATTCTATGTCTGTGTCTATATGTGTGTAGGTGCCATACACTGTATTCTATGTCTAATGTCTATATGTGTGTAGGTGCCATACACTGTATTCTATGTCTATGTCTATATGTGTGTAGGTGCCATACACTGTATTCTGTGTCTATATGTGTGTAGGTGCCATACACTGTATTCTATGTCTGTGTCTATATGTGTGTAGGTGCCATACACTGTATTCTATGTCTATGTCTATATGTGTGTAGGTGCCATACACTGTATTCTGTATAGGTGCCATACACTGTATTCTATGTCTATATGTGTGTAGGTGCCATACACTGTATTCTATGTCTGTGTCTATATGTGTGTAGGTGCCATACACTGTATTCTATGTCTATATGTGTGTAGGTGCCATACACTGTATTCTATGTCTATATGTGTGTAGGTGCCATACACTGTATTCTATGTCTATATGTGTGTAGGTGCCATACACTGTATTCTATGTCTGTGTCTATATGTGTGTAGGTGCCATACACTGTATTCTATGTCTATGTCTATATGTGTGTAGGTGCCATACACTGTATTCTATGTCTATGTGTGTAGGTGCCATACACTGTCTATGTCTGTGTGTGTGCCATACACTGTATACACTGTATGTCTGTGTCTATATGTGTGTAGGTGCCATACACTGTATTCTATGTCTATGTCTATATGTGTGTAGGTGCCATACACTGTATTCTATGTCTATATGTGTGTAGGTGCCATACACTGTATTCTATGTCTGTGTCTATATGTGTGTAGGTGCCATACACTGTATTCTGTGTATATATGTGTGTAGGTGCCATACACTGTATTCTATGTCTATGTCTATATGTGTGTAGGTGCCATACACTGTATTCTATGTCTATATGTGTGTAGGTGCCATACACTGTATTCTATGTCTGTGTCTATATGTGTGTAGGTGCCATACACTGTATTCTATGTCTGTGTCTATATGTGTGTAGGTGCCATACACTGTATTCTATGTCTATATGTGTGTAGGTGCCATACACTGTATTCTATGTCTGTGTCTATATGTGTGTAGGTGCCATACACTGTATTCTATGTCTATGTCTATATGTGTGTAGGTGCCATACACTGTATGCTATGTCTATATGTGTGTAGGTGCCATACACTGTATTCTGTGTCTATATGTGTGTAGGTGCCATACACTGTATTCTATGTCTGTGTCTATATGTGTGTAGGTGCCATACACTGTATTCTATGTCTAATTCTATATGTGTGTAGGTGCCATACACTGTATTCTATGTCTATGTCTATATGTGTGTAGGTGCCATACACTGTATTCTGTGTCTATATGTGTGTAGGTGCCATACACTGTATTCTATGTCTGTGTCTATATGTGTGTAGGTGCCATACACTGTATTCTATGTCTATATGTGTGTAGGTGCCATACACTGTATTCTATGTCTGTGTCTATATGTGTGTAGGTGCCATACACACTGTATTCTATGTCTGTGTCTATATGTGTGTAGGTGCCATACACTGTATTCTATGTCTATATGTGTGTAGGTGCCATACACTGTATTCTATGTCTGTGTCTATATGTGTGTAGGTGCCATACACTGTATTCTATGTCTGTGTCTATATGTGTGTAGGTGCCATACACTGTATTCTATGTCTGTGTCTATATGTGTGTAGCTGCCATACACTGTATTCTATGTCTGTGTCTATATGTGTGTAGGTGCCATACACTGTATTCTATGTCTATGTCTATATGTGTGTAGGTGCCATACACTGTGTTCTATGTCTGTGTCTATATGTGTGTAGATGCCATACACTGTATTATATGTCTGTGTCTATATGTGTGTAGGTGCCATACACTGTATTCTATGTCTATGTGTGTATATGTCTATATGTGTGTAGGTGCATACACTGTATTCTACTATGTGTTCATGTCTGTGTCTATATGTGTGTAGGTGCCATACACTGTATTCTATGTCTGTGTCTATATGTGTGTAGGTGCCATACACTGTATTCTATGTCTATATGTGTGTAGGTGCCATACACTGTATTCTATGTCTGTGTCTATATGTGTGTAGGTGCCATACACTGTATTCTATGTCTGTGTCTATATGTGTGTAGGTGCCATACACTGTATTCTATGTCTAATGTCTATATGTGTGTAGGTGCCATACACTGTGTTCTATGTCTGTGTCTATATGTGTGTAGATGCCATACACTGTATTATATGTCTGTGTCTATATGTGTGTAGGTGCCATACACTGTATTCTATGTCTATGTGTGTGTAGGTGCCATACACTGTATTCTGTGTCTATGTGTGTAGGTGCCATACACTGTATTCTATGTCTGTGTCTATATGTGTATAGGTGCCATACACTGTATTCTATGTCTAATGTCTATATGTGTGTAGGTGCCATACACTGTATTCTATGTCTATGTCTATATGTGTGTAGGTGCCATACACTGTATTCTGTGTCTATATGTGTGTAGGTGCCATACACTGTATTCTATGTCTGTGTCTATATGTGTGTAGGTGCCATACACTCTATTCTATGTCTGTGTCTATATGTGTGTAGGTGCCATACACTGTATTCTGTGTCTATATGTGTGTAGGTGCCATACACTGTATTCTATGTCTGTGTCTATATGTGTGTAGCTGCCATACACTGTATTCTATGTCTATGTCTATATGTGTGTAGGTGCCATACACTGTATTCTATGTCTGTGTCTATATGTGTGTAGATGCCATACACTGTATTATATGTCTGTGTCTATATGTGTGTAGGTGCCATACACTGTATTCTATGTCTATATGTGTGTATTCTATGTCTGTATTCTATGTCTATATGTGTGTAGGTGCCATACACTGTATTCTATTCTATGTCTGTGTCTATATGTGTGTAGGTGCCATACACTGTATTCTATGTCTGTGTCTATATGTGTGTAGGTGCCATACACTGTATTCTATGTCTGTGTCTATATGTGTGTAGGTGCCATACACTGTATTCTATGTCTGTGTCTATATGTGTGTAGGTGCCATACACTGTATTCTATGTCTATGTCTATATGTGTGTAGGTGCCATACACTGTATTCTATGTCTATGTCTATATGTGTGTAGGTGCCATACACTGTATTCTATGTCTGTGTCTATATGTGTGTAGGTGCCATACACTGTATTCTATGTCTATATGTGTGTAGGTGCCATACACTGTATTCTATGTCTATATGTGTGTAGGTGCCATACACTATTCTATGTTGTGTCTATATGTGTGTAGGTGCCATACACTGTATTCTATGTCTGTGTCTATATGTGTGTAGGTGCCATACACTGTATTCTATGTCTATATGTGTGTAGGTGCCATACACTGTATTCTATGTCTGTGTCTATATGTGTGTAGGTGCCATACACTGTGTTCTATGTCTGTGTCTATATGTGTGTAGATGCCATACACTGTATTCTATGTCTGTGTCTATATGTGTGTAGGTGCCATACACTGTATTCTATGTCTATGTCTATATGTTTGTAGGTGCCATACACTGTATTCTATGTCTATATGTGTGTAGGTGCCATACACTGTATTCTATGTCTGTGTCTATATGTGTGTAGGTGCCATACACTGTATTCTGTGTATATATGTGTGTAGGTGCCATACACTGTATTCTATGTCTATGTCTATATGTAGGTGTGTAGGTGCCATACACTGTATTCTATGTCTGTGTCTATATGTGTGTAGGTGCCATACACTGTATTCTATGTCTGTGTCTATATGTGTGTAGGTGCCATACACTGTATTCTATGTCTAATTCTATATGTGTGTAGGTGCCATACACTGTATTCTATGTCTGTGTCTATATGTGTGTAGGTGCCATACACTGTATTCTGTGTCTATATGTGTGTAGGTGCCATACACTGTATTCTATGTCTGTGTCTATATGTGTGTAGGTGCCATACACTGTATTCTATGTCTGTGTCTATATGTGTGTAGGTGCCATACACTGTATTCTATGTCTATGTCTATATGTGTGTAGGTGCCATACACTATGTATGTGTGTAGGTGCCATATGTATTCTGTGTCTATATGTGTGTAGGTGCCATACACTGTATTCTATGTCTGTGTCTATATGTGTGTAGGTGCCATACACTGTATTCTATGTCTAATTCTATATGTGTGTAGGTGCCATACACTGTACACTGTCTATATAGGTGCCATACACTGTCTGTGTCTATATGTGTGTAGGTGCCATACACTGTATTCTATGTCTGTGTCTATATGTGTGTAGGTGCCATACACTGTATTCTATGTCTATGTCTGTGTCTACACTGTATGTCTATATGTGTGTAGGTGCCATACACTGTATTCTATGTCTATATGTGTGTAGGTGCCATACACTGTATTCTATGTCTGTGTCTATATGTGTGTAGGTGCCATACACTGTATCTATGTCTATGTCTATATGTGTGTAGGTGCCATACACTGTATTCTATGTCTGTGTCTATATGTGTGTAGGTGCCATACACTGTTCTATGTCTGTGTCTATATGTGTGTAGGTGCCATACACTGTATTCTATGTCTGTGTCTATATGTGTGTAGGTGCCATACACTGTATTCTATGTCTATGTCTATATGTGTGTGTAGGTGCCATACACTGTATTCTATGTCTGTGTCTATATGTGTGTAGGTGCCATACACTGTATTCTGTGTCTATATGTGTGTAGGTGCCATACACTGTATTCTATGTCTGTGTCTATATGTGTGTAGGTGCCATACACTCTATGTCTATATGTGTGTAGGTGCCTATGTCTGTGTGTCTATATGTGTGTAGGTGCCATACACTGTATTCTATGTCTGTGTCTATATGTGTGTAGGTGCCATACACTGTATTCTATGTCTGTGTCTATATGTGTGTAGGTGCCATACACTGTATTCTATGTCTGTGTCTATATGTGTGTAGGTGCCATACACTGTATTCTATGTCTATGTCTATATGTGTGTAGGTGCCATACACTGTATGCTATGTCTATATGTGTGTAGGTGCCATACACTGTATTCTGTGTCTATATGTGTGTAGGTGCCATACACTGTATTCTATGTCTGTGTCTATATGTGTGTAGGTGCCATACACTGTATTCTATGTCTAATTCTATATGTGTGTAGGTGCCATACACTGTATTCTATGTCTATGTCTATACTGTATTCTGTGTCTATATGTGTGTAGGTGCCATACACTGTATTCTGTGTCTATATGTGTGTAGGTGCCATACACTGTATTCTATGTCTGTGTCTATATGTGTGTAGGTGCCATACACTGTATTCTATGTCTGTGTCTATATGTGTGTAGGTGCCATACACTGTATTCTATGTCTATATGTGTGTAGGTGCCATACACTGTATTCTATGTCTATATGTGTGTAGGTGCCATACACTGTATTCTATGTCTGTGTCTATATGTGTGTAGGTGCCATACACTGTATTCTGTGTCTATATGTGTGTAGGTGCCATACACTGTATTCTATGTCTGTGTCTATATGTGTGTAGGTGCCATACACTGTATTCTATGTGTCTATATGTGTGTAGGTGCCATACACTATGTATTCTGTGTCTATATGTGTGTAGGTGCCATACACTGTATTCTATGTCTGTGTCTATATGTGTGTAGGTGCCATACACTGTATTCTATGTCTATATATGTGTGTAGGTGCCATACACTGTATTCTATGTCTATGTCTATATGTGTGTAGGTGCCATACACTGTATTCTATGTCTGTGTCTATATGTGTAGGTGCCATACACTGTATTCTATGTCTAATTCTATATGTGTGTAGGTGCCATACACTGTATTCTATGTCTGTGTCTATATGTGTGTAGGTGCCATACACTGTGTTCTATGTCTGTGTCTATATGTGTGTAGGTGCCATACACTGTATTCTGTATGTCTACACTGTCTATGTCTGTGTCTATATGTGTGTAGGTGCCATACACTGTATTCTATGTCTATATGTGTGTAGGTGCCATACACTGTATTCTATGTCTGTGTCTATATGTGTGTAGGTGCCATACACACTGTATATATGTGTGTAGGTGCCATACACTGTATTCTATGTCTATGTCTATATGTGTGTAGGTGCCATACACTGTATTCTATGTCTATATGTGTGTAGGTGCCATACACTGTATTCTATGTCTGTGTCTATATGTGTGTAGGTGCCATACACTGTATTCTATGTCTGTGTCTATATGTGTGTAGGTGCCATACACTGTATTCTATGTCTGTGTCTATATGTGTGTAGGTGCCATACACTGTATTCTATGTCTATGTCTATATGTGTGTAGGTGCCATACACACTGTATTCTACTGTATTCTGTGTCTATATGTGTGTAGGTGCCATACACTGTATTCTATGTCTGTGTCTATGTGTGTAGGTGCCATACACTGTATTCTATGTCTATATATGTGTGTAGGTGCCATACACACTGTCTATATGTGTGTAGGTGCCATACACTGTATTCTATGTCTGTGTCTATATGTGTGTAGGTGCCATACACTGTATTCTATGTCTGTGTCTATATGTGTGTAGGTGCCATACACTATTCTATGTCTATGTCTATATGTGTGTAGGTGCCATACACTGTATTCTATGTCTATATGTGTGTAGGTGCCATCTATTCTATGTCTGTGTCTATATGTGTGTAGGTGCCATACACTGTATTCTATGTCTATATGTGTGTAGGTGCCATACACTGTATTCTATGTCTGTGTCTATATGTGTGTAGGTGCCATACACTGTATTCTATGTCTAGGTGCCATACACTGTATTCTATGTCTATATGTGTGTAGGTGCCATACACTGTATTCTATGTCTGTGTCTATATGTGTGTAGGTGCCATACACTGTATTCTATGTCTGTGTCTATATGTGTGTAGGTGCCATACACTGTATTCTATGTCTGTGTCTATATGTGTGTAGGTGCCATACACTGTATTCTATGTATAGGTGCCATACACTGTATGTCTGTGTCTATATGTGTGTAGGTGCCATACACTGTATTCTATGTCTATGTCTATATGTGTGTAGGTGCCATACACTGTATTCTATGTCTATATGTGTGTAGGTGCCATACACTGTATTCTGTGTCTATATGTGTGTAGGTGCCATACACTGTATTCTATGTCTGTGTCTATATGTGTGTAGGTGCCATACACTGTATTCTATGTCTATGTCTATATGTGTGTAGGTGCATACACTGTACATGTCTATGTCTATATGTGTGTAGGTGCCATACACTGTATTCTGTGTCTATATGTGTGTAGGTGCCATACACTGTATTCTATGTCTGTGTCTATATGTGTGTAGGTGCCATACACTGTATTCTATGTCTATTCTATGTCTATATGTGTGTAGGTGCCATACACTGTATTCTATGTCTATGTCTATATGTGTGTAGGTGCCATACACTGTATTATATGTGTGTAGGTGCCATACACTGTATTCTATGTCTGTGTCTATATGTGTGTAGGTGCCATACACTGTATTCTATGTCTATGTGTGTAGGTGCCATATTCTATGTCTGTGTCTATGTGTGTAGGTGCCATACACTGTATTCTATGTCTGTGTCTATATGTGTGTAGGTGCCATACACTGTATTCTATGTCTATGTCTATATGTGTGTAGGTGCCATACACTGTATTCTATGTCTGTGTCTATATGTGTGTAGGTGCCATACACTGTATTCTATGTCTATGTCTATATGTGTGTAGGTGCCATACACTGTATTCTATGTCTATATGTGTGTAGGTGCCATACACTGTATTCTATGTGTCTAGGTGTCTATATGTGTGTAGGTGCCATACACTGTATTCTATGTCTGTGTCTATATGTGTGTAGGTGCCATACACTACATTCTATGTCTATGTCTATATGTGTGTAGGTGCCTACACTGTATTCTGTGTCTATATGTGTGTAGGTGCCATACACTGTATTCTATGTCTGTGTCTATATGTGTGTAGGTGCCATACACTGTATTCTATGTCTATGTCTATATGTGTGTAGGTGCCATACACTGTATTCTGTGTCTATATGTGTGTAGGTGCCATACACTGTATTCTATGTCTATATGTGTGTAGGTGCCATACACTGTATTCTATGTCTGTGTCTATATGTGTGTAGGTGCCATACACTGTATTCTATGTCTGTGTCTATATGTGTGTAGGTGCCATACACTGTATTCTATGTCTGTGTCTATATGTGTGTAGAGGTGCCATACACTGTATTCTATGTCTGTGTCTATATGTGTGTAGGTGCCATACACTGTATTCTATGTCTGTGTCTATATGTGTGTAGGTGCCATACACTGTATTCTGTGTCTATATGTGTGTATTCTACTGTGTCTGTGTCTATATGTGTGTAGGTGCCATACACTGTATTCTATGTCTATGTGTGTGTAGGTGCCATACACTGTATTCTGTGTCTATGTGTGTAGGTGCCATACACTGTATTCTATGTCTGTGTCTATATGTGTATAGGTGCCATACACTGTATTCTATGTCTATATGTGTGTAGGTGCCATACACTCTATGTCTGTGTCTATATGTGTGTAGGTGCCATCTGTGTCTATATGTGTATAGGTGCCATACACTGTATTCTATGTCTATATGTGTGTAGGTGCCATACACTCTATTCTATGTCTGTGTCTATATGTGTGTAGGTGCCATACACTGTATTCTGTGTCTATATGTGTGTAGGTGCCATACACTGTATTCTATGTCTGTGTCTATATGTGTGTAGGTGCCATACACTGTATTCTATGTCTATGTCTATATGTGTGTAGGTGCCATACACTGTATTCTATGTCTGTGTCTATATGTGTGTAGCTGCCATACACTGTATTCTATGTCTGTGTCTATATGTGTGTAGGTGCCATACACTGTATTCTATGTCTATGTCTATATGTGTGTAGGTGCCATACACTGTGTTCTATGTCTGTGTCTATATGTGTGTAGCTGCCATACACTGTATTCTATGTCTATGTCTATATGTGTGTAGGTGCCATACACTGTATTCTATGTCTATATGTGTGTAGGTGCCATACACTGTATTCTATGTCTGTGTCTATATGTGTGTAGGTGCCATACACTGTATTCTATGTCTGTGTCTATATGTGTGTAGATGCCATACACTGTATTATATGTCTGTGTCTATATGTGTGTAGGTGCCATACACTGTATTCTATGTCTATGTGTGTGTAGGTGCCATACACTGTATTCTGTGTCTATGTGTGTAGGTGCCATACACTGTATTCTATGTCTGTGTCTATATGTGTATAGGTGCCATACACTGTATTCTATGTCTATATGTGTGTAGGTGCCATACACTCTATTCTATGTCTGTGTCTATATGTGTGTAGGTGCCATACACTGTATTCTATGTCTGTGTCTATATGTGTGTAGGTGCCATACACTGTATTCTATGTCTGTGTCTATATGTGTGTAGGTGCCATACACTGTATTCTGTGTCTATATGTGTGTAGGTGCCATCTGTGTGTCTATATGTGTGTAGGTGCCATACACTGTATTCTATGTCTGTGTCTATATGTGTGTAGGTGCCATACACTGTATTCTATGTCTATGTCTATATGTGTGTAGGTGCCATACACTGTGTTCTATGTCTGTGTCTATATGTGTGTAGGTGCCATACACTGTATATGTCTATGTCTAGGTGCCATACACTGTATTCTATGTCTATATAGGTGCCATACACTGTATTCTATGTCTATATGTGTGTAGTGTGCCATAGGTGCCATACACTGTATTCTATGTCTGTGTCTATATGTGTGTAGGTGCCATACACTGTATTTCTATGTGTAGGTGTCTATATGTCTGTGTCTATATGTGTGTAGGTGCCATACACTGTGTTCTATATGTGTGTAGGTGCCATACACACTGTATTCTATGTCTGTGTCTATATGTGTGTAGGTGCCATACACTGTATTCTATGTCTGTGTCTATATGTGTGTAGGTGCCATACACTGTATTCTATGTCTATATGTCTATATGTGTGTAGGTGCCATACACTGTATTCTATGTCTATATGTGTGTAGGTGCCATACACTGTATTATTGTCTGTGTCTATATGTGTGTAGGTGCCATACACTGTATTCTATGTCTATATGTGTGTAGGTGCCATACACTGTATTCTATGTCTGTGTCTATATGTGTGTAGTGCCATACACTGTATTCTATGTCTGTGTCTATATGTGTGTAGGTGCCATACACTGTATGTCTATGTCTATATGTGTGTAGGTGCCATACACTGTATTCTATGTCTGTGTCTATATGTGTGTAGGTGCCATACACTGTATTCTATGTCTGTGTCTATATGTGTAGTGCCATACACTGTATTCTATGTGTCTATATATGTGTGTGCCATACACTGTATTCTATGTCTATGTCTATATGTGTGTAGGTGCCATACACTGTATTCTATGTCTATGTGTGTGTCTATATGTGTGTAGGTGCCATACACTGTATTCTATGTCTGTGTCTATATGTGTGTAGGTGCCATACACTGTATTCTATGTCTGTGTCTATATGTGTGTAGGTGCCATACACTGTATTCTATGTCTGTGTCTATATGTGTGTAGGTGCCATACACTGTATTCTATGTCTATATGTGTGTAGGTGCCATACACTGTATTCTATGTCTGTGTCTATATGTGTGTAGGTGCCATACACTGTATTCTATGTCTATGTCTATATGTGTGTAGGTGCCATACACTGTATTCTATGTCTATATGTGTGTAGGTGCCATACACTGTATTCTATGTCTATATGTGTGTAGGTGCCATACACTGTATTCTATGTCTATATGTGTGTCGGTGCCATACACTGTATTCTATGTCACTGTCTATATGTGTGTAGGTGCCATACACTGTATTCTATGTCTATATGTGTGTCGGTGCCATACACTGTATTCTATGTCTGTGTCTATATGTGTGTAGGTGCCATACACTGTATTCTATGTCTATATGTGTGTAGCTGCCATACACTGTATTCTATGTCTGTGTCTATATGTGTATAGGTGCCATACACTGTATTCTATGTCTAATTCTATATGTGTGTAGGTGCCATACACTGTATTCTATGTCTGTGTCTATATGTGTGTAGGTGCCATACACTGTGTTCTATGTCTGTGTCTATATGTGTGTAGATGCCATACACTGTATTCTATGTCTGTGTCTATATGTGTGTAGATGCCATACACTGTATTCTATGTCTGTGTCTATATGTGTGTAGGTGCCATACACTGTATTCTATGTCTATATGTGTGTAGGTGCCATACACTGTATTCTATGTCTATGTCTATATGTGTGTAGGTGCCATACACTGTATTCTATGTCTATATGTGTGTAGGTGCCATACACTGTATTCTATAGTCTGTGTCTATATGTGTGTAGGTGCCATACACTGTATTCTATGTCTGTGTCTATATGTGTGTAGGTGCCAAACACTGTATTCTATGTCTAATTATATATGTGTGTAGGTGCCATACACTGTATTCTATTTCTGTGTCTATATGTGTGTAGGTGCCATACACTGTATTCTATGTCTGTGTCTATATGTGTGTAGGTGCCATACACTGTGTGTGTGCCATACATGTATTCTATGTCTATATGTGTGTAGGTGCCATACACTGTATTCTATGTCTGTGTCTATATGTGTGTAGGTGCCATACACTGTATTCTATGTCTATATGTGTGTAGGTGCCATACACTGTATTCTATGTCTATGTCTATATGTGTGTAGGTGCCATACACTGTATTCTATGTCTATATGTGTGTAGGTGCCATACACTGTATTCTATGTCTGTGTCTATATGTGTGTAGGTGCCATACACTGTATTCTATGTCTGTGTCTAGGTATTCTATGTCTAATTCTATATGTGTGTAGGTGCCATACACTGTATTCTATGTCTGTGTCTATATGTGTGTAGGTGCCATACACTGTATTCTATGTCTGTGTCTATATGTGTGTAGGTGCCATACACTGTATTCTATGTCTGTGTCTATATGTGTGTAGGTGCCATACACTGTATTCTATGTCTATGTCTATATGTGTGTAGGTGCCATACACTGTATTCTATGTCTATATGTGTGTAGGTGCCATACACTGTATTCTATGTCTGTGTCTATATGTGTGTAGGTGCCATACACTGTATTCTATGTCTGTGTCTATATGTGTGTAGGTGCCATACACTGTATTCTATGTCTATGTCTATATGTGTGTAGGTGCCATACACTGTATTCTATGTCTATATGTGTGTAGGTGCCATACACTGTATTCTATGTCTATATGTGTGTAGGTGCCATACACTGTATTCTATGTCTGTGTCTATATGTGTGTAGGTGCCATACACTGTATATGTGTGTAGGTTACACTATTCTATGTCTAATGTCTATATGTGTGTAGGTGCCATACACTGTATTCTATGTCTGTGTCTATATGTGTGTAGGTGCCATACACTGTATTCTATGTCTATGTCTATATGTGTGTAGGTGTCTATATGTGTGTAGGTGCCATACACTGTATGTATTCTATGTCTGTGTCTATATGTGTGTAGGTGCCATACACTGTATTCTATGTCTGTGTCTATATGTGTATAGGTGCCATACACTGTATTCTATGTCTATATGTGTGTAGGTGCCATACACTGTATTCTATGTCTATATGTGTGTCGGTGCCATACACTGTATTCTATGTCTGTGTCTATATGTGTGTAGGTGCCATACACTGTGTGTCTATATGTGTGTAGGTGCCATACACTGTATTCTATGTCTATATGTGTGTAGGTGCTGTATATGTCTATATGGTGTAGGTGCCATACACTGTATTCTATGTCTGTGTCTATATGTGTGTAGGTGCACTGTATTCTATGTCTAACTATATCTGTGTAGGTTCTCTATATCTGTGTAGGTGCCATACACTGTATTCTATGTCTGTGTCTATATGTGTGTAGGTGCCATACACTGTATTCTGTGTCTGTGTCTATATGTGTGTAGGTGCCATACACTGTATTCTATGTCTATGTCTATATGTGTGTAGGTGCCATACACTGTATTCTATGTCTATATGTGTGTAGGTGCCATACACTGTATTCTATGTCTGTGTCTATATGTGTGTAGGTGCCATACACTGTATTCTGTGAATATATGTGTGTAGGTGCCATACACTGTATTCTATGTCTATGTCTATATGTGTGTAGGTGCCATACACTGTATTCTATGTCTGTGTCTATATGTGTGTAGGTGCCATACACTGTATTCTATGTCTGTGTCTATATGTGTGTAGGTGCCATACACTGTATTCTATGTCTGTGTCTATATGTGTGTAGGTGCCATACACTATATTCTATGTCTGTGTCTATATGTGTGTAGGTGCCATACACTGTATTCTATGTCTATGTATATATGTGTGTAGGTGCCATACACTGTATGCTATGTCTATATGTGTGTAGGTGCCATACATTGTATTCTGTGTCTATATGTGTGTAGGTGCCATACACTGTATTCTATGTCTGTGTCTATATGTGTGTAGGTGCCATACACTGTATGCTATGTCTATAGGTGCCATACACTGTATTCTATGTCTATGTCTATATGTGTGTAGGTGCCATACATTGTATTCTGTGTCTATATGTGTGTAGGTGCCATACACTGTATTCTATGTCTGTGTCTATATGTGTGTAGGTGCCATACACTGTATGCTATGTCTATATGTGTGTAGGTGCCATACACTGTATGCTATGTCTATATGTGTGTAGGTGCCATACACTGTATTCTGTGTCTATATGTGTGTAGGTGCCATACACTATATTCTATGTCTGTGTCTATATGTGTGTAGGTGCCATACACTGTATTCTATGTCTATGTCTATATGTGTGTAGGTGCCATACACTGTATTCTGTGTCTATATGTGTGTAGGTGCCATACACTGTATTCTATGTCTGTGTCTATATGTGTGTAGGTGCCATACACTGTATTCTATGTCTATGTCTATATGTGTCTACATAAATCTGTCCCAACAGCAGAGCTTTATTTTCAGCACCATGGAGTGAATCCTTACCACCGCTACACCTGGCTATCAGCGGAGCCTTGTCTGGCAGCGAAACAGTTCATTCTGCCTCATTTACTGCCTTTTTAAAAACATAGCTGATATGGCCGACCATTTCTCCCTGGTATATTACATCAGTTATGCAGCAGCATATAAGACCTTTTTGGACTCACCTTGTTGTGCGCTGCGGTCCTTCGTCTGCAAATTTTGTCATCAAAGAAAAAGATTTACAATTCCGAGTTGGATGACTGTCACCGATTCCGTCCAAACCACTCAATGTTGAATTTGCGATTTCCAATTTGTTGTGTAACGTTTATGTCTAATGGCCGATGAGCACCGATGCATTTTATCTATAATTTATCTTCATCGTTTATCTTCATATGACAAGGATTAAAAAGATTTGCCAGTAGATTGTCAACTTGATTCATGATGATGACTGCTAGCTAAGATTTAGAAAGTATGATGTTGACATGATCAGTCCAATCAAAGCTACTGTATTTATAACGTGATTTGATGTCATTTTATCTGTGGCCAATGACCGTGAGCCTTCTTGGAAGGGCACTTCTAATGTAACTATGGCAGCACCCAAAGGGCTCACATTCTTGATGTCTACCCTTACTAAAGGCGGGTGACAGTGTCCCCATGAGTGACAGAACACTGAGCCAATCACGGTGCAATGCTGAGCCAATCACAGTGCAATGCTCCTATTTTCTGCTGGCCTGCCCGATCACCACTGAAAGCACTAAGCTAAGCTGAAACACCTGCATTTTGGAGCTGTCTGTTTGTACGCGGCTTTATTAACTCAATGATATATCATTGTTTTACATTGTTTACAAACTGATATGTGACACGTATTAAAGCCAAAATAATATGCAAAACAGGCTGCACACACTGTAGGCTGCCTGTGTCTATATGTGTGTAGATGCCATACACTGTAGGCTATGGGTTGCCAGAAATAAAACAATTTTAAAAACTCTCTCTTTTTTTGTTGATTGCCAAAATGGAGGACCGTTTTTGATGTCATGTTGCGCACTGACCTGAATGAGCACTGAAGTGGATGAGCACTGAAGTGGATGAGCACTGACGTGGATGAGCACTGACATCTGCTGGGCTACATGGAATCTACAAGTAGTAGAATCTCAAATGTTGTGTTTACTGGGATATTTGAATCAGATATTTGAGTCAGCGGTAGAAATCATATAGGATCTATAAAAATAGAATTGACCATAGACAATATTTCTTAGGCTGCTATACATAGGAGATCATACATACTGTAATCTTGGGGTAGAGGTAGCCTACGACATCATTCAGCTCTTATATGATGTCCTAACTAACAACCCTAACCCTCTATGTCAAGCTGTGTCAGAGGAAGGCCCTCCATATCAGGCAGTGTCAGAGGAAGGCCCTCTATATCAGGCGGTGTCAGAGGAAGGCCCTCTATATCAGGCGGTGTCAGAGGAAGGCCCTCTATATCAGATGGTGTCAGAGGAAGGCCCTCTATATCAGGTGGTGTCAGAGGAATGCCCTCTATATCAGGCGGTGTCAGAGAAAGGCCCTCTATATCAAGCGGTGTCAGAGGAAGGCCCTCTATATCAGGGGGTGTCAGAGGAAGGCCCTCTATATCAGATGGTGTCAGAGGAAGGCCCTCTATATCAGGCGGTGTCAGAGGAAGGCCCTCCATATCAGGCGGTGTCAGAGGAAGGCCCTCTATATCAGGCGGTGTCAGAGAAAGGCCCTCCATATCAGGCGGTGTCAGAGGAAGGCCCTCTATATCAGGCGGTGTCAGAGGAAGGCCCTCTATATCAGATGGTGTCAGAAGAAGGCCCTCTATATCAGGTAGTGTCAGATGAAAAGGCCCTCAATTTCAGGCTGTGTCAGAGGAAGGCTTAGGAAGATTGAGGTGAAGCCACGCCCACACGTCTGGAACACCTGTAACCAGCCCAGGTGACAGACCCAGGTGACAGACCCAGGCCGATAGTAGTCAAGTTCCTAAGATTCAAGAACAAGATGGCTGTTCTGGAGAGAGCCAAGAACTCCGATATGACAAGCTCGTTGTCCACCGTCCCTTCCAAAAGTCTGGGAGGAGTGAGAGAGCCAAACTTCAGGTTCAGTAGCTTCAGCCAAACATCACACGCACGCACGCACACATACATAAACTAACTGACACTCACAAGTACCTGACTGACTGACTGGATTAGCTAAGATTGGGCCTAAATTAATTTAAAATGTCTTCTCAGGACACTTGTTGAAGACGTAAAGAAATGCATGTTGGTCTGATGTGAATGAGGAAGTCAATCCAGATGTGCATGAGGAAGTCAATCCAGATGTGAATGAGGAAGTCAATCCAGATGTGAATGAGGAAATCAATCCAGATGTGAATGAGGAAGTCAATCCAGATGTGAATGAGGAAGTCAATCCAGATGCCGCACTGGAAGGATTTGTAAAATGATTCATGCCACTTGTTGACAAGCAAGCAGCTGTTAAGAAATGAGCTGTGAAAACTGTGAGAGCCCTCTGGGTTGATGATTAATTTTTTTTTTTATTAAAAAAGAGATGGATCAAAGAAATTATGCAAAAGAGATGACAAACAAGTCAGGCTGCTCAGCTGATTGGTTGACATACTATAAAGTGAGAAACGGTGTGACTAAACCTAACAAAAAATAATAATGAATTATATTCCCAAACCAAGATAATTGACATAAAACACAATGGAAAAATACTTGAGTACCTTAACTGATTTCATGGGCAGAAAACCCAATTCAGCTCCATCGTTCGTTGAAGTTAATGTTTCATTTATAACAAGACCTTTACATATTACCAATCATTTCAACGACTATTTCACTAGTAAAGTGGACAAATGCAGAAGTGAAATGACCACGTTGAACAGTGAACCATATTATTTTGTATGAAAGATCTAATAATGAAAGGGAAGGATTTCTGTTTTGAATTTGTTCAAACTAATGTGGGAGAGGTGCTAAACTGTTGTTATCCATCAATAATGATAAGCCACTAGGTATAGACAACCTAGATAGAAACTATTGAGAATGGTAGCAGGCTGTATTGCCACCCTTATTTGCTATGTCTTTAACCAAAGACTAAAGGAGTGGCGTGGAAGGAAGCTGAAGTAATTCCACTGCTTAAAATAGTAAAGCACCCTTTGCTGGCTCCAACAGCCACCCAATCAGTTTGAGTATTTTATTTGTATTTTATTTAACGGGGCAAGCTTACCCCGGGCCAAACCCGGACGACACTGGGTCAATTGTGCGCCGCCCTATGTGACTCTCAATCACAGCCTGATGTGATGCAGCCTGGATTCGAATCAGGGACTGCAGCGACACCTCTAGCACTGAGATGCAGTGCTATAGACCGCTACACCACTCAGGAACCCAAGTTTATTTATTCTTGCTCACAGATGAAACTGAAGAAATGCATAATTTACATGACTAATAATTGCAAAACACTCATTTAAAATACCTAACACACAATACGTGATATAAATAGAATATTGAACAATTGTAAACATTAAATTTTAAAATGTGATTTAAAAAAAATAGATTTAACTGTTGAAGTTGAGACTGGTGTTTTGTGGGTAATGTTTTAATGAAGCTGCCAGTTTGTGAGGCTTGTGAGGCATCTGTTCCTCAAACTAGACACTCAAATGTACTTGTCCTCTTGCTCAGTTGTGCACCGGGGCCTCCCACTGCTCTTTCTATTCTGGTTAGGGCCAGTTTGCGCTGTTCTGTGAAGGGAGTAGTACACAGCGTTGTACGAGATCTTCAGTTTCTTGGCAATTTCTCTCATGGAGTGGCCTTCATTTCTCAGAAAAAGAATAGACTGACGAGTTTCAGTAAAAAGTGCTTTGTTTCTAGCCATTTTGAGCCTGTAAACGAACCCACAAATGCTGATGCTCCAGGTACTCAACTAGTCTAAAGAAGGACAGTTTTATTGCTTCTTTAATCAGAACAACAGTTTTCAGCTGTGCTAACATAATTGCAAAATGGTTTTCTAATGATCAATTATCCTTTTAAAATGATAAACTTGGATTAGTTAACACAACGTGCCATTGGAACACAGGAGTGATGGTTGCTGATAATGGGCCTCTGTACAATATGTAGATATTCCATTTTAAAAATCTGCTGTTTCCAGCTACAATAGTCATTTACAACATTAACAATGTCTACACTGTATTTCTGATCAATTTGATGTTATTTTAATGGACAGAAAAATTTGCTTTTCTTTCAAAAACAAGGACATTTCTAAGTGACCCCAAACTTCTGAACGGTAGTGTATGTATGCAGAGGATTCCACACTCTACATGTCAGCACCCAAAGCCAGTGAGCTCGTTGAAATTCTAAATAAGTATTTACAGTCAGTGTCAGAATGGGTGATTCATAATAAACTGGTCTTAAATACATCTACAACTAAAAGCACCGTATTTGGTTTCAAAAACATTCTCGAAGACCTCAACAGTTTTTTACATTTTTTTTAAATATTTGGACAATTAATAGGCTGACACGTTACTTTTAGCTACATAATATTTCACCACTGTGAGTTTCCATCAAATCAAAGTTTATTTGTAACGTGTGCCGAATACAACAGGTGTAGACCTTACAGTGAAATGCTTACTTACAGGCTCTACAAAAACGGTATTAGGTGAACAATAGGTAAGTAAAGAAATAAAACAACTGTAAAAAGACTATACAGTAGCGAGGCTATATACAGTAGCGAGGCCATATACAGTAGCGAGGCCATGTAATAGTAGCGAGGCTGTATACAGTAGCGAGGCTATATACAGTAGCGAGGCCATATACAGTAGCGAGGCCATATACAGTAGCGAGGCTGTAATAGTAGCGAGGCTATATACAGTAGCGAGGCTATATACAGTAGCGAGGCTATATACAGTAGCGAGGCTATATACAGTAGCGAGGCTGTAATAGTAGCGAGGCTATATACAGTAGCGAGGCTGTAATAGTAGCGAGGCTATATACAGTAGCGAGGCTATATACAGTAGCGAGGCTATATACAGTAGCGAGGCTGTAATAGTAGCGAGGCCATATACAGTAGCGAGGCCATATACAGTAGCGAGGCTATATACAGTAGCGAGGCTATATACAGTAGCGAGGCTGTAATAGTAGCGAGGCCATATACAGTAGCGAGGCCATATACAGTAGCGAGGCCATATACAGTAGCGAGGCCATATACAGTAGCGAGGCCATATACAGTAGCGAGGCTATATACAGTAGCGAGGCTATATACAGTAGCGAGGCTATATACAGTAGCGAGGCTATATACAGTAGCGAGGCTATATACAGTAGCGAGGCCATATACAGTAGCGAGGCTATATACAGTAGCGAGGCTATATACAGTAGCGAGGCTATATACAGTAGCGAGGCTATATACAGTAGCGAGGCCATATACAGTAGCGAGGCTATATACAGTAGCGAGGCTATATACAGTAGCGAGGCCATATACAGTAGCGAGGCTGTAATAGTAGCGAGGCTACATACAGACACCGGTTAGTCGGGCTGATTGAAGTAGTATGTACATGTAGATATGGTCAAAGTGACTATGCATATATGATGAACAGAGAGTAGCAGTAGCGTAAAGAGGGGTTGGCGGGTGGTGGGTGGCAGGACACAATGCTACTGTCCCCAACCAAGGAGAGCTTTCAGCAGCACCTAGATCTTCTGCACAGATTCTGTCAGACCTGGGCCCTGACGGTAAATCTCAGCAAGACCAAAATAATGGTGTCCTAAAAAAGGTCCGGTTGCCAGGACCACAAGAACAAATTCCATCTAGACACCATTACCCTAGAGCAGTGGTTCCCAAACGTTTATAGTCCCGTACCCCTTCAAACAACCAACCTCCAGCTGTGTACCCCCTCTAGCACCAGGGTCAGCGTACTTTCAAATGTTGTTTTTTTGCCATCATTATAGCCCTGTTAGCCAATGTGAGGGAGCACTGGTTGGTCGGGCCAATTGAGGTAGTATGTACATATGTACATGAATGTATAGTTAAAGTATAGTTAAAGTGACTGTGCATATATGACTGTGATGAAGATTCCACATTGTCTGCATAATCAAATAACATTCAGCTCAGACACCCATGCCACCAGGGGTCTCTTCACAGACCCCAAGTCCAAAACGAATTCACGGCAACTCACAGTATTATACAGAGCCGTGACCACATGGAACTCCCTTCCATTTACAGTTACTCAGCAAACAGAAGAATTACCGTGAATTTTTTTTTAACAGATTAAACAGCATCTCATGGAATAAAGGGGACTGTGAGGTGACACACACACACTAAGACACACTCCAACACACAGACAGACCGGCACACACACACATACAGACAACACATACAGACTACACACACCGACACACACACCGACACACACACCGACACACACACACCATTTGCTGCTGGTCCTCTGTTCTTTATACCAAGACACTTTACCCTGCCTTCATGTACATATCTACCTCAAATACCTTATTATCTATCCTGATGCCTAGTCACTTTACCCTGCCTTCATGTGCATATCTACCTCAAATACCTTATTATCTATCCTGATGCCTAGTCACTTTACCCTGCCTTCATGTACATATCTACCTCAAATACCTTATTATTATCTATCCTGATGCCTAGTCACTTTACCCTGCCTTCATGTACATATCTACCTCAAATACCTTATTATCTATCCTGATGCCTAGTCACTTTACCCTGCCTTCATGTACATATCTACCTCAAATAACTTATTATCTATCCTGATGCCTAGTCACTTTACCCTGCCTTCATGTACATATCTACCTCAAATACCTTATTATCTATCCTGATGCCTAGTCACTTTACCCTGCCTTCATGTACATATCTACCTCAAATACCTTATTATCTATCCTGATGCCTAGTCACTTTACCCTGCCTTCATGTACATATCTACCTCAAATACCTTATTATCTATCCTGATGCCTAGTCACTTTACCCTGCCTTCATGTACATATCTACCTCAAATACCTTATTATTATCTATCCTGATGCCAAGACACTTCACCCTGCCTTCATGTACGCATCTACCTCAAATACCTCGTACCTCTGCACATTGATCTGGTACTGGTATTCCCTGTATATAGCTCCACATTGATATGGTACTCCCTGTATATAGCTCCACATTGATCTGGTACTCCCTGTATATAGCTCCACATTGATCTGGTAATCCCTGTATATAGCTCCACATTGATCTGGTACTCCTTGTATATAGCTCCACATTGATCTGGTACTCCCTGTATATAGCTCCACATTGATCTGGTACTCCCTGTATATAGCTCCACATTGATCTGGTACTCCCTGTATATAGCTCCACATTGATCTGGTACTCCCTGTATATAGCTCCACATTGATCTGGTACTCCCTGTATATAGCTCCACATTGATATGGTACTCCCTGTATATAGCTCCACATTGATCTGGTACTCCTTGTATATAGCTCCACATTGATCTGGTACTCCCTGTATATAGCTCCACATTGATCTGGTACTCCCTGTATATAGCTCCACATTGATCTGGTACTCCTTGTATATAGCTCCACATTGATCTGTACTCCTGTATATAGCTCCACATTGATCTGGTACTCCCTGTATATAGCTCCACATTGATCTGGTACTCCCTGTATATAGCTCCACATTGATCTGGTACTCCTTGTATATAGCTCCACATTGATCTGGTACTCCCTGTATATAGCTCCACATTGATCTGGTACTCCCTGTATATAGCTCCACATTGATCTGGTACTCCTGTATATAGCTCCACATTGATCTGGTACTCCCTGTATATAGCTCCACATTGATCTGGTACTCCCTGTATATAGCTCCACATTGATCTGGTACTCCCTGTATATAGCTCCACATTGATCTGGTACTCCTTGTATATAGCTCCACATTGATCTGGTACTCCCTGTATATAGCTCCACATTGATCTGGTACTCCCTGTATATAGCTCCACATTGATCTGGTACTCCCTGTATATAGCTCCACATTGATCTGGTACTCCCTGTATATAGCTCCACATTGATCTGGTACTCCCTGTATATAGCTCCACATTGATCTGGTACTCCCTGTATATAGCTCCACATTGATCTGGTACTCCCTGTATATAGCTCCACATTGATCTGGTACTCCCTGTATATAGCTCCACATTGATCTGGTATTCCTTGTATATAGCTCCACATTGATCTGGTACTCCCTGTATATAGCTCCACATTGATCTGGTACTCCCTGTATATAGCTCCACATTGATCTGGTACTCCCTGTATATAGCTCCACATTGATCTGGTACTCCCTGTATATAGCTCCACATTGATCTGGTACTCCCTGTATATAGCTCCACATTGATCTGGTACTCCCTGTATATAGCTCCACATTGATCTGGTACTCCCTGTATATAGCTCCACATTGATCTGGTACTCCCTGTATATAGCTCCACATTGATCTGGTACTCCCTGTATATAGCTCCACATTGATCTGGTACTCCCTGTATATAGTTCTGATTTACTATTTGTATTTATATTTTAATTGTTTAACTATGCATCATTGGGAAGGCTTGTAAGAAAGCGTTTCACAGTTTAGACTACACCCGTTGTATTCAGGTTGATAAACCTAACCCTAGTTTAATGTCCACATCCCAGCTCAACCCTAAACCTAACCCTAGTTTAATGTCCACATCCCAGCTCAACCCTAAACCTAACCCTAGTTTAATGTCCACATCCCAGCTCAACCCTAAACCTAACCCTAGTTTAATGTCAACATCCCAGCTCAACCCTAAACCTAACCCTAGTTTAATGTCAACATCCCAACTCAACCCTAAACCTAGTTTAATGTCCACATCCCAGCTCAACCCTAAACCTAACCCTAGTTTAATGTCCACATCCCAGCTCAACCCTAAACCTAACCCTAGTTTAATGTCAACATCCCAGCTCAACCCTAAACCTAACCCTAGTTTAATGTCCACATCCCAGCTCAACCCTAAACCTAACCCTAGTTCAATGTCCACATCCCAGCTCAACCCTAAACCTAGTTTAATGTCCACATCCCAGCTCAACCCTAAACCTAACCCTAGTTCAATGTCCACATCCCAGCTCAACCCTAAACCTAGTTTAATGTCAACATCCCAGCTCAACCCTAAACCTAGTTTAATGTCAACATCCCAGCTCAAACCTAAACCTAGTTTAATGTCCACATCCCAGCTCAACCCTAAACCTAGTTTAATGTCAACATCCCAGCTCAAACCTAAACCTAGTTTAATGTCCACATCCCAGCTCAAACCTAAACCTAGTTTAATGTCCACATCCCAGCTCAACCCTAAACCTAACCCTAGTTTAATGTCCACATCCCAGCTCAACCATAAACCTAGTTTAATGTCCACATCCCAGCTCAACCCTAAGCCTAACCCTAGTTTAATGTCAACATCCCAGCTCAACCCTAAACCTAGTTTAGTGTCCACATCCCAGCTCAACCCTAAACCTAACCCTAGTTTAATGTCCACATCCCAGCTCAACCCTAAACCTAACCCTAGTTCAATGTCCACATCCCAGCTCAACCCTAAACCTAACCCTAGTTTAATGTCCACATCCCAGCTCAACCCTAAACCTAACCCTAGTTTAATGTCCACATCCCAGCTCAACCCTAAACCTAACCCTAGTTTAATGTCCACATCCCAGCTCAACCCTAAACCTAACCCTAGTTTAATGTCAACATCCCAGCTCAACCATAAACCTAACCCTAGTTTAATGTCCACATCCCAGCTCAACCCTAAACCTAGTTTAATGTCAACATCCCAGCTCAACCCTAAACCTAAACCTAGTTTAATGTCCACATCCCAGCTCAACCCTAAACCTAAACCTAGTTTAATGTCCACATCCCAGCTCAACCCTAAACCTAAACCTAGTTTAATGTCCACATCCCAGCTCAACCCTAAACCTAACCCTAGTTTAATGTCCACATCCCAGCTCAATCCTAAACCTAGTTTAATGTCCACATCCCAGCTCAACCCGAAACCTAACTCTAGTTTAATGTCAACATCCCAGCTCAACCATAAACCTAGTTTAATGTCCACATCCCAGCTCAACCCTAAACCTAACCCTAGTTTAATGTCAACATCCCAGCTCAACCCTAAACCTAGTTCAATGTCCACATCCCAGCTCAACCCTAAACCTAACCCTAGTTCAATGTCCACATCCCAGCTCGACCCTAAACCTAACCCTAGTTTAATGTCCACATCCCAGCTCAACCCTAAACCTAACACTAGTTTAATGTCCACATCCCAGCTCAATCCTAAACCTAGTTTAATGTCCACATCCCAGCTCAACCCTAAACCTAACCCTAGTTCAATGTCCACATCCCAGCTCAACCCTAAACCTAACCCTAGTTTAATGTCCACATCCCAGCTCAACCCTAAACCTAACCCTAGTTCAATGTCCACATCCCAGCTCAACCCTAAACCTAGTTTAATGTCCACATCCCAGCTCAACCCTAAACCTAACCCTAGTTCAATGTCCACATCCCAGCTCAACCCTAAACCTAGTTTAATGTCAACATCCCAGCTCAAACCTAAACCTAGTTTAATGTCCACATCCCAGCTCAACCCTAAACCTAGTTTAATGTCAACATCCCAGCTCAAACCTAAACCTAGTTTAATGTCCACATCCCAGCTCAAACCTAAACCTAGTTTAATATCCACATCCCAGCTCAACCATAAACCTAGTTTAATGTCCACATCCCAGCTCAACCCTAAGCCTAACCCTAGTTTAATGTCAACATCCCAGCTCAACCCTAAACCTAGTTTAGTGTCCACATCCCAGCTCAACCCTAAACCTAACCCTAGTTTAATGTCCACATCCCAGCTCAACCCTAAACCTAACCCTAGTTCAATGTCCACATCCCAGCTCAACCCTAAACCTAACCCTAGTTTAATGTCCACATCCCAGCTCAACCCTAAACCTAACCCTAGTTTAATGTCCACATCCCAGCTCAACCCTAAACCTAACCCTAGTTTAATGTCCACATCCCAGCTCAACCCTAAACCTAACCCTAGTTTAATGTCAACATCCCAGCTCAACCATAAACCTAACCCTAGTTTAATGTCCACATCCCAGCTCAACCCTAAACCTAGTTTAATGTCAACATCCCAGCTCAACCCTAAACCTAAACCTAGTTTAATGTCCACATCCCAGCTCAACCCTAAACCTAAACCTAGTTTAATGTCCACATCCCAGCTCAACCCTAAACCTAAACCTAGTTTAATGTCCACATCCCAGCTCAACCCTAAACCTAACCCTAGTTTAATGTCCACATCCCAGCTCAATCCTAAAAACCTAGTTTAATGTCCACATCCCAGCTCAACCCGAAACCTAACTCTAGTTTAATGTCAACATCCCAGCTCAACCATAAACCTAGTTTAATGTCCACATCCCAGCTCAACCCTAAACCTAACCCTAGTTTAATGTCAACATCCCAGCTCAACCCTAAACCTAGTTCAATGTCCACATCCCAGCTCAACCATAAACCTAACCCTAGTTTAATGTCCACATCCCAGCTCAACCCTAACCCTAGTTCAATGTCCACATCCCAGCTCGACCCTAAACCTAACCCTAGTTTAATGTCCACATCCCAGCTCAACCCTAAACCTAACACTAGTTTAATGTCCACATCCCAGCTCAATCCTAAACCTAGTTTAATGTCCACATCCCAGCTCAACCCTAAACCTAACCCTAGTTCAATGTCCACATCCCAGCTCAACCCTAAACCTAACCCTAGTTTAATGTCCACATCCCAGCTCAACCCTAAACCTAACCCTAGTTCAATGTCCACATCCCAGCTCAACCCTAAACCTAGTTTAATGTCCACATCCCAGCTCAATCCTAAACCTAACCCTAGTTCAATGTCCACATCCCAGCTCAACCCTAAACCTAGTTTAATGTCAACATCCCAGCTCAAACCTAAACCTAGTTTAATGTCCACATCCCAGCTCAACCCTAAACCTAGTTTAATGTCAACATCCCAGCTCAAACCTAAACCTAGTTTAATGTCCACATCCCAGCTCAAACCTAAACCTAGTTTAATGTCCACATCCCAGCTCAACCATAAACCTAGTTTAATGTCCACATCCCAGCTCAACCCTAAGCCTAACCCTAGTTTAATGTCAACATCCCAGCTCAACCCTAAACCTAGTTTAGTGTCCACATCCCAGCTCAACCCTAAACCTAACCCTAGTTTAATGTCCACATCCCAGCTCAACCCTAAACCTAACCCTAGTTCAATGTCCACATCCCAGCTCAACCCTAAACCTAACCCTAGTTTAATGTCCACATCCCAGCTCAACCCTAAACCTAACCCTAGTTTAATGTCCACATCCCAGCTCAACCCTAAACCTAACCCTAGTTTAATGTCCACATCCCAGCTCAACCTAAACCTAACCCTAGTTTAATGTCAACATCCCAGCTCAACCATAAACCTAACCCTAGTTTAATGTCCACATCCCAGCTCAACCCTAAACCTAGTTTAATGTCAACATCCCAGCTCAACCTAAACCTAAACCTAGTTTAATGTCCACATCCCAGCTCAACCCTAAACCTAAACCTAGTTTAATGTCCACATCCCAGCTCAACCCTAAACCTAAACCTAGTTTAATGTCCACATCCCAGCTCAACCCTAAACCTAACCCTAGTTTAATGTCCACATCCCAGCTCAATCCTAAACCTAGTTTAATGTCCACATCCCAGCTCAACCGAAACCTAACTCTAGTTTAATGTCAACATCCCAGCTCAACCATAAACCTAGTTTAATGTCCACATCCCAGCTCAACCCTAAACCTAACCCTAGTTTAATGTCAACATCCCAGCTCAACCCTAAACCTAGTTCAATGTCCACATCCCAGCTCAACCCTTAACCTAACCCTAGTTCAATGTCCACATCCCAGCTCGACCCTAAACCTAACCCTAGTTTAATGTCCACATCCCAGCTCAACCCTAAACCTAACCCTAGTTTAATGTCCACATCCCAGCTCAATCCTAAACCTAGTTTAATGTCCACATCCCAGCTCAACCCTAAACCTAACCCTAGTTCAATGTCCACATCCCAGCTCAACCCTAAACCTAGTTTAATGTCCACATCCCAGCTCAACCCTAAACCTAACCCTAGTTCAATGTCCACATCCCAGCTCAACCCTAAACCTAGTTTAATGTCAACATCCCAGCTCAACCCTAAACCTAGTTTAATGTCAACATCCCAGCTCAAACCTAAACCTAGTTTAATGTCCACATCCCAGCTCAACCCTAAACCTAGTTTAATGTCAACATCCCAGCTCAAACCTAAACCTAGTTTAATGTCCACATCCCAGCTCAAACCTAAACCTAGTTTAATGTCCACATCCCAGCTCAACCCTAAACCTAACCCTAGTTTAATGTCCACATCCCAGCTCAACCATAAACCTAGTTTAATGTCCACATCCCAGCTCAACCCTAAGCCTAACCCTAGTTTAATGTCAACATCCCAGCTCAACCTAAACCTAGTTTAGTGTCCACATCCCAGCTCAACCCTAAACCTAACCCTAGTTTAATGTCCACATCCCAGCTCAACCCTAAACCTAACCCTAGTTCAATGTCCACATCCCAGCTCAACCCTAAACCTAACCCTAGTTTAATGTCCACATCCCAGCTCAACCCTAAACCTAACCCTAGTTTAATGTCCACATCCCAGCTCAACCATAAACCTAACCCTAGTTTAATGTCCACATCCCAGCTCAACCCTAAACCTAACCCTAGTTTAATGTCAACATCCCAGCTCAACCATAAACCTAACCCTAGTTTAATGTCCACATCCCAGCTCAACCCTAAACCTAGTTTAATGTCAACATCCCAGCTCAACCCTAAACCTAAACCTAGTTTAATGTCCACATCCCAGCTCAACCCTAAACCTAAACCTAGTTTAATGTCCACATCCCAGCTCAACCCTAAACCTAAACCTAGTTTAATGTCCACATCCCAGCTCAACCCTAAACCTAACCCTAGTTTAATGTCCACATCCCAGCTCAATCCTAAACCTAGTTTAATGTCCACATCCCAGCTCAACCCGAAACCTAACTCTAGTTTAATGTCAACATCCCAGCTCAACCATAAACCTAGTTTAATGTCCACATCCCAGCTCAACCCTAAACCTAACCCTAGTTTAATGTCAACATCCCAGCTCAACCCTAAACCTAGTTCAATGTCCACATCCCAGCTCAACCCTAAACCTAACCCTAGTTCAATGTCCACATCCCAGCTCGACCCTAAACCTAACCCTAGTTTAATGTCCACATCCCAGCTCAACCCTAAACCTAACACTAGTTTAATGTCCACATCCCAGCTCAATCCTAAACCTAGTTTAATGTCCACATCCCAGCTCAACCCTAAACCTAACCCTAGTTCAATGTCCACATCCCAGCTCAACCCTAAACCTAGTTTAATGTCAACATCCCAGCTCAAACCTAAACCTAGTTTAATGTCCACATCCCAGCTCAACCCTAAACCTAGTTTAATGTCAACATCCCAGCTCAAACCTAAACCTAGTTTAATGTCCACATCCCAGCTCAACCATAAACCTAGTTTAATGTCCACATCCCAGCTCAACCCTAAGCCTAACCCTAGTTTAATGTCAACATCCCAGCTCAACCCTAAACATAGTTTAGTGTCCACATCCCAGCTCAACCCTAAACCTAACCCTAGTTTAATGTCCACATCCCAGCTCAACCCTAAACCTAACCCTAGTTCAATGTCCACATCCCAGCTCAACCCTAAACCTAACCCTAGTTCAATGTCCACATCCCAGCTCAACCCTAAACCTAACCCTAGTTTAATGTCCACATCCCAGCTCAACCCTAAACCTAACGCTAGTTTAATGTCCACATCCCAGCTCAACCCTAAACCTAACCCTAGTTTAATGTCAACATCCCAGCTCAACCATAAACCTAACCCTAGTTTAATGTCCACATCCCAGCTCAACCCTAAACCTAGTTTAATGTCAACATCCCAGCTCAACCCTAAACCTAAACCTAGTTTAATGTCCACATCCCTGCTCAACCCTAAACCTAAACCTAGTTTAATGTCCACATCCCAGCTCAACCCTAAACCTAACCCTAGTTTAATGTCCACATCCCAGCTCAATCCTAAACCTAGTTTAATGTCCACATCCCAGCTCAACCCGAAACCTAACTCTAGTTTAATGTCAACATCCCAGCTCAACCATAAACCTAGTTTAATGTCCACATCCCAGCTCAACCCTAAACCTAACCCTAGTTTAATGTCAACATCCCAGCTCAACCCTAAACCTAGTTCAATGTCCACATCCCAGCTCAACCCTAAACCTAACCCTAGTTCAATGTCCACATCCCAGCTCGACCCTAAACCTAACCCTAGTTTAATGTCCACATCCCAGCTCAACCCTAAACCTAACACTAGTTTAATGTCCACATCCCAGCTCAATCCTAAACCTAGTTTAATGTCCACATCCCAGCTCAACCCTAAACCTAACCCTAGTTCAATGTCCACATCCCAGCTCAACCCTAAACCTAACCCTAGTTTAATGTCCACATCCCAGCTCAACCCTAAACCTAACCCTAGTTCAATGTCCACATCCCAGCTCAACCCTAAACCTAGTTTAATGTCCACATCCCAGCTCAACCCTAAACCTAACCCTAGTTCAATGTCCACATCCCAGCTCAACCCTAAACCTAGTTTAATGTCAACATCCCAGCTCAAACCTAAACCTAGTTTAATGTCCACATCCCAGCTCAACCCTAAACCTAGTTTAATGTCAACATCCCAGCTCAAACCTAAACCTAGTTTAATGTCCACATCCCAGCTCAACCATAAACCTAGTTTAATGTCCACATCCCAGCTCAACCCTAAGCCTAACCCTAGTTTAATGTCAACATCCCAGCTCAACCCTAAACATAGTTTAATGTCCACATCCCAGCTCAACCCTAAACCTAACCCTAGTTTAATGTCCACATCCCAGCTCAACCCTAAACCTAACCCTAGTTTAATGTCCACATCCCAGCTCAACCCTAAACCTAACCCTAGTTTAATGTCAACATCCCAGCTCAACCATAAACCTAACCCTAGTTTAATGTCCACATCCCAGCTCAACCCTAAACCTAGTTTAATGTCAACATCCCAGCTCAACCCTAAACCTAAACCTAGTTTAATGTCCACATCCCAGCTCAACCCTAAACCTAAACCTAGTTTAATGTCCACATCCCAGCTCAACCCTAAACCTAAACCTAGTTTAATGTCCACATCCCAGCTCAACCCTAAACCTAACCCTAGTTTAATGTCCACATCCCAGCTCAATCCTAAACCTAGTTTAATGTCCACATCCCAGCTCAACCCGAAACCTAACTCTAGTTTAATGTCAACATCCCAGCTCAACCATAAACCTAGTTTAATGTCCACATCCCAGCTCAACCCTAAACCTAACCCTAGTTTAATGTCAACATCCCAGCTCAACCCTAAACCTAGTTCAATGTCCACATCCTAGCTCAACCCTAAACCTAACCCTAGTTCAATGTCCACATCCCAGCTCGACCCTAAACCTAACCCTAGTTTAATGTCCACATCCCAGCTCAACCCTAAACCTAACCCTAGTTTAATGTCCACATCCCAGCTCAATCCTAAACCTAGTTTAATGTCCACATCCCAGCTCAACCCTAAACCTAACCCTAGTTCAATGTCCACATCCCAGCTCAACCCTAAACCTAACCCTAGTTTAATGTCCACATCCCAGCTCAACCCTAAACCTAACCCTAGTTTAATGTCCACATCCCAGCTCAATCCTAAACCTAGTTTAATGTCCACATCCCAGCTCAACCCTAAACCTAACCCTAGTTTAATGTCAACATCCCAGCTCAACCCTAAACCTAGTTTAATGTCCACATCCCAGCTCAACCCTAAACCTAACCCTAGTTCAATGTCCACATCCCAGCTCAACCCTTAAACCTAACCCTAGTTTAATGTCCACATCCCAGCTCAACCCTAAACCTAACCCTAGTTTAATGTCAACATCCCAGCTCAACCCTAAACCTAACCCTAGTTTAATGTCCACATCCCAGCTCAACCCTAAACCTAACCCTAGTTCAATGTCCACATCCCAGCTCAACCCTAAACCTAGTTTAATGTCCACATCCCAGCTCAACCCTAAACCTAACCCTAGTTCAATGTCCACATCCCAGCTCAACCCTAAACCTAGTTTAATGTCAACATCCCAGCTCAACCCTAAACCTAGTTTAATGTCAACATCCCAGCTCAAACCTAAACCTAGTTTAATGTCCACATCCCAGCTCAACCCTAAACCTAGTTTAATGTCAACATCCCAGCTCAAACCTAAACCTAGTTTAATGTCCACATCCCAGCTCAAACCTAAACCTAGTTTAATGTCCACATCCCAGCTCAACCCTAAACCTAACCCTAGTTTAATGTCCACATCCCAGCTCAACCATAAACCTAGTTTAATGTCCACATCCCAGCTCAACCCTAAGCCTAACCTAGTTTAATGTCAACATCCCAGCTCAACCCTAAACCTAGTTTAGTGTCCACATCCCAGCTCAACCCTAAACCTAACCCTAGTTTAATGTCCACATCCCAGCTCAATCCTAAACCTAGTTTAATGTCCACATCCCAGCTCAACCCTAAACCTAACCCTAGTTCAATGTCCACATCCCAGCTCAACCCTAAACCTAACCCTAGTTTAATGTCCACATCCCAGCTCAACCCTAAACCTAACCCTAGTTTAATGTCCACATCCCAGCTCAATCCTAAACCTAGTTTAATGTCCACATCCCAGCTCAACCCTAAACCTAACCCTAGTTTAATGTCAACATCCCAGCTCAACCCTAAACCTAGTTTAATGTCCACATCCCAGCTCAACCCTAAACCTAACCCTAGTTCAATGTCCACATCCCAGCTCAACCCTAAACCTAACCCTAGTTTAATGTCCACATCCCAGCTCAACCCTAAACCTAACCCTAGTTTAATGTCCACATCCCAGCTCAACCCTAAACCTAACCCTAGTTTAATGTCCACATCCCAGCTCAACCCTAAACCTAACCCTAGTTTAATGTCCACATCCCAGCTCAACCCTAAACCTAACCCTAGTTTAATGTCAACATCCCAGCTCAACCATAAACCTAACCCTAGTTTAATGTCCACATCCCAGCTCAACCCTAAACCTAGTTTAATGTCAACATCCCAGCTCAACCCTAAACCTAAACCTAGTTTAATGTCCACATCCCAGCTCAACCCTAAACCTAAACCTAGTTTAATGTCCACATCCCAGCTCAACCCTAAACCTAAACCTAGTTTAATGTCCACATCCCAGCTCAACCCTAAACCTAACCCTAGTTTAATGTCCACATCCCAGCTCAATCCTAAACCTAGTTTAATGTCCACATCCCAGCTCAACCCTAAACCTAACCCTAGTTTAATGTCAACATCCCAGCTCAACCATAAACCTAGTTTAATGTCCACATCCCAGCTCAACCCTAAACCTAACCCTAGTTTAATGTCAACATCCCAGCTCAACCCTAAACCTAGTTCAATGTCCACATCCCAGCTCAACCCTAAACCTAACCCTAGTTCAATGTCCACATCCCAGCTCAACCCTAAACCTAACCCTAGTTTAATGTCCACATCCCAGCTCAACCCTAAACCTAACCCTAGTTTAATGTCCACATCCCAGCTCAATCCTAAACCTAGTTTAATGTCCACATCCCAGCTCAACCCTAAACCTAACCCTAGTTTAATGTCAACATCCCAGCTCAACCCTAAACCTAGTTTAATGTCCACATCCCAGCTCAACCCTAAACCTAACCCTAGTTCAATGTCCACATCCCAGCTCAACCCTAAACCTAACCCTAGTTTAATGTCCACATCCCAGCTCAACCCTAAACCTAACCCTAGTTTAATGTCCACATCCCAGCTCAACCCTAAACCTAACCCTAGTTTAATGTCACATCCCAGCTCAACCCTAAACCTAACCCTAGTTTAATGTCCACATCCCAGCTCAACCCTAAACCTAACCCTAGTTTAATGTCAACATCCCAGCTCAACCATAAACCTAACCCTAGTTTAATGTCCACATCCCAGCTCAACCCTAAACCTAGTTTAATGTCAACATCCCAGCTCAACCCTAAACCTAAACCTAGTTTAATGTCCACATCCCAGCTCAACCCTAAACCTAAACCTAGTTTAATGTCCACATCCCAGCTCAACCCTAAACCTAAACCTAGTTTAATGTCCACATCCCAGCTCAACCCTAAACCTAACCCTAGTTTAATGTCCACATCCCAGCTCAATCCTAAACCTAGTTTAATGTCCACATCCCAGCTCAACCCGAAACCTAACTCTAGTTTAATGTCAACATCCCAGCTCAACCATAAACCTAGTTTAATGTCCACATCCCAGCTCAACCCTAAACCTAACCCTAGTTTAATGTCAACATCCCAGCTCAACCCTAAACCTAGTTCAATGTCCACATCCCAGCTCAACCCTAAACCTAACCCTAGTTCAATGTCCACATCCCAGCTCGACCCTAAACCTAACCCTAGTTTAATGTCCACATCCCAGCTCAACCCTAAACCTAACACTAGTTTAATGTCCACATCCCAGCTCAATCCTAAACCTAGTTTAATGTCCACATCCCAGCTCAACCCTAAACCTAACCCTAGTTCAATGTCCACATCCCAGCTCAACCCTAAACCTAACCCTAGTTTAATGTCCACATCCCAGCTCAACCCTAAACCTAACCCTAGTTTAATGTCCACATCCCAGCTCAATCCTAAACCTAGTTTAATGTCCACATCCCAGCTCAACCCTAAACCTAACCCTAGTTCAATGTCCACATCCCAGCTCAACCCTAAACCTAACCCTAGTTCAATGTCCACATCCCAGCTCAACCCTAAACCTAGTTTAAAGTCCACATCCCAGCTCAACCCTAAACCGAACCCTAGTTCAATGTCCACATCCCAGCTCAACCCTAAACCTAGTTTAATGTCAACATCCCAGCTCAAACCTAAACCTAGTTTAATGTCCACATCCCAGCTCAACCCTAAACCTAGTTTAATGTCAACATCCCAGCTCAAACCTAAACCTAGTTTAATGTCCACATCCCAGCTCAACCATAAACCTAGTTTAATGTCCACATCCCAGCTCAACCCTAAGCCTAACCCTAGTTTAATGTCAACATCCCAGCTCAACCCTAAACCTAGTTTAGTGTCCACATCCCAGCTCAACCCTAAACCTAACCCTAGTTTAATGTCCACATCCCAGCTCAACCCTAAACCTAACCCTAGTTCAATGTCCACATCCCAGCTCAACCCTAAACCTAACCCTAGTTTAATGTCCACATCCCAGCTCAACCCTAAACCTAACCCTAGTTTAATGTCCACATCCCAGCTCAACCCTAAACCTAACCCTAGTTTAATGTCCACATCCCAGCTCAACCCTAAACCTAACCCTAGTTTAATGTCAACATCCCAGCTCAACCATAAACCTAACCCTAGTTTAATGTCCACATCCCAGCTCAACCCTAAACCTAGTTTAATGTCAACATCCCAGCTCAACCCTAAACCTAAACCTAGTTTAATGTCCACATCCCAGCTCAACCCTAAACCTAAACCTAGTTTAATGTCCACATCCCAGCTCAACCCTAAACCTAAACCTAGTTTAATGTCCACATCCCAGCTCAAGCCTAAACCTAACCCTAGTTTAATGTCCACATCCCAGCTCAATCCTAAACCTAGTTTAATGTCCACATCCCAGCTCAACCCGAAACCTAACTCTAGTTTAATGTCAACATCCCAGCTCAACCATAAACCTAGTTTAATGTCCACATCCCAGCTCAACCCTAAACCTAACCCTAGTTTAATGTCAACATCCCAGCTCAACCCTAAACCTAGTTCAATGTCCACATCCCAGCTCAACCCTAAACCTAACCCTAGTTCAATGTCCACATCCCAGCTCGACCCTAAACCTAACCCTAGTTTAATGTCCACATCCCAGCTCAACCCTAAACCTAACCCTAGTTTAATGTCCACATCCCAGCTCAATCCTAAACCTAGTTTAATGTCCACATCCCAGCTCAACCCTAAACCTAACCCTAGTTCAATGTCCACATCCCAGCTCAACCCTAAACCTAACCCTAGTTTAATGTCCACATCCCAGCTCAACCCTAAACCTAACCCTAGTTTAATGTCCACATCCCAGCTCAATCCTAAACCTAGTTTAATGTCCACATCCCAGCTCAACCCTAAACCTAACCCTAGTTTAATGTCAACATCCCAGCTCAACCCTAAACCTAGTTTAATGTCCACATCCCAGCTCAACCCTAAACCTAACCCTAGTGCAATGTCCACATCCCAGCTCAACCCTAAACCTAACCCTAGTTTAATGTCCACATCCCAGCTCAACCCTAAACCTAACCCTAGTTTAATGTCAACATCCCAGCTCAACCCTAAACCTAACCCTAGTTTAATGTCCACATCCCAGCTCAACCCTAAACCTAACCCTAGTTCAATGTCCACATCCCAGCTCAACCCTAAACCTAGTTTAATGTCCACATCCCAGCTCAACCCTAAACCTAACCCTAGTTCAATGTCCACATCCCAGCTCAACCCTAAACCTAGTTTAATGTCAACATCCCAGCTCAACCTAAACCTAGTTTAATGTCAACATCCCAGCTCAAACCTAAACCTAGTTTAATGTCCACATCCCAGCTCAACCCTAAACCTAGTTTAATGTCAACATCCCAGCTCAAACCTAAACCTAGTTTAATGTCCACATCCCAGCTCAAACCTAAACCTAGTTTAATGTCCACATCCCAGCTCAACCCTAAACCTAACCCTAGTTTAATGTCCACATCCCAGCTCAACCATAAACCTAGTTTAATGTCCACATCCCAGCTCAACCTAAGCCTAACCCTAGTTTAATGTCAACATCCCAGCTCAACCCTAAACCTAGTTTAGTGTCCACATCCCAGCTCAACCCTAAACCTAACCCTAGTTTAATGTCCACATCCCAGCTCAATCCTAAACCTAGTTTAATGTCCACATCCCAGCTCAACCCCTAAACCTAACCCTAGTTCAATGTCCACATCCCAGCTCAACCCTAAACCTAACCTAGTTTAATGTCCACATCCCAGCTCAACCCTAAACCTAACCCTAGTTTAATGTCCACATCCCAGCTCAATCCTAAACCTAGTTTAATGTCCACATCCCAGCTCAACCCTAAACCTAACCTAGTTTAATGTCAACATCCCAGCTCAACCCTAAACCTAGTTTAATGTCCACATCCCAGCTCAACCCTAAACCTAACCTAGTTCAATGTCCACATCCCAGCTCAACCCTAAACCTAACCCTAGTTTAATGTCCACATCCCAGCTCAACCCTAAACCTAACCCTAGTTTAATGTCAACATCCCAGCTCAACCCTAAACCTAACCTAGTTTAATGTCCACATCCCAGCTCAACCCTAAACCTAACCTAGTTCAATGTCCACATCCCAGCTCAACCCTAAACCTAGTTTAATGTCCACATCCCAGCTCAACCCTAAACCTAACCCTAGTTCAATGTCACATCCCAGCTCAACCCTAAACCTAGTTTAATGTCAACATCCCAGCTCAAACCTAAACCTAGTTTAATGTCCACATCCCAGCTCAACCCTAAACCTAGTTTAATGTCAACATCCCAGCTCAAACCTAAACCTAGTTTAATGTCCACATCCCAGCTCAAACCTAAACCTAGTTTAATGTCCACATCCCAGCTCAACCCTAAACCTAACCTAGTTTAATGTCCACATCCCAGCTCAACCATAAACCTAGTTTAATGTCCACATCCCAGCTCAACCCTAAGCCTAACCCTAGTTTAATGTCAACATCCCAGCTCAACCCTAAACCTAGTTTAGTGTCCACATCCCAGCTCAACCCTAAACCTAACCCTAGTTTAATGTCCACATCCCAGCTCAACCTAAACCTAACCCTAGTTTAATGTCCACATCCCAGCTCAACCTAAACCTAACCTAGTTTAATGTCCACATCCCAGCTCAACCCTAAACCTAACCCTAGTTTAATGTCCACATCCCAGCTCAACCCTAAACCTAACCCTAGTTTAATGTCCACATCCCAGCTCAACCCTAAACCTAACCCTAGTTTAATGTCAACATCCCAGCTCAACCATAAACCTAACCCTAGTTTAATGTCCACATCCCAGCTCAACCTAAACCTAGTTTAATGTCAACATCCCAGCTCAACCTAAACCTAAACCTAGTTTAATGTCACATCCCAGCTCAACCCTAAACCTAAACCTAGTTTAATGTCCACATCCCAGCTCAACCCTAAACCTAAACCTAGTTTAATGTCCACATCCCAGCTCAACCCTAAACCTAACCCTAGTTTAATGTCCACATCCCAGCTCAATCCTAAACCTAGTTTAATGTCCACATCCCAGCTCAACCTAAACCTAACCTAGTTTAATGTCCACATCCCAGCTCAATCCTAAACCTAGTTTAATGTCCACATCCCAGCTCAACCCTAAACCTAACCTAGTTTAATGTCAACATCCCAGCTCAACCCTAAACCTAGTTTAATGTCCACATCCCAGCTCAACCCTAAACCTAACCCTAGTTCAATGTCCACATCCCAGCTCAACCCTAAACCTAACCTAGTTTAATGTCCACATCCCAGCTCAACCCTAAACCTAACCTAGTTTAATGTCCACATCCCAGCTCAACCCTAAACCTAACCCTAGTTTAATGTCCACATCCCAGCAAAACCCTAAACCTAACCCTAGTTTAATGTCAACATCCCAGCTCAACCTAAACCTAGTTTAATGTCCACATCCCAGCTCAACCCTAAACCTAACCCTAGTTTAATGTCCACATCCCAGCTCAACCCTAAACCTAACCCTAGTTCAATGTCCACATCCCAGCTCAACCCTAAACCTAGTTTAATGTCCACATCCCAGCTCAACCTAAACCTAACCCTAGTTCAATGTCCACATCCCAGCTCAACCCTAAACCTAACCCTAGTTTAATGTCCACATCCCAGCTCAACCTAAACCTAGTTTAATGTCCACATCCCAGCTCAACCCTAAACCTAACCCTAGTTTAATGTCAACATCCCAGCTCAACCCTAAACCTAGTTTAATGTCCACATCCCAGCTCAACCCTAAACCTAACCCTAGTTCAATGTCCACATCCCAGCTCAACCCTAAACCTAACCTAGTTTAATGTCCACATCCCAGCTCAACCCTAAACCTAACCCTAGTTTAATGTCCACATCCCAGCTCAACCCTAAACCTAACCCTAGTTTAATGTCCACATCCCAGCTCAACCCTAAACCTAACCTAGTTCAATGTCCACATCCCAGCTCAACCCTAAACCTAACCCTAGTTTAATGTCCACATCCCAGCTCAACCCTAAAAACCTAGTTTAATGTCCACATCCCAGCTCAACCTAAACCTAACCCTAGTTTAATGTCCACATCCCAGCTCAACCCTAAACCTAACCCTAGTTTAATGTCAACATCCCAGCTCAACCCTAAACCTAAACCTAGTTTAATGTCCACATCCCAGCTCAACCCTAAACCTAACCCTAGTTCAATGTCCACATCCCAGCTCAACCCTAAACCTAACCTAGTTTAATGTCCACATCCCAGCTCAACCCTAAACCTAACCCTAGTTTAATGTCCACATCCCAGCTCAATCCTAAACCTAGTTTAATGTCCACATCCCAGCTCAACCCTAAACCTAACCCTAGTTTAATGTCAACATCCCAGCTCAACCCTAAACCTAGTTTAATGTCCACATCCCAGCTCAACCCTAAACCTAACCCTAGTTCAATGTCCACATCCCAGCTCAACCCTAAACCTAACCCTAGTTTAATGTCCACATCCCAGCTCAACCCTAAACCTAACCCTAGTTTAATGTCCACATCCCAGCTCAACCCTAAACCTAACCTAGTTTAATGTCCACATCCCAGCTCAACCCTAAACCTAACCCTAGTTTAATGTCCACATCCCAGCTCAACCCTAAACCTAACCCTAGTTTAATGTCAACATCCCAGCTCAACCATAAACCTAACCCTAGTTTAATGTCCACATCCCAGCTCAACCCTAAACCTAGTTTAATGTCAACATCCCAGCTCAACCCTAAACCTAAACCTAGTTTAATGTCCACATCCCAGCTCAACCCTAAACCTAAACCTAGTTTAATGTCCACATCCCAGCTCAACCTAAACCTAAACCTAGTTTAATGTCCACATCCCAGCTCAACCCTAAACCTAACCCTAGTTTAATGTCCACATCCCAGCTCAATCCTAAACCTAGTTTAATGTCCACATCCCAGCTCAACCCGAAACCTAACTCTAGTTTAATGTCAACATCCCAGCTCAACCATAAACCTAGTTTAATGTCCACATCCCAGCTCAACCCTAAACCTAACCTAGTTTAATGTCAACATCCCAGCTCAACCCTAAACCTAGTTCAATGTCCACATCCCAGCTCAACCCTAAACCTAACCCTAGTTCAATGTCCACATCCCAGCTCAACCCTAAACCTAACCTAGTTTAATGTCCACATCCCAGCTCAACCTAAACCTAACACTAGTTTAATGTCCACATCCCAGCTTCCTAAACCTAGTTTAATGTCCACATCCCAGCTCAACCCTAAACCTAACCTAGTTCAATGTCCACATCCCAGCTCAACCCTAAACCTAACCCTAGTTTAATGTCCACATCCCAGCTCAACCCTAAACCTAACCTAGTTTAATGTCCACATCCCAGCTCAATCCTAAACCTAGTTTAATGTCCACATCCCAGCTCAACCCTAAACCTAACCCTAGTTCAATGTCCACATCCCAGCTCAACCCTAAACCTAACCCTAGTTCAATGTCCACATCCCAGCTCAACCCTAAACCTAGTTTAAAGTCCACATCCCAGCTCAACCCTAAACCGAACCCTAGTTCAATGTCCACATCCCAGCTCAACCCTAAACCTAGTTTAATGTCAACATCCCAGCTCAAACCTAAACCTAGTTTAATGTCCACATCCCAGCTCAACCCTAAACCTAGTTTAATGTCAACATCCCAGCTCAAACCTAAACCTAGTTTAATGTCCACATCCCAGCTCAACCATAAACCTAGTTTAATGTCCACATCCCAGCTCAACCCTAAGCCTAACCCTAGTTTAATGTCAACATCCCAGCTCAACCCTAAACCTAGTTTAGTGTCCACATCCCAGCTCAACCCTAAACCTAACCCTAGTTTAATGTCCACATCCCAGCTCAACCCTAAACCTAACCTAGTTCAATGTCCACATCCCAGCTCAACCCTAAACCTAACCTAGTTTAATGTCCACATCCCAGCTCAACCCTAAACCTAACCCTAGTTTAATGTCCACATCCCAGCTCAACCCTAAACCTAACCCTAGTTTAATGTCCACATCCCAGCTCAACCCTAAACCTAACCTAGTTTAATGTCAACATCCCAGCTCAACCATAAACCTAACCTAGTTTAATGTCCACATCCCAGCTCAACCCTAAACCTAGTTTAATGTCAACATCCCAGCTCAACCCTAAACCTAAACCTAGTTTAATGTCCACATCCCAGCTCAACCCTAAACCTAAACCTAGTTTAATGTCCACATCCCAGCTCAACCCTAAACCTAAACCTAGTTTAATGTCCACATCCCAGCTCAACCCTAAACCTAACCTAGTTTAATGTCCACATCCCAGCTCAATCCTAAACCTAGTTTAATGTCCACATCCCAGCTCAACCAAACCTAACTCTAGTTTAATGTCAACATCCCAGCTCAACCATAAACCTAGTTTAATGTCCACATCCCAGCTCAACCCTAAACCTAACCTAGTTTAATGTCAACATCCCAGCTCAACCTAAACCTAGTTCAATGTCCACATCCCAGCTCAACCCTAAACCTAACCTAGTTCAATGTCCACATCCCAGCTCAACCCTAAACCTAACCTAGTTTAATGTCCACATCCCAGCTCAACCCTAAACCTAACCTAGTTTAATGTCACATCCCAGCTCAATCCTAAACCTAGTTTAATGTCCACATCCCAGCTCAACCCTAAACCTAACCCTAGTTCAATGTCCACATCCCAGCTCAACCCTAAACCTAACCCTAGTTTAATGTCCACATCCCAGCTCAACCCTAAACCTAACCCTAGTTTAATGTCCACATCCCAGCTCAATCCTAAACCAGTTTAATGTCCACATCCCAGCTCAACCTAAACCTAACCCTAGTTTAATGTCAACATCCCAGCTCAACCCTAAACCTAGTTTAATGTCCACATCCCAGCTCAACCTAAACCTAACCTAGTGCAATGTCCACATCCCAGCTCAACCCTAAACCTAACCCTAGTTTAATGTCCACATCCCAGCTCAACCCTAAACCTAACCCTAGTTTAATGTCAACATCCCAGCTCAACCCTAAACCTAACCCTAGTTTAATGTCCACATCCCAGCTCAACCTAAACCTAACCCTAGTTCAATGTCCACATCCCAGCTCAACCCTAAACCTAGTTTAATGTCCACATCCCAGCTCAACCCTAAACCTAACCCTAGTTCAATGTCCACATCCCAGCTCAACCCTAAACCTAGTTTAATGTCAACATCCCAGCTCAACCCTAAACCTAGTTTAATGTCAACATCCCAGCTCAAACCTAAACCTAGTTTAATGTCCACATCCCAGCTCAACCCTAAACCTAGTTTAATGTCAACATCCCAGCTCAAACCTAAACCTAGTTTAATGTCCACATCCCAGCTCAAACCTAAACCTAGTTTAATGTCCACATCCCAGCTCAACCCTAAACCTAACCCTAGTTTAATGTCCACATCCCAGCTCAACCATAAACCTAGTTTAATGTCCACATCCCAGCTCAACCCTAAGCCTAACCCTAGTTTAATGTCAACATCCCAGCTCAACCCTAAACCTAGTTTAGTGTCCACATCCCAGCTCAACCCTAAACCTAACCCTAGTTTAATGTCCACATCCCAGCTCAATCCTAAACCTAGTTTAATGTCCACATCCCAGCTCAACCCTAAACCTAACCTAGTTCAATGTCCACATCCCAGCTCAACCCTAAACCTAACCCTAGTTTAATGTCCACATCCCAGCTCAACCCTAAACCTAACCTAGTTTAATGTCCACATCCCAGCTCAATCCTAAACCTAGTTTAATGTCCACATCCCAGCTCAACCCTAAACCTAACCCTAGTTTAATGTCAACATCCCAGCTCAACCCTAAACCTAGTTTAATGTCCACATCCCAGCTCAACCCTAAACCTAACCCTAGTTCAATGTCCACATCCCAGCTCAACCCTAAACCTAACCCTAGTTTAATGTCCACATCCCAGCTCAACCCTAAACCTAACCCTAGTTTAATGTCAACATCCCAGCTCAACCCTAAACCTAACCTAGTTTAATGTCCACATCCCAGCTCAACCCTAAACCTAACCCTAGTTCAATGTCCACATCCCAGCTCAACCTAAACCTAGTTTAATGTCCACATCCCAGCTCAACCCTAAACCTAACCTAGTTCAATGTCACATCCCAGCTCAACCCTAAACCTAGTTTAATGTCAACATCCCAGCTCAAACCTAAACCTAGTTTAAACATCCCAGCTCAACCCTAAACCTAGTTTAATGTCAACATCCCAGCTCAAACCTAAACCTAGTTTAATGTCCACATCCCAGCTCAAACCTAAACCTAGTTTAATGTCCACATCCCAGCTCAACCCTAAACCTAACCCTAGTTTAATGTCCACATCCCAGCTCAACCATAAACCTAGTTTAATGTCCACATCCCAGCTCAACCCTAAGCCTAACCTAGTTTAATGTCAACATCCCAGCTCAACCCTAAACCTAGTTTAGTGTCCACATCCCAACTCAACCCCTAAACCTAACCCTAGTTTAATGTCCACATCCCAGCTCAACCTAAACCTAACCCTAGTTTAATGTCCACATCCCAGCTCAACCCTAAACCTAACCCTAGTTTAATGTCCACATCCCAGCTCAACCCTAAACCTAACCTAGTTTAATGTCCACATCCCAGCTCAACCCTAAACCTAACCCTAGTTTAATGTCCACATCCCAGCTCAACCTAAACCTAACCCTAGTTTAATGTCAACATCCCAGCTCAACCTAAACCTAACCTAGTTTAATGTCCACATCCCAGCTCAACCCTAAACCTAGTTTAATGTCAACATCCCAGCTCAACCCTAAACCTAAACCTAGTTTAATGTCCACATCCCAGCTCAACCCTAAACCTAAACCTAGTTTAATGTCCACATCCCAGCTCAACCCTAAACCTAAACCTAGTTTAATGTCCACATCCCAGCTCAACCCTAAACCTAACCCTAGTTTAATGTCCACATCCCAGCTCAATCCTAAACCTAGTTTAATGTCCACATCCCAGCTCAACCCTAAACCTAACCCTAGTTTAATGTCCACATCCCAGCTCAATCCTAAACCTAGTTTAATGTCCACATCCCAGCTCAACCCTAAACCTAACCCTAGTTTAATGTCAACATCCCAGCTCAACCCTAAACCTAGTTTAATGTCCACATCCCAGCTCAACCCTAAACCTAACCCTAGTTCAATGTCCACATCCCAGCTCAACCCTAAACCTAACCTAGTTTAATGTCCACATCCCAGCTCAACCCTAAACCTAACCTAGTTTAATGTCCACATCCCAGCTCAACCCTAAACCTAACCCTAGTTTAATGTCCACATCCCAGCAAAACCCTAAACCTAACCCTAGTTTAATGTCAACATCCCAGCTCAACCCTAAACCTAGTTTAATGTCCACATCCCAGCTCAACCCTAAACCTAACCCTAGTTTAATGTCCACATCCCAGCTCAACCCTAAACCTAACCCTAGTTCAATGTCCACATCCCAGCTCAACCCTAAACCTAGTTTAATGTCCACATCCCAGCTCAACCATAAACATAACCCTAGTTCAATGTCCACATCCCAGCTCAACCCTAAACCTAACCCTAGTTTAATGTCCACATCCCAGCTCAATCCTAAACCTAGTTTAATGTCCACATCCCAGCTCAACCCTAAACCTAACCCTAGTTTAATGTCAACATCCCAGCTCAACCCTAAACCTAGTTTAATGTCCACATCCCAGCTCAACCCTAAACCTAACCCTAGTTCAATGTCCACATCCCAGCTCAACCCTAAACCTAACCCTAGTTTAATGTCCACATCCCAGCTCAACCCTAAACCTAACCTAGTTTAATGTCCACATCCCAGCTCAACCCTAAACCTAACCCTAGTTTAATGTCCACATCCCAGCTCAACCCTAAACCTAACCCTAGTTTAATGTCCACATCCCAGCTCAACCCTAAACCTAACCCTAGTTTAATGTCCACATCCCAGCTCAACCCTAAACCTAACCCTAGTTTAATGTCCACATCCCAGCTCAACCCTAAACCTAACCCTAGTTTAATGTCAACATCCCAGCTCAACCCTAAACCTAACCTAGTTTAATGTCCACAAGCTCAATCCTAAACCTAGTTTAATGTCCACATCCCAGCTCAACCCTAAACCTAACCTAGTTTAATGTCCACATCCCAGCTCAACCCTAAACCTAACCCTAGTTTAATGTCCACATCCCAGCTCAATCCTAAACCTAGTTTAATGTCCACATCCCAGCTCAACCCTAAACCTAACCCTAGTTGCAATGTCCACATCCCAGCTCAACCCTAAACCTAACCCTAGTTTAATGTCCACATCCCAGCTCAACCCTAAACCTAACCCTAGTTTAATGTCAACATCCCAGCTCAACCCTAAACCTAACCCTAGTTTAATGTCCACATCCCAGCTCAACCCTAAACCTAACCCTAGTTCAATGTCCACATCCCAGCTCAACCCTAAACCTAGTTTAATGTCCACATCCCAGCTCAACCCTAAACCTAACCCTAGTTTAATGTCCACATCCCAGCTCAACCCTAAACCTAGTTTAATGTCAACATCCCAGCTCAACCCTAAACCTAAACCTAGTTTAATGTCAACATCCCAGCTCAACCTAAACCTAGTTTAAATCCCCTCAACCCTAAACCTAGTTTAATGTCAACATCCCAGCTCAAACCTAAACCTAGTTTAATGTCCACATCCCAGCTCAAACCTAAACCTAGTTTAATGTCCACATCCCAGCTCAGTTAACCCTAGTTTAATGTCCACATCCCAGCTCAACCTAAACCTAGTTTAATGTCCACATCCCAGCTCAACCCTAAGCCTAACCTAGTTTAATGTCAACATCCCAGCTCAACCTAAACCTAGTTTAATGTCCACATCCCAGCTCAACCCTAAACCTAACCCTAGTTTAATGTCCACATCCCAGCTCAATCCTAAACCTAGTTTAATGTCCACATCCCAGCTCAACCCTAAACCTAACCCTAGTTCAATGTCCACATCCCAGCTCAACCCTAAACCTAACCCTAGTTTAATGTCCACATCCCAGCTCAACCCTAAACCTAACCTAGTTTAATGTCCACATCCCAGCTCAATCCTAAACCTAGTTTAATGTCCACATCCCAGCTCAACCCTAAACCTAACCTAGTTTAATGTCAACATCCCAGCTCAACCTAAACCTAGTTTAATGTCCTCCCAGCTCAACCCTAGTTTAATGTCCACATCCCAGCTCAACCCTAAACCTAACCCTAGTTTAATGTCCACATCCCAGCTCAACCTAAACCTAACCCTAGTTTAATGTCCACATCCCAGCTCAACCCTAAACCTAACCCTAGTTTAATGTCCACATCCCAGCTCAACCCTAAACCTAACCCTAGTTTAATGTCCACATCCCAGCTCAACCCTAAACCTAGTTTAATGTCCCATAGTTCAATGTCCACATCCCAGCTCAACCCTAAACCTAGTTTAATGTCAACATCCCAGCTCAAACCTAAACCTAACCTAGTTTAATGTCCACATCCCAGCTCACCCTAAACCCAGTTTAATGTCACATCCCAGCTCAAACCTAAACCTAGTTTAATGTCACATCCCAGCTCAACCCTAAACCTAGTTTAATGTCCACATCCCAGCTCTAAACCTAACCTAGTTTAATGTCCACATCCCAGCTCAACCATAAACCTAGTTTAATGTCCACATCCCAGCTCAACCCTAAACCTAACCCTAGTTTAATGTCAACATCCCAGCTCAACCTAAACCTAGTTTAATGTCCACATCCCAGCTAAACCTAACCCTAAGCCATCCCAGCTCAACCCTAGTTTAATGTCCACATCCCAGCTCCCTAAACCTAAGCTCAACCCTAAACCTAACCCTAGTTTAATGTCCACATCCCAGCTCAACCTAAACCTAACCCTAGTTTAATGTCCACATCCCAGCTCAACCCTAAACCTAACCCTAGTTTAATGTCCACATCCCAGCTCAACCCTAAACCTAACCCTAGTTTAATGTCCACATCCCAGCTCAACCCTAAACCTAGTTTAATGTCAACATCCCAGCTCAACCATAAACCTAACCCTAGTTTAATGTCCACATCCCAGCTCAACCTAAACCTAAACCTAGTTTAATGTCCACATCCCAGCTCAACCCTAAACTAAACCTAGTTTAATGTCACATCCCAGCTCAACCCTAAACCTAAACCTAGTTTAATGTCCACATCCCAGCTCAACCCTAAACCTAACCCTAGTTTAATGTCCACATCCCAGCTCAACCCTAAACCTAGTTTAATGTCCACATCCCAGCTCAACCCTAAACCTAACCTAGTTTAATGTCCACATCCCAGCTCAACCCTAAACCTAGTTTAATGTCCACATCCCAGCTCAACCCTAAACCTAACCTAGTTTAATGTCAACATCCCAGCTCAACCCTAAACCTAGTTTAATGTCCACATCCCAGCTCAACCCTAAACCTAACCCTAGTTTAATGTCCACATCCCAGCTCAACCCTAAAAACCTAGTTTAATGTCCACATCCCAGCTCAACCCTAAACCTAACCTAGTTTAATGTCCACATCCCAGCTCAACCCTAAACCTAACCCTAGTTTAATGTCCACATCCCAGCTAAACCTAAACCCCTAGTTTAAATCCCAGCTCAACCCTAAACCTAACCCTAGTTTAATGTCCACATCCCAGCCTAGTTTAATGTCCACATCCCAGCTCTAAACCTAAAACCTAGTTTAATGTTCAATGTCCACATCCCAGCTCAACCCTAAACCTAACCCTAGTTTAATGTCCACATCCCAGCTCAACCCTAAACCTAACCTAGTTTAATGTCCACATCCCAGCTCAACCCCTAAACCTAGTTTAATGTCCACATCCCAGCTCAACCCTAAACCTAACCCTAGTTTAATGTCCACATCCCAGCTCAACTAAACCTAAACCTAGTTTAATGTCCACATCCCAGCTCAACCCTAAACCTAAACCTAGTTTAATGTCCACATCCCAGCTCAACCCTAAACCTAAACCTAGTTTAATGTCCACATCCCAGCTCAACCCTAAACCTAACCCTAGTTTAATGTCCACATCCCAGCTCAACCCTAAACTAAACCTAGTTTAATGTCCACATCCCAGCTCAACCCTAAACCTAACCCTAGTTTAATGTCCACATCCCAGCTCAACCCTAAACCTAGTTTAATGTCCACATCCCAGCTCAGTTTAATGTCCCTAAACCTAACCCTAGTTTAATGTCCACATCCCAGCTCAACCTAAAAACCTAGTTTAATGTCCACATCCCAGCTCAACCCTAAACCTAAACCTAGTTTAATGTCCACATCCCAGCTCAACCTAAAAACCTAGTTTAATGTCCACATCCCAGCTCAACCCTAAAACCTAGTTTAATGTCAACATCCCTAGTTTAAGCTCAACCCTAAACCTAAGCTCTAACCTAAACCTAACCCTAGTTTAATGTCCACATCCCAGCTCAACCCTAAAAACCTAGTTTAATGTCCACATCCCAGCTCAACCCTAAACCTAACCCTAGTTTAATGTCCACATCCCAGCTCAACCCTAAACCTAACCCTAGTTCAATGTCCACATCCCAGCTCAACCCCCAGCTCAATAAACCTCTAGTTTAATGTCACATCCCAGCTCAACCCTAACCCTAGTTTAATGTCAACATCCCAGCTCAACCCTAAACCTAGTTTAATGTCACATCCCAGCTCAAACCTAAACCTAGTTTAATGTCCACATCCCAGCTAATGTCAACCAGCTCAAACCTAAACCTAGTTTAATGTCCACATCCCAGCTCAACCTAAACCTAGTTTAATGTCCACATCCCAGCTCAACCCTAAACCTAACCCTAGTTTAATGTCCACATCCCAGCTCAACCATAAACCTAGTTTAATGTCCACATCCCAGCTCAACCCTAAGCCTAACCCTAGTTTAATGTCAACATCCCAGCTCAACCTAAACCTAGTTTAATGTCCACATCCCAGCTCAACCCTAAACCTAACCCTAGTTTAATGTCCACATCCCAGCTCAATAAACCTAAACCTAGTTTAATGTCCACATCCCAGCTCAACCCTAAACCTAACCCTACAATGTCCACATCCCAGCTCAACCCTAAACCTAACCCTAGTTTAATGTCCACATCCCAGCTCAACCCTAAACCTAACCCTAGTTTAATGTCCACATCCCAGCTCAATCCTAAACCTAGTTTAATGTCCACATCCCAGCTCAACCCTAAACCTAACCCTAGTTTAATGTCAACATCCCAGCTCAACCCTAAACCTAACCTAGTTTAATGTCCACATCCCAGCTCAACCCTAAACCTAACCCTAGTTTAATGTCCACATCCCAGCTCAACCCTAAACCTAACCCTAGTTTAATGTCCACATCCCAGCTCAACCCTAAACCTAGTTTAATGTCCACATCCCAGCTCAACCCTAAACCTAAACCTAGTTTAATGTCCACATCCCAGCTCAACCCTAAACCTAACCCTAGTTTAATGTCACATCCCAGCTCAACCTAAACCTAGTTTAATGTCCACATCCCAGCTCAACCCTAAACCTAACCCTAGTTCAATGTCCACATCCCAGCTCAACCCTAAACCTAGTTTAAAACCTAGTTTAATGTCCACATCCCAGCTCAACCCTAAACCTAAACCTAGTTTAATGTCAACATCCCAGCTCAAACCTAAACCTAGTTTAATGTCCACATCCCAGCTCAAACCTAAACCTAGTTTAATGTCCACATCCCAGCTCAACCCTAAACCTAACCCTAGTTTAAACATCCCAGCTCAACCATAAACCTAGTTTAATGTCCACATCCCAGCTCAACCCTAAGCCTAACCCTAGTTTAATGTCAACATCCCAGCTCAACCTAAACCTAGTTTAATGTCCACATCCCAGCTCAACCCTAAACCTAACCCTAGTTTAATGTCCACATCCCAGCTCAACCTAAACCTAACCCTAGTTTAATGTCCACATCCCAGCTCAACCCTAAACCTAACCCTAGTTTAATGTCCACATCCCAGCTCAACCCTAAACCTAACCCTAGTTTAATGTCCACATCCCAGCTCAACCCTAAACCTAACCCTAGTTTAATGTCCACATCCCAGCTCAACCCTAAACCTAACCCTAGTTTAATGTCAACATCCCAGCTCAACCTAAACCTAACCTAGTTTAATGTCCACATCCCAGCTCAACCCTAAACCTAGTTTAATGTCAACATCCCAGCTCAACCTAAACCTAAACCTAGTTTAATGTCCACATCCCAGCTCAACCCTAAACCTAAACCTAGTTTAATGTCCACATCCCAGCTCAACCCTAAACCTAAACCTAGTTTAATGTCCACATCCCAGCTCAACCCTAAACCTAACCCTAGTTTAATGTCCACATCCCAGCTCAATCCTAAACCTAGTTTAATGTCCACATCCCAGCTCAACCCTAAACCTAACCCTAGTTTAATGTCCACATCCCAGCTCAATCCTAAACCTAGTTTAATGTCCACATCCCAGCTCAACCCTAAACCTAACCCTAGTTTAATGTCAACATCCCAGCTCAACCCTAAACCTAGTTTAATGTCCACATCCCAGCTCAACCCTAAACCTAACCCTAGTTCAATGTCCACATCCCAGCTCAACCCTAAACCTAACCCTAGTTTAATGTCCACATCCCAGCTCAACCCTAAACCTAACCCTAGTTTAATGTCCACATCCCAGCTCAACCCTAAACCTAACCCTAGTTTAATGTCCACATCCCAGCAAAACCCTAAACCTAACCCTAGTTTAATGTCAACATCCCAGCTCAACCCTAAACCTAGTTTAATGTCCACATCCCAGCTCAACCCTAAACCTAACCCTAGTTTAATGTCCACATCCCAGCTCAACCCTAAACCTAACCCTAGTTCAATGTCCACATCCCAGCTCAACCCTAAACCTAGTTTAATGTCCACATCCCAGCTCAACCATAAACATAACCCTAGTTCAATGTCCACATCCCAGCTCAACCCTAAACCTAACCCTAGTTTAATGTCCACATCCCAGCTCAATCCTAAACCTAGTTTAATGTCCACATCCCAGCTCAACCCTAAACCTAACCTAGTTTAATGTCAACATCCCAGCTCAACCTAAACCTAGTTTAATGTCCACATCCCAGCTCAACCCTAAACCTAACCCTAGTTCAATGTCCACATCCCAGCTCAACCCTAAACCTAACCCTAGTTTAATGTCCACATCCCAGCTCAACCCTAAACCTAACCCTAGTTTAATGTCCACATCCCAGCTCAACCCTAAACCTAACCCTAGTTTAATGTCCACATCCCAGCTCAACCCTAAACCTAACCCTAGTTCAATGTCCACATCCCAGCTCAACCCTAAACCTAACCCTAGTTTAATGTCCACATCCCAGCTCAACCCTAAACCTAACCCTAGTTTAATGTCCACATCCCAGCTCAACCCTAAACCTAACCCTAGTTTAATGTCCACATCCCAGCTCAACCCTAAACCTAACCTAGTTTAATGTCAACATCCCAGCTCAACCATAAACCTAACCCTAGTTTAATGTCCACATCCCAGCTCAACCCTAAACCTAGTTTAATGTCAACATCCCAGCTCAACCCTAAACCTAAACCTAGTTTAATGTCCACATCCCAGCTCAACCCTAAACCTAAACCTAGTTTAATGTCCACATCCCAGCTCAACCCTAAACCTAAACCTAGTTTAATGTCCACATCCCAGCTCAACCCTAAACCTAACCCTAGTTTAATGTCCACATCCCAGCTCAATCCTAAACCTAGTTTAATGTCCACATCCCAGCTCAACCCTAAACCTAACCCTAGTTTAATGTCAACATCCCAGCTCAACCATAAACCTAGTTTAATGTCCACATCCCAGCTCAACCCTAAACCTAACCCTAGTTGAATGTCAACATCCCAGCTCAACCCTAAACCTAGTTCAATGTCCACATCCCAGCTCAACCCTAAACCTAACCCTAGTTCAATGTCCACATCCCAGCTCAACCCTAAACCTAACCCTAGTTTAATGTCCACATCCCAGCTCAACCCTAAACCTAACCCTAGTTTAATGTCCACATCCCAGCTCAATCCTAAACCTAGTTTAATGTCCACATCCCAGCTCAACCCTAAACCTAACCCTAGTTCAATGTCCACATCCCAGCTCAACCCTAAACCTAACCCTAGTTTAATGTCCACATCCCAGCTCAACCCTAAACCTAACCCTAGTTTAATGTCCACATCCCAGCTCAATCCTAAACCTAGTTTAATGTCCACATCCCAGCTCAACCCTAAACCTAACCCTAGTTTAATGTCAACATCCCAGCTCAACCCTAAACCTAGTTTAATGTCCACATCCCAGCTCAACCCTAAACCTAACCCTAGTTCAATGTCCACATCCCAGCTCAACCCTAAACCTAACCCTAGTTTAATGTCCACATCCCAGCTCAACCCTAAACCTAACCCTAGTTTAATGTCCACATCCCAGCTCAACCCTAAACCTAACCCTAGTTTAATGTCCACATCCCAGCTCAACCCTAAACCTAACCCTAGTTTAATGTCAACATCCCAGCTCAACCCTAAACCTAGTTTAATGTCCACATCCCAGCTCAACCCTAAACCTAACCCTAGTTTAATGTCCACATCCCAGCTCAACCCTAAACCTAACCCTAGTTCAATGTCCACATCCCAGCTCAACCCTAAACCTAGTTTAATGTCCACATCCCAGCTCAACCATAAACATAACCCTAGTTCAATGTCCACATCCCAGCTCAACCCTAAAACTAACCCTAGTTTAATGTCCACATCCCAGCTCAATCCTAAACCTAGTTTAATGTCCACATCCCAGCTCAACCCTAAACCTAGTTTAATGTCCACATCCCAGCTCAACCCTAAACCTAGTTTAATGTCCACATCCCAGCTCAACCCTAAACCTAACCCTAGTTCAATGTCCACATCCCAGCTCAACCCTAAACCTAACCCTAGTTTAATGTCCACATCCCAGCTCAACCCTAAACCTAACCCTAGTTTAATGTCAACATCCCAGCTCAGCCCTAAACCTAACCCTAGTTCAATGTCCACATCCCAGCTCAGCCCACCAGTGCTAAGCTTACGCTTCATCTCTTCTCCGGCCTGTGTCTGGCCACAATACTTTGTCCACATCACAAGTTTAGTTCTCTTGCCAAACATGGAGGGAAGTATCTCCTAGCATGGCGTATCCAACCTTGGTCAGAGGCAACCTCTATGTCCCCACATGCGTCCTCCATTGCCTGGAGAAGCGGCATGCGGGCATAGGGTTGGCGATCATACACTTTCCAGCGCCAGGCTGAGAAGAATTCCTCTATGGCATTTAGAAAAGGTGAATATGGGGGTAGGTACAAAACTACAAATTGTGGATGGGTGGCAAACCAGTTTTGGACCAGAACAGCCCGGTGAAAACTAACATTGTCCTATAAAACCACAAATCTAGCAGGCTCCTGATCTGGATCAGGGACAAGCATTGTGTAAATTGCATCCAGAAAAGTGAACATATGGCCGGTGTTGTACGACCAAGTGTGGCATTGTGATGGAGGACCCCGTTTTGAGTGATGGCAGCACACATAGTTATATTACCCCCACGCTGTCCAGGGACATTGGTAATTGCCCTCTGTCCTATTACATTTCTTCTGCAGCGCCTGGTTTTGGTGAGGTTGAAGCCAACCTCATCCACATAAATAAATTCATGGCGAATTACATGGGCATCCAGCTCCAATACTCTCTGTAACAGACAAAAGGATATACAGATGAGTAAATATGGTCTGAAGTACTGGACGTAGTGTTGCATACATGCCTCTACAAAGTCATGTCGCATATTCTTGACTCTGTCAGAGTTTCTCTCAAATGGCACCTTGTAAAGTTGTTTCATCGTCACTCGGTGCCGTTGGAGGATGCGTTGTATGGTCGACAGGCTTACAGCATTGATGTTGTTAAATATGGTGTCATTTTTCAAGATATACTCTCTTATCTCTCTAATCCTAATTGCATTGTTGGCCAAAACCATATTTATAATTGCAGTCTCTTGTACATCTGTAAACAAGCGTCCTCGTCCTCCATGATGTCTTTGCCTTTCCACTCTGTACAGAATTCAAACACAGTATGTGTTCAGCATAGGAACTGTAAACAATGTACAAAAAAATGTAGTACAGCATGATAACCAACCTCATTCATTCAATGCAGTGCAGTAAATGGATGGCTTAGAGTCACAAATGTTTATGCAATACTATGCAGTCATACGTATTTTACAGTACATTACTGTAATGCTAAAATTGTCATTATATATTTGCATACCTGGTCTTATTATCTTTTGTTTCTGAAATATTGACGCCATTGTAAATCGACTCAAATTGGGCTGGACTCCCAGTCCAGTCTCTCTCATGGTCAAACTGTGGTTGATCACATGATCAACAAGTGTTGCCCTAATCTCATCAGAGATGGCTCTCCTTCCTTCTCTTCTTTGCCCTCATCCTCTTCTTCATCTTCCTCTTGCTCTCTGTCCATTGTTGGCATCCATTGTTCAAAACAGGTCATCCTTTGACCTATTTATAGGCCTATGCTACAGTAAAGCAGTGATTGGTTAGTGATCAGTTAAGCTATTATTGTTTGCACATTGTTAGGAGTGTGTGTGTAACCTGGTGAATAAGTGTAGCATTTTGATTGGTTGTGTTTGGAAAAGGAAAGCAAGTCACTTCCTGTTAGATTTTTGTGTTTTAGGTAGAGAATTGTGTGTAGTGTTTTGAAAAATGTGTTTTATGTAATTGACAACTGAGTCAAAGGCTGAGAAATAGCTTATGGTTTTGGATATTTGGTGTGTAGTTTTGCACTTTGAGTGAGAGGTTTCAAAAATCGTGTGACATGAAAATATTTTGTGTGTAAGCAGATAAGAGCGTCTGCTAAATGACTTAAATGTAAATGTAAAAAACTGTAATGTCCACATCCCAGCTAAACCCTAAATCTATAGCTTCATGTCCACATCATCCCAGCTCAACCCTAATCCTAAAGTTAAGTACAAAAATCGTATTCAACTGATTGGTGTGCTATATTAATCAGGAGTGATGAAATGTGAGCAATCATATAGCCCTACAATATACTGAAGTTCCTTCTGGAAAAAGAAAGTTATTCTCTATCACATTCACTTTAGCATTGTGCTTGTTTAATTACTATTTTATGTTTAGGCCAATTATTTTCAGAAATGGTATTAATCAATAACCAATCAGAACGTTTATTCGATTGTAAAAATATAATTTTTTAAGTAAAAATGTGTCGGATTTACATAACGTACGTGTGACGTAAGTACGTCGGCTGGTTGAACGTTTACGTGTAGCTAGCGGTGCACACTGTGTGAGCGTTTCCGAACAAAAGCCTGAAGACGAACAAATCAATAGCAGCAATTGGCATTTTAAAACGAAACAATTGATTATCAAATTGTAGGTAATTATAAATTACAGTTATTTTGGTGGCTGTATGTGTATTGTCTGTCGTGCTTGCCTTGTACCGAATCTTTGTTTTGCTGTCTGCGTGCGTGGAAGACTCAGATTACGATTGTTGTTGCCTGTTTTGTATTTTTTCAGATTTCCAATGTGACAACCAATTTTTTTTAAACTATGTAGATAGTAACTAAGCTATTTAAATGACATGGGTTCGCGCATATGTTATTGATATATTCTGGTCAGAGTTGGATTGGGTAAGACTTTTCTCTTAACCCAAGGCGCAGGTCCGTCAGGTTCTACAGCGCCATCCTATGGTCGTGTTTTTTTTTTCATATCTGAAAAATTCGTACCTAATGATTCTGAAATAGTTATTACCATCGAGGAAAATGTTCTCCTACATTTCACACTTTATTTATTGTGCTTGCATGTGAGTCATTTGTCAATCAAACACAATGTCTCGTGGGCATCATCAAGCTCCTTTCTTCTCTATTGCTTTATGACACAGCAGGCCCAGTAAACATTTGGCTGGTAGTCCTATCATCTCCCCATTGGCGTCGTTCACAGGTACAAGCCACAGGTACGACGATCGCACCTAATGTGTTGAGGAAGACTTTTTAGGTTGCTCTTTCAGTATTGGTCATTCTAATGCAAAAAGGGATGGCTGGTTTAATCTGAAATGTACAAGATATGACATGGAGGCTGTTTTGTTGAAATTTTTATTTAGTTAGTCGTCGCAATGCAAGAGACACTTTTGAATTCAATTTATTTTATTTTTTTCACCTTTATTTAACCAGGTAGGCTAGTTGAGAACAAGTTCTCATTTGCAACTGCGACCTGGCCAAGATAAAGCATAGCAGTGTGAACAGACAACACAGAGTTACACATGGAGTAAACAATTAACAAGTCAATAACACAGTAGAAAAAATGGGCAGTCTATCTATATACAATGTGTGCAAAAGGCATGAGGAGGTAGGCGAATAATACAATTTTGCAGATTAACACTGGAGTGATAAATGATCAGATGGTCATGTACAGGTAGAGATATTGGTGTGCAAAAGAGCAGAAAAGTAAATAAATAAAAAACAGTATAAAAACAGTATGGGAATGAGGTAGGTGAAAATGGGTGGGCTATTTACCAATAGACTATGTACAGCTGCAGCGATCGGTTAGCTGCTTGGATAGCTGATGTTTGAAGTTGGTGAGGGAGATAAAAGTCTCCAACTTCAGGAATTTTTGCAGTTCGTTCCAGTCACAGGCAGCAGAGTACTGGAACGAAAGGCGGCCAAATGAGGTGTTGGCTTTAGGGATGATCAGTGAGATACACCTGCTGGAGCGCGTGCTACGGATGGGTGTTGCCATCGTGACCAGTGAACTGAGATAAGGCGGAGCTTTACCTAGCATGGACTTGTAGATGACCTGGAGCCAGTGGGTCTGGCGACGAATATGTAGCGAGGGCCAGCCGACTAGAGCATACAAGTCGCAGTGGTGGGTGGTATAAGGTGCTTTGGTGACAAAACGGATGGCACTGTGATAGACTGCATCCAGTTTGCTGAGTAGAGTGTTGGAAGCCATTTTGTAGATGACATCGCCGAAGTCGAGGATCGGTAGGATAGTCAGTTTTACTAGGGTAAGCTTGGCGGCGTGAGTGAAGGAGGCTTTGTTGCGGAATAGAAAGCCGACTCTTGATTTGATTTTCGATTGGAGATGTTTGATGTGAGTGAATTGCAGATAACTTAAACATTTCTCTTCTTCAGATAAAGGCCCAGAAGTGACCCTTCTCTCCAGCTAAGATGGGAGGAGCTGTGAGCGCTGGGGAGGATAATGACGAGTTGATTGACAACCTGAAGGAGGCACACTACATCCGTTCGGACCTGGTGGAGCGGGCCTTCAGGGCCATCGACCGGGCCGACTACTACCTGGAGGAGTACCGTGACAGCGCATACAAGGACCTGGCCTGGAGGCACGGCAACATCCACCTCTCAGCACCCTGTATCTACTCTGAGGTGATGGAGGCCCTGGACCTGCACCCGGGCCTGTCCTTCCTCAACCTGGGCAGTGGGACGGGGTACCTCAGCACTATGGTGGGACTCATACTGGGTGAGTTACTGTAGCAGATGGTACAACCACTCTGGGCCTCATTCTGGGTGAGTTACTGTAGCAGACGGTACAACCACTCTGGGCCTCATACTGGGTGAGTTACTGTAGCAGATGGTACAACCACTCTGGGCCTCATAATGGGTGAGTTACTGTAGCAGACGGTACAACCACTCTGGGCCTTATTGGGACTGGAAATGGGGAAATCAGCAGGCCAGCTGATTGGAAAAGTGTATTTTCTTTATTAAAATTCATTGTGGATTGTACAAAACTCACATGGTTGTTCTGTTGTTATCCTGGTTCCAGGTCCATTTGGTGTGAACCATGGGGTGGAGTTATATGCTGATGTGATTGAGTATGCCTACCAGAAGCTAGACTACTTCATCAAAACCAGCGAAAGCTTTGACAAGTGAGACACTTTGCCTCTGATTTCCTTCCCCATCTAGAGCAGTCTTGTCTGTCTGTCGACATCAGTGACTTCATGTGTAGCCTGAATATGCATTTTTTAGTCTCTTTGTTTATGCTGTATTTGTGTTCTTTAGGTTTGAGTTCTGCGAGCCTTCCTTTGTGGCGGGGAACTGCCTGGAGATCCCCTCTGAGTGCAGGCAGTATGACAGGGTGTATTGTGGGGCGGGAGTGCAGAGAGACCACGAGGAATACATGATGAACCTGCTGAAGGTGGGGGGTATTCTGGTACTGCCCCTAGAGGAGAAGGTGTGTATAAACACCAACACACTCACACTGAAATGCATACATGTTAAATGAGTACTATTACCTGACCCTTACACAACAAGGATGTACCCTAATCTAGGGGTTACCAAACTGTTTTACTCAGGCCTCCTTTCTAGCATTGGGGAACATACGTCTAATTCTACAGGCACAAGCACTGTTCATGACACAAACTGTTCACACCCCTCTTGTTGGTAGAGAGAAGTTTCAGGTTTAAATCCCATTGTCTTCCAATTCTATACATTTGACCATGTCTAATGTGTATTCATGTGATGATATCCGAGTGACTCAAACATTGCAACAACATTTAAGGGCTAAAAAATAAAACGGCTGACATGGGCTCGTTGATCTGGACATTTCTCTAATGGTCTGTAATGACTGACATAACGAGAGGTACTGATGATGTAATACCCAACTACAAAATGTCACCTTGTGCATTCTACTATTACAACTTTCAACAGTAAATTGAAAGCCGGGCTGAGTTCCTTTAAAAAAATACATATTTGTATTATTTTTTTAAACAATTTGGGAAGGGGCACAGTTTGAGAACCCCTGCTGTGATGTACCCTCTTGTTTTGCACTCATAACCTCTTGTTTTCCCCTTTCTAGCTAACCAAGATCACGCGTACAGGCCAGAGCAGCTGGGAGACCAAAAAGATCATTGCTGTGTCCTTCGCTCCCCTGGTGCTCCCCAAAGATTACACCAGTAACATCAAAACATCAAAGACCGCCCCACTACGTGAGTGCCTCATCAGTTTGTTGTACAGGGGAGTCAGTTCGAAGGACATGACTCGCCAGACCGATGGTCGCTCTGCACAGTCTGGGGTCCGTTCGCTTGCTTTCCGGTGCGGCGTGTTATGAGGACTGACAGCCGTCATTTCGCCCATTTCTACATGTAGAATCAGTCTGCAAATTTCTACCGGCACTGTTTAGAGGTGCTAAGTACTCTCTACCGGAGCTGTTTAGAGGTGCTAAGTACTCTCTACCGGAGCTGTTTAGAGGTGCTAAGTACTCTCTACCGGCACTGTTTAGAGGTGCTAAGTACTCTCTACCGGAGCTGTTTAGAGGTGCTAAGTACTCTCTACCGGCACTGTTTAGAGGTGCTAAGTACTCTCTACCGGCACTGTTTAGAGGTGCTAAGTACTCTCTACCGGCACTGTTTAGAGGTGCTAAGTACTCTCTACCGGCACTGTTTAGAGGTGCTAAGTACTCTCTACCGGCACTGTTTAGAGGTGCTAAGTACTCTCTACCGGAGCTGTTTAGAGGTGCTAAGTACTCTCTACCGGAGCTGTTTAGAGGTGCTAAGTACTCTCTACCGGAGCTGTTTAGAGGTGCTAAGTACTCTCTACCGGAGCTGTTAAGTACTCTCTACCGGCACTGTTTAGAGGTGCTAAGTACTCTCTACCGGAGCTGTTAAGTACTCTCTACCGGAGCTGTTTAGAGGTGCTAAGTACTCTCTACCGGAGCTGTTTAGAGGTGCTAAGTACTCTCTACCGGAGCTGTTTAGAGGTGCTAAGTACTGTTTAGAGGTGCTAAGTACTCTCTACCGGAGCTGTTTAGAGGTGCTAAGTACTCTCTACCGGAGCTGTTTAGAGGTGCTAAGTACTCTCTACCGGAGCTGTTTAGAGGTGCTAAGTACTCTCTACCGGAGCTGTTTAGAGGTGCTAAGTACTCTCTACCGGAGCTGTTTAGAGGTGCTAAGTACTCTCTACCGGCACTGTTTAGAGGTGCTAAGTACTCTCTACCGGAGCTGTTAAGTACTCTCTACCGGAGCTGTTTAGAGGTTAGAGTACTCTACCGGAAGTACTCTCTACCGGAGCTGTTTAGAGGTGCTAAGTACTCTCTACCGGAGCTGTTTAGAGGTGCTAAGTACTCATCGGAGCTGTTAGCAGCACCTCAGTAAACGGCTCTAAACAGCTCCGGTAGAGAGTACTTCAGAGCTGTTTAGAGGTGCTAAGTACTCTCTACCGGCACTGTTTAGAAGTGCTAAGTACTGTTTAGAGGTGCTAAGTACTGTTTAGAGGTGCTAAGTACTCTCTACCGGAGCTGTTTAGAGGTGCTAAGTACTCTCTACCGGAGCTGTTAAGTACTCTCTACCGGAGCTGTTTAGAGGTGCTAAGTACTCTCTACCGGAGCTGTTTAGGGGTGCTAAGTACTCTACCAGAGCTGTTAAGTACTCTCTACCGGAGCTGTTTAGAGGTGCTAAGTACTCTCTACCGGAGCTGTTTAGAGGTGCTAAGTACTCTCTACCGGCACTGTTTAGAGGTGCTAAGTACTGTTTAGAGGTGCTAAGTACTCTCTACCGGAGCTGTTTAGAGGTGCTAAGTACTGTTTAGAGGTGCTAAGTACTCTCTACCGGCACTGTTTAGGGGTGCTAAGTACTCTCTACCGGCACTGTTTAGAGGTGCTAAGTACTCTCTACCGGAACTGTTTAGAGGTGCTAAGTACTCTCTACCGGAGCTGTTTAGAGGTGCTAAGTACTGTTTAGAGGTGCTAAGTACTCTCTACCGGCACTGTTTAGGGGTGCTAAGTACTCTCTACCGGAGCTGTTTAGAGGTGCTAAGTACTCTCTACCGGAGCTGTTTAGAGGTGCTAAGTACTCTCTACCGGAGCTGTTTAGAGGTGCTAAGTACTCTCTACCGGAGCTGTTTAGGGGTGCTAAGTACTCTCTACCGGAGCTGTTTAGGGGTGCTAAGTACTCTCTACCGGAGCTGTTTAGGGGTGCTAAGTACTCTCTACCGGCACTGTTTAGGGGTGCTAAGTACTCTCTACCGGAGCTGTTTAGGGGTGCTAAGTACTCTCTACCGGAGCTGTTTAGAGGTGCTAAGTACTCTCTACCGGCACTGTTTAGAGGTGCTAAGTACTCTCTACCGGAGCTGTTTAGAGGTACTAAGTACTCTCTACCGGCACTGTTTAGAGGTGCTAAGTACTCTCTACCGGAGCTGTTTAGAGGTGCTAAGTACTGTTTAGAGGTGCTAAGTACTGTTTAGAGGTGATAAGTACTGTTTAGAGGTGATAAGTACTGTTTAGAGGTGATAAGTACTGTTTAGAGGTGATAAGTACTGTTTAGAGGTGATAAGTACTGTTTAGAGGTGATAAGTACTGTTTAGAGGTGATAAGTACTGTTTAGAGGTGATAAGTACTGTTTACTAAGTACTGTTTAGAGGTGATAAGTACTGTTTAGAGGTGTACTGTTTAGAGGTGATAAGTACTGTTTGTTTAGAGAGGTGTGCTGTTTAGAGGTGATAAGTACTGTTTAGAGGTGATAAGTACTGTTTAGAGGTGATAAGTACTGTTTAGAGGTGATAAGTACTGTTTAGAGGTGATAAGTACTGTTTAGAGGTGATAAGTACTGTTTAGAGGTGCTAAGTACTGTTTAGAGGTGCTACTGTTTAGAGGTGCTAAGTACTGTTTAGAGGTGCTAAGTACTGTTTAGAGGTGATAAGTACTGTTTAGAGGTGATAAGTACTGTTTAGAGGTGATAAGTACTGTTTAGAGGTGATAAGTACTGTTTAGAGGTGATAAGTACTGTTTAGAGGTGATAAGTACTGTTTAGAGGTGATAAGTACTGTTTAGAGGTGCTAAGTACTGTTTAGATAAGTACTGTTTAGAGGTGATAAGTACTGTTTAGAGGTGATAAGTACTGTTTAGAGGTGATAAGTACTGTTTAGAGGTGATAAGTACTCTCGGCCGGCAGACACTCGGCCATTCTAGTGGTCTGTTCGTACCTTCTGTTTTTTTTAAAGAGTTGAGTGACGATAGAAAACCCCCAAAATAACTTTTTGTCACCATGGAAACAATACTCACGTTAACCGTTTTCTAACTTTCCCATCATTTTCTGTGTCCTTTCCTTTCGATCATCTCTCTGGTGACCCACGGATCAGCCACGTTTGAGGTGCGGACGCTGCAAGAGCTGGCTCGTATAGCCATCCGCCACACCCTGAGAGTGACCACGGACAACAGGGGGGGTCAGCAACGAGGCCGGGGCTCTTTTGGAGGAGGCAGGGGCCTGGGGGTCAGTGGGCTCCACAAGTACGGCCCGCGCTTTAAACGTCGGCGCATTCATCGGCGCCACTGCAACTCTGTGGTACTGAGCAGTGCCCTCCCTACCTCCGCCCCCCTGGACAACAACAATAACCGCGGGGGCCAGAAGGAGGAGGAGCAGGAGAGGGCAACCCGGGGAGCGGGAGAGGAGGCTGCGGAGGAGGAGGAAGCAGAGAGGGAGACAGGGGAGCTACTCCGGGCAGAGCCACCTATAAACATCTTGAGAGAGAGGATTCTCTGTCTGCCCCTCCCGGAGCCTCTGAAGATGTACCTGCTGTACTACCGGGAGAAATGACTTCTCCACAGATAGAACTAACAGCAGAAAACAAACGTCGGCACATTCACAAACAAACGTTGGGCATCTACAACCCCCTGTTACTGACTTACTGACTGGGTCTGTATCCCTCTTGTCCTCTACATCATCCTCTCTCTCTCTCTCTCTCTCTGTGTTTTTCTTACTCAATGCCTTTTCTGTATGTGTAAGAAGCATACATATTTGACCAGTGTGATGGTAAGAGTTTCACCTCTGTGATAGAACGGCTCCCTGGGAATCTGTAGCTTAGCTTTCTCAATGGCACAGATATCTTTCTCTGACAGCCAAACAGATCCATTTTAACTCTGAGAGTTGGGTGGGTGTGAGTTTGTGATCTATCATTCTGTGCTGTGATTGAGCCCTGGACATATGGTGGTGTCTGTTATCTTGTTGGAAGACTTCTTATTGGTCGTTACGTGCAGCCACAGGTTCCAGAACACGTTGGTTCAGGTCTTAAATAAAGGTAAACCACTGGATATTGCTTTAGAGCCTTGTGCTTCATAAATGGCATAGCGTCCGAGCCGGAGGGGAAATAGTTTGTAATTTCAGTCGTGTCCAGAAGCCAGAGAGACTTTGTTTGGCATGGTGGACAGGGATTTGAGACCACACAGCTGGGATTTTCCCTATTAGACCCCCAAGTTCCCATGACATCATAGATCTGTTCAGGGGAGCTGTTTGTGTGGAGTTGGAACTCTGTAAATCAACAGAGCTTGCACAATGAGTATCAGGTAGGATTCCACAGTGAGGCCATTTTGTTTTTGATATTGCACATCGTAACATTGGTCTGATCTGGTGTGGCTGAGTGGAGCTGGTAGAGGTGCCTGTTGAAGAGGTGTGGTGTGGAGCTGGTAGAGGTACCTGTTGAAGACGTGTGGTGTGGAGCTGGTAGAGGTACCTGTTGAAGACGTGTGGTGTGGAGCTGGTAGAGGTACCTGTTGAAGACGTGTGGTGTGGAGCTGGTAGAGGTACCTGTTGAAGACGTGTGGTGTGGAGCTGGTAGAGGTACCTGTTGAAGACGTGTGGTGTGGAGCTGGTAGAGGTACCTGTTGAAGACGTGTGGTGTGGAGCTGGTAGAGGTACCTGTTGAAGACGTGTGGGTGTGGAGCTGGTAGAGGTACCTGTTGAAGACGTGTGGTGTGGAGCTGGTAGAGGTACCTGTTGAAGACGTGTGGGTGTGGAGCTGGTAGAGGTACCTGTTGAAGACGTGTGGGTGTGGAGCTGGTAGAGGTACCTGTTGAAGACGTGTGGTGTGGAGCTGGTAGAGGTACCTGTTGAAGACGTGTGGTGTGGAGCTGGTGTACCTGTTGAAGACGTGTGGTGTGGAGCTGGTAGAGGTACCTGTTGAAGACGTGTGGGTGTGGAGCTGGTAGAGGTACCTGTTGAAGACGTGTGGGTGTGGAGCTGGTAGAGGTACCTGTTGAAGACGTGTGGGTGTGGAGCTGGTAGAGGTACCTGTTGAAGACGTGTGGGTGTGGAGCTGGTAGAGGTACCTGAGAGTCAGCATTCCAGAGAATAACTGTAGTTGACACTATGATTAAGTCCAGAAGACGTTTCAGATTCAACATGATCATGAGACTAAGGTTGGCAATGCTTCTTCAGTTGTTATGACTGATTCTGCTCATTTCCAGATTCAAAAGCACCTACTAGAGATCAAATTCTCTTTTTATGTTGAGTAGATTTATTTTCCAAGAGGTCCTATGAATATTTCCTAGCTCGTCCGTGTTGGGACATTTTTAATTGTCAATTCGGGGGGGAAAGTCAATTTTAAATTGGATTCATAGGTGGATTTAAATTGAGTTGCATTAGCTTCTGAATGTATTGGATAAAGGTAAAATTGACTATAACCCTGGCATGTACGTTTATCTAAATATGTTCATTTGGTTTACTTCATAATCAATAGTGAAAGGATCATGTTTTTTCCCCTACATACTAGTTGTGTTTTCCTATTGGTCGAAAACAGCATGAAATTGTAAACATTTTTTTTTACTGGTTGATGCCAATGAATTTTGTTGATGTGTGAAGGGTTGCTTATCTTTCCTCCTGTCATTCAAAACTATTTGTTTTGTTAATATACATTTGAAGTGGAGTTTTGTGGTGTTCATCAACACATGGGACATTTTGTGTGTAGTATTTGGTTTGTAATGCAACAGGAAAATTAAAAAACGGACTAAAATATATATATTTTTAGATCTTAATCGCTACAGATATTCCTTAAGTTACAGACTGGATGTTTAACCGTTTTTCGTCTCGACTCAACTTTCACCCTTCAGTGCCAAACTTACAGTATGTCGCATGAAACTTGCATTCTAGTTAAAAACGATTCTGATTTGTCCTTTTTTTAATAGAACATTTGGAAAGATAATGCTTTCTCATTGATCAAATTATCGATAAATCTTTATAGTGACTTGACCAGGCAGATCGTTTTGGTCGTCCGACTGTGTAACAGTACACGTCTTGAGTTTTGTCATGTTCATTTTCAATATTGTGGTAGATGAAAGGCTTTAAGTCTTTCCCAATCTGCCTTTTATTCTGTGCTGTAGGTTAAAGGTCATCATTTTGTGAATGTATGTGTTGTACTTCAGCAGTTTTGTAAGGATGTTTTGGAATTTGAGCTGTACTATTGAATGCTGTTAATAAAATCCTTTCTGCAAAGTTGAGAATATATAGCACTTTAGTGATTTAAACACCAGATTCACATGGAACCATTTGTAATTAAGTCTTTAATAAAAGAAAAGTACAAGGAAAAAGAGGACTTCTGCATTCCCAGTCAGCACCAGAACACTCTTAACTTGGCTAAAACAATATCAGAGATTCATCTCGGTCAAACGTCTTCTACACAGAGTCTGGGTGTGGTGCGGTTAAATTTAGGGATTATCAAGCAAATTGAACATTCACCAAATTCTATGGCTTGGTAAGAATTTTCTAAATCATGCAATATGTAGTGTAATTGTTAGCTTTCATAAGAAGTCATTTAATCAGGGGCTAACCATATATATGTATAAAGACTCATGGCAAATGTACACAGTGTACAAAACCATTAGGAACACCTGCTCTTTCCATGAGACTGACCAGCTGAACGCTATGATAAATCCACTTCAATCAGTGTAGATGAAGGGGAGGAGACAGGTTAAAGAAGGATTTTTAAACCTTGAGACATGGATGGTGTGTGAATGGGAAAGACAAGAGCCTTTGAACAGGGTATATGGTAGGTGCCAGGCACACCGCTTTGTATCACACAACAGTTTCCCGTGTGTATCAAGAATGGTCCACCGCCCAAAGGACATCCAGCCAACTGGACACAACTGTGGGAAGCATTGGAGTCAACATGGGCCAGCATCCCTGTGGAACGCTTTCAACACCTTGTAGAGTCAACATGGGCCAGCATCCCTGTGGAACGCTTTCAACACCTTGTAGAGTCAACATGGGCCAGCATCCCTGTGGAATGCTTTCAACACCTCGTAGAGTCAACATGGGCCAGCATCCCTGTGGAACGCTTTCAACACCTTGTAGAGTCAACATGGGCCAGCATCCCTGTGGAATGCTTTCAACACCTCGTAGAGTTCATGCCCCGACGAGGTGAGGCTGTTCTGAGGACAAAAGGGAGGGATGGCTGCAACCCAATAAGTGTTCCTAATATTTGCTATACTCTGTGTACACATGTCCCAACATATGCTTTCACACACACACAATCTGAGTGAACATCACATTAAGAGAACGCATATAAAACATTGCAGTTGAGCCAACCTTAATTTATATTTTAAAGTTAACCTAAAGATTTGAACTAGAGCCATTTATTAAATGTGTCAGATTAAAACAAAAAGTATAAACCAATGAAACAAAATGTGTACAGAAAGTTGAAATTATACAAATCCAAAAATAAAACTTTAATCTACACTTGTCTATAAAAATGAAAAGTGGTAATAAGTTAACTTCTCCAAATATTGAGACCTATTTACTTGTATCATTTCTACAACTGTGAAAAGGTGCCGCAGAATTATCTATGGACATGTTGCTCTCTATATATCTTTGTATATACTATGTCACGGGGTAGTAGGTAGTAGAACCCAGTAGTAGCAGCAGCAGCACAGCCCTCACAGTGACAGGAGGTGCAGCACAGCCCTCACAGTGACAGGAGGTGCAGCACGGCCCTCACCGTGACAGGAGGTGCAGCACAGCCCTCACAGTGACAGGAGGTGGGGACAGTAGTCACACCGTGCAGGTTTCAACCGTGTGAAATAAGACTGCATATTTATCCAAAACACGGAAAGCTACCTTCATTTTCCACACCAAGTCTATTTCATTTTGATATAGTAGGTAGAAGAGCTGCTTTTTTTGTACAGTATTTCAGCCTGCTCTTGTTAACCTATAAAATGTCTTACATTAGTTATTAGTCCCAACCTTCAACTCCATTCAACCCCTCCAAATCTCTCTCATGTACAAGAAATGGGTTGATTCCAAGGAACACAGCCAGACGGGAGGTTGATAAAGGGAAACGATACAACCCCTCCATCCTCTCCTTTAGCCTGTCCCTGTAGGAGAATATAAAGGCACCTTGGAACCCTGATAGATTTGGTTTGTGTTGACCTCTAGTTCCCCACTATCCTCTCCCCGTCGTCTCGTCATCCTCCCTCCGTCGTCTCGTCATCCTCCCTCCGTCGTCTCGTCATCCTCCCTCCGTCGTCATCCTCCCTCCGTCGTCTCGTCGTCCTCCCCGTCGTCATCCTCCCTCCGTCGTCTCGTCGTCCTCCCCGTCGTCATCCTCCCTCCCGTCGTCATCCTCCCTCCGTCGTCTCGTCGTCCTCCCCGTCGTCATCCTCCCTCCGTCGTCCCGTCGTCCTCCCCCGTCGTCATCCTCCCTCCGCTCGCCCCATCGTCCTCCCCTCGTCCTCCCCCGGTCGTCCTCCCCCCGTCGTCCCTCCCCCGTCGTCGCGTCATCCTCCCCCCGTCGTCGCGTCATCCTCCCCCGTCGTCGCGTCGCGTCATCCTCCCCTTGTCGTCGCGTCATCCTCCCCTTGTCGTCGCGTCATCCTCCCCTTGTCGTCGCGTCATCCATCATGTGCGCCAGAAAGAACAGCATCTAGTGATTCCAGCAGCAACCGGTCCCCACCGCGCGACAGAAACGTGTTGTAGTGTGCTTCACCCTCCGGCCTGTACACTTGCACCATGCAGTACAGACAGTACAGACACTTATCTAGGGCAACAGACAAAGCTCAGACAGACCTGGATAACAGCAGTCCATTGTAAACCTAAAGTAGGAAGCACAACCACTTCTGAACAGACATGCAGCACAGAAACACACAGCATGTCAATGACATGTAACAGCTGTCATGTGCCCCATCATGTCAACCCCCCATGTCCACATCCCATCATACTGCAGACCTGGGAGGGAGGGGCCCAGGAGGAAACGTACAGCTCAGAAAAGTATTGGTCCAGAAACCATTTGGGATGGTAAGATTGTAACAAATCTCTTTAAAACGCAAACATAAACAGCTACGTTCTCAGGTAAAATAAAATGAGCTTGAATCTGAGTGTCCTTCACTTTCTCTGCAAATCAGTCTGCAAGACTCAGCAGAAAAACAAAACAAAAAGCAGTCTTTGGGGTCCCAAAACAGAAAGGTGTGGGGTGATCACTTGGGCACCAGCCCACGGGATTGTGGGTATAAAGGATGTCCTGGGCTGGAGGGGCTGTATGGAGAGGTGGGGGTGACAGTCTTCTTACCCGTTTTAGGTCGGCTGGAGGAGATAGGAAGATCAATATTTTGTTGCGGGGGGGGGGGGGGGTTGATGTGGAAACATTGGTTTTTAAATCATGATTATTGCTTTATAACCCTGTGGTATTGAGTGTAGCATTTCACTACAGACATTAACATCTGCTAACCATGTGCATGTGACTAATACAATTTGATCTGTGACACAAAACAGGCAGAAACACTCCCTACTGAAAAAACGGACAAAACCCAGTGCTTATTTGTACAGAACAGGACAGACTCTTACCCAGACTTTGGTTTCCTTCCGGCCCCAGTGCTGGTGGTCTGGGTGGGTCCGAGGCTGCTGTGGAACCCGGAGGCGTCCACCTGAATCTCATCTTCTTCCCAGAGCATCCTCCAACGCCGCTGCTACCAGGGGCGCTATGACCGGCTCCTCGTACTCCTTAGTGGTCCGCGCGGGAAGGTCCATCTCCAGCATCAGGATATTCTCAGCCTGGGGAAGAGACAGAGAGAAAGGGGAGGTCAGGAGACTGCTACTGCCCAGAGGACTAAAGTCACCTTCACCGAGGAGAGCGAGGACAGAACACCATACCTTGTATCTGACGTCAGCCTTCATCACCATGGAGGTACGGGCGTGCTGACTCAGGGGTCTTCTGTAGCCCACCGCTGACACTGGCCTGGTCATCATCCGCTGGTCACTGTGATAGAGACAGAGACAGAGAGACAGTTATTAAGAAGACAATCTGTGTGTGTTCCTACACACACACACACGAGGGATTTACCAACCACTTCTTCCAAACCCTGCGTTTGTATTCAGGATGGTTTTCAGCATGTTTGTATGTCTAAATGTCTCTACTGGATAATTAAATGTGAATATACTCCTCTATGCGTGTGATGGGACGCATCTTCCAGTGGTCGTCCTCCTCGTCGAAGAACGCCCTGTTCACAATCTTATTCTTCTCCTCCATGGGGATGAAGTTCTCAATGATGAGATGCCTGGCAGACAGAACAACAAGGTCATTTCTGCTGTGCAGCTGACAGGGACCTCTTAACAGCTTGAGGGTACTATCATTGATAATAGGAGGTAGTCTAGGCAGTCATGGGGGATGAGGGAACTACAGTACAGTCTGCTAATCTGGACCAATCAATAACTAGCTCTGACAGCTACGTTAGAGGAACAATGCACTTAGTATGACTGATGTGTGGGTGTCTCACCGAGCTATCTGAAGACGAACGCACAAAGTAAGTCTCTGGATAAGATCGTCTGCTAAATGACTCCTCGTCACAACGGGGCGCATGCGCTCCTCGTCACAACGGGGCGCATGCGCTCCTCGTCAGAGGGCAACAACCAAAATACACTATATTGATTGTTTTGTTTGTTTTCTTTTTCCTGCGTGTGAGAAATGCGAGGTGCGGCTGGGCGGCTCCATACTTGAGTTTGAGCTCCCTGGTCAACTCGTTCTGGGTCTGTTCCAGCTCCTGTCTCTCCTTACTGTGCAGCTCCTGGACGTCATGGATCTCTGTTTTCACTGCCTGCAGCTTCGCAAACAGCTGAGGAGAGAAAAACAGGGTAGTGAGGCAAAGAGAAGAGACTAAAACACCTTGATTCAGTGCAGCAAACACATTTACAAGGAAAAAGTTATGCACAATTTCCTTTGAACTTTTTGTAAGCTAAACTGACAACGTAAAGGACAGCTTTCTAAGGAATCATATACAGTCGTTTGTTATGGTTTTCTAATGTCCTACCTTTTTCAGCTTCTTGGTCTTGATGTCTACTTCCTGTTGTAGAGAGCTGTATGTCTCCTTCAACTCCAGGGTCTCCTCGTCACGATTCTCCACCTGCTGTTTCATCTCCCTCTCTCTGCGTTTCTGCACACAAACACACAGAGCGTCACGGTAACAAGGGCAGGGCTGTGTAAATCACACAAATTAGTCAACTGTTTGTGTCGGCAAATCAATACTATTAGATAGAGAAATAAACACTCAATAGAATGTCTATCAATAACCTCAGTCTAAACACAAACGTTACCTGCCCAGTCTAAACACAAACGTTACCTGCCCAGTCTGAACACAAACGTTACCTGCTCAGCGATTTCCTGTCTCTTCTGTTCCAGGATCCTTTGTTGTTCGTTGGTGTGGTCCACTATGTTCTTCCCGCCCATCAGAAGCTTACTCTCCATCGCCTGGGAGACGACACAATCATGAGGCGTGAGGGGAAACACAATCATGAGGCGTGAGGGGGACACACAATCGTGAGGCGGACACACAATCGTGAGGGGGGAACACAATCGTGAGGCGTGAGGGGGAAACACAATCATGAGGCGTGAGGGGGGAAACACAATCATGAGGCGTGAGGGGAGAAACACAATAGTGAGGCGGGAAACACAATCGTGAGGCGTGAGGGGGAAACACAATCGTGAGGCGGGAAACACAATCATGAGGCGCGAGGGGGAAACACAATCGTGAGGCGGGAAACACAATCATGAGGCGCGAGGGGGAAACAATCGTGAGGCAGGAAACACAATCATGAGGCGCGAGGGGGAAACACAATCATGAGGGGGAACACAATCATGAGGCGAGGGGGAAACACAATCATGAGGCGCGAGGGGGAAACACAATCATGAGGCGTGAGGGGGAAACACAATCATGAGGCGTGAGGGGGAAACACAATCATGAGGCGTGAGGGGGAAACACAATCATGAGGCGTGAGGGGGAAACACAATCATGAGGAGGGAAACACAATCTTGAGGCGTGAGGGGGAAACACAATCATGAGGGGAGGGGAACACAATCATGAGGCGTGAGGGGGAAACACAATCATGAGGCGTGAGGGGGAAACACAATCATGAGGCGTGAGGGGAAACACAATCATGAGGCGTGAGGGGGGAAACACAATCATGAGGCGTGGGGGGAAACACAATCATGAGGCGTGAGGGGGAAACACAATCATGAGGCGTGAGGGGGAAACACAATCATGAGGCGTGAGGGGGAAACACAATCATGAGGCGTGAGGGGGAACACAATCATGAGGCGTGAGGGGAAACACAATCATGAGGCGTGAGGGGGGAACACAATCATGAGGCGTGAGGGGGAAACAATCATGAGGCGCGAGGGGGAAACACAATCATGAGGCGTGAGGGGGAAACAATCATGAGGCGTGAGGGGAAACACAATCATGAGGCGTGAGGGGGAACACAATCATGAGGCGTGAGGGGGAAACACAATCATGAGGCGTGAGGGGGAACACAATCATGAGGATTGAGGGGGAACACAATCATGAGGCGCGAGGGGGAACACAATCATGAGGCGGGAAACACAATCATGAGGCGTGAGGGGGAACACAATCATGAGGCGCGAGGGGGAACACAATCATGAGGCGGGAAACACAATCTTGAGGCGTGAGGGGGGAACACAATCGTGAGGATTGAGGGGGGAACACAATCGTGAGGCGCGAGGGGGAACACAATCATGAGGCGGGAAACACAATCTTGAGGCGTGAGGGGGTAACACAATCATGAGGGGCGAGGGGGAAACACAATCATGAGGCGTGAGGGGGAAACAATCATGAGGCGCGAGGGGAAAACACAATCATGAGGCGTGAGGGGGGAACACAATCATGAGGCGTGAGGGGGAAACACAATCATGAGGCGTGAGGGGGAACACAATCATGAGGATTGAGGGGGGAACACAATCGTGAGGCGCGAGGGGGGAACACAATCATGAGGCGGGAAACACAATCATGAGGCGTGAGGGGGAACACAATCGTGAGGCGCGAGGGGGAACACAATCATGAGGCGGGAAACACAATCTTGAGGCGTGAGGGGGAACACAATCGTGAGGATTGAGGGGGGAACACAATCGTGAGGGCGAGGGGGGAACACAATCATGAGGCGGGAAACACAATCTTGAGGCGTGAGGGGGTAACACAATCATGAGGGGCGAGGGGGAAACACAATCATGAGGCGCGAGGGGGAAACACAATCATGAGGCGAGGGGGAAACACAATCATGAGGCGCGAGGGGGGAAACACAATCATGAGGCGCGAGGGGGGAAACACAATCATGAGGCGCGAGGGGGAAACACAATCATGAGGCGCGAGGGGGAAACACAATCATGAGGGGGAAAACACAATCATGAGGGCGAGGGGGAAACACAATCATGAGGCGCAGGGGGAAACACAATCATGAGGCGCGAGGGGGGAAACACAATCATGAGGCGCGAGGGGGAAACACAATCATGAGGCGCGAGGGGGAAACACAATCATGAGGCGCGAGGGGGAAACACAATCATGAGGCGCGAGGGGGAAACACAATCATGAGGCGCGAGGGGGGAAACACAATCATGAGGCGCGAGGGGGAAACACAATCATGAGGCGCGAGGGGAAACACAATCATGAGGCGTGAGGGGGAAACACAATCATGAGGCGTGAGGGGAAACACAATCATGAGGCGTGAGGGGGAAACACAATCATGAGGCGTGAGGGGGAAACACAATCATGAGGCGTGAGGGGGAAACACAATCATGAGGCGTGAGGGGAAACACAATCATGAGGCGTGAGGGGGAAACACAATCATGAGGCGTGAGGGGGAAACACAATCATGAGGCGTGAGGGGGAAACACAATCATGAGGCGTGAGGGGGAAACACAATCATGAGGCGTGAGGGGGAAACAATCATGAGGCGTGAGGGGGAAACAATCATGAGGCGTGAGGGGGAAACAATCATGAGGCGTGAGGGGGAAACAATCATGAGGCGTGAGGGGGAAACAATCATGAGGCGTGAGGGGGAAACACAATCATGAGGCGTGAGGGGGGAAACAATCATGAGGCGCGAGGGAAAACACAATCATGAGGCGAGGGGGAAACAATCATGAGGCGCGAGGGAAAACACAATCATGAGGCGTGAGGGGGAAACAATCATGAGGGAGGGGGAAACACAATCATGAGGCGTGAGGGGGAACACAATCGTGAGGATTGAGGGGGAACACAATCGTGAGGGCGAGGGGGAACACAATCATGAGGCGGGAAACACAATCTTGAGGCGTGAGGGGGTAACACGTGAGGGGGAACACAATCATGAGGCGAGGGGGAAACACAATCATGAGGCGTGAGGGGGAAACACAATCATGAGGCGTGAGGGGGAAACACAATCATGAGGCGTGAGGGGGAAACACAATCATGAGGCGTGAGGGGGAAACACAATCATGAGGCGTGAGGGGGAAACACAATCATGAGGCGTGAGGGGGAAACACAATCATGAGGCGTGAGGGGGAAACACAATCATGAGGCGTGAGGGGGGAAACACAATCATGAGGCGTGAGGGGAAACACAATCATGAGGCGTGAGGGGAAACACAATCATGAGGCGTGAGGGGAAACACAATCATGAGGCGTGAGGGGGAAACACAATCATGAGGCGTGAGGGGGAAACACAATCATGAGGCGGGGGGGAAACACAATCATGAGGCGTGAGGGGGAAACACAATCATGAGGCGTGAGGGGGAAACACAATCATGAGGCGTGAGGGGGAAACACAATCATGAGGCGTGAGGGGGAAACACAATCATGAGGCGTGAGGGGGAAACACAATCATGAGGCGTGAGGGGGAAACACAATCATGAGGCGTGAGGGGGAAACACAATCATGCGGGGGAACACAATCATGAGGCGCGAGGGGGAAACACAATCATGAGGCGTGAGGGGGAAACACAATCATGAGGCGTGAGGGGGAAACACAATCATGAGGCGTGAGGGGGAAACACAATCATGAGGCGTGAGGGGGAAACACAATCATGAGGCGTGAGGGGGAAACACAATCATGAGGCGTGAGGGGAAAACACAATCATGAGGCGTGAGGGGGAAACACAATCATGAGGCGTGAGGGGGAAACACAATCATGAGGCGTGAGGGGGAAACACAATCATGAGGCGTGAGGGGGGAAACACAATCATGAGGCGTGAGGGGGGGAAAACACAATCATGAGGCGTGAGGGGGAAACACAATCATGAGGCGTGAGGGGGAAACACAATCATGAGGCGTGAGGGGAAAACACAATCATGAGGGGGAACACAATCATGAGGGGGAACACAATCATGAGGGGGAACACAATCATGAGGCGAGGGGGAAACACAATCATGAGGCGTGAGGGGGAAAACAATCGTGAGGGGGAACACAATCATGAGGCGAGGGGGAAACACAATCATGAGGCGCGAGGGGGGGAAACAATCGTGAGGCGTGAGGGGGAACACAATCGTGAGGATTGAGGGGGAACACAATCGTGAGGCGCGAGGGGGGAACACAATCGTGAGGCGCGAGGGGGAACACAATCGTGAGCGCGAGGGGACACACAATCGTGAGAGCGAGGGGGACACACAATCGTGAGGCGGGGACACACAATCGTGAGGGAAACACAATCGTGAGGCGCGAGGGGGACACACAATCGTGAGGCGCGAGGGGGAAACACAATCGTGAGGAGCGAGGGGGAAACACAATCATGAGGCGTGAGGGGGAAACACAATTATGAGGCGTGAGGGGGAAACACAATCATGAGGCGTGAGGGGGAAACACAATCATGAGGCGTGAGGGGGAAACACAATCATGAGGCGTGAGGGGGAAACACAATCATGAGGCGCGAGGGGGAAACACAATCATGAGGCGCGAGGGGGAAACACAATCATGAGGCGCGAGGGGGGGACACACAATCATGAGGCGTGAGGGGGAAACACAATTATGAGGCGTGAGGGGGAAACACAATCATGAGGGCGAGGGGGACACACAATCGTGAGGCGCGAGGGGGACACACAATCGTGAGGCGCGAGGGGGGAAACACAATCGTGAGGCGCGAGGGGGGAAACACAATCGTGAGCCTCCAGTATTTATGCTGCAGTAGTTTATGTGTCGGGGGGCTAGGGTCAGTTTGTTAAATCTGGAGTACCTCTCCTGTCCTATTCGGTGTCCTGTGTGAATCTAAGTGTGCGTTCTCTAATTCTCTCCTTCTCCTCTCTCTCGGAGGACCTGAGCCCTAGGACCATGCCCCAGGACTACCTGACATGATGACTCCTTGCTGTCCCCAGTCCACCTGGCCATTCTGCTGCTCCAGTTTCAACTGGCCTGGGCCCTAGGACCATGTCCCAGGACTACCTGACATGATGACTCCTTGCTGTCCCCAGTCCACCTGGCCATGCTGCTGCTCCAGTTTCAACTGTTCTGCCTTACTATTATTCGACCATGCTGGTCATTTATGAACATTTGAACATCTTGGCCACGTTCTGTTATAATCTCCACCCGGCACAGCCAGAAGAAGACTGGCCACCCCACATATGCTCTCTCTAATTCTCTCTTTCTTTCTCTCTCTCTCGGAGGACCTGAGCCCTAGGACCGTGCCCCAGGACTACCTGACATGATGACTCCTTGCTGTCCCCAGTCCACCTGACTGTGCTGCTGCTCCAGTTTCAACTGTTCTGCCTTATTATTATTCGACCATGCTGGTCATTTATGAACATTTGAACATATTGGCCATGTTCTGTTATAATCTCTACCGGAAGAGGACTGGCCACCCCACATAGCCTGGTTCCTCTCTAGGTTTCTTCCTAGGTTTTGGCCTTTCTAGGGAGTTTTTCCTAGCCACCGTGCTTTTACACCTGCATTGCTTGCTGTTTGGGGTTTTAGGCTGGGTTTCTGTACAGCACTTTGAGATATCAGCTGATGTACGAAGGGCTATATAAATACATTTGATTTGATTTGTGAGGAGCAAGGGGGGAAACACAATCGTGAGGAGCGAGGGGGGAAGCACAATCGTGAGGCGCGAGGGGTAAACACAATCGTGAGGCGCGAGGGGTAAACACAATCGTGAGGCGCGAGGGGGGAAACAATCGTGAGGCACGAGGGGGGAAACAATCGTGAGGCACGAGGGGGGAAACACAATCGTGGCGGGAAACAATCGTGAGGCACGAGGGGGAAACACAATCATGAGGCGTGAGGGGGAAACACAATCATGAGGCGAGGGGGAAACACAATCATGAGGCGAGGGGAAACACAATCATGAGGCGTGAGGGGGAAACACAATCATGAGGCGCGAGGGGGAAACACAATCATGAGGCGCGGGGGAAACACAATCATGAGGCGCGAGGGGGAAACACAATCATGAGGCGCGAGGGGGGAAACAATCATGAGGCGCGAGGGGAAACACAATCATGAGGGGGAACACAATCATGAGGCGTGAGGGGGGAAACACAATCATGAGGCGTGAGGGGAAACACAATCGTGAGGATTGAGGGGGAACACAATCGTGAGGCGCGAGGGGGAACACAATCATGAGGCGGGAAACACAATCTTGAGGCGGAAACACAATCATGAGGGGGAACACAATCATGAGGCGCGAGGGGGAAACACAATCATGAGGCGCACAATCATGAGGGGAGGGGGAAACACAATCATGAGCGCGAGGGGGAAACACAATCATGAGGCGCGAGGGGGAAACACAATCATGAGGCGCGAGGGGGAAACACAATCATGGGGCGTGGGGGAAACACAATCATGAGGCGTGAGGGGGAAACACAATCATGAGGCGTGAGGGGGAAACACAATCATGAGGCGTGAGGGGGAAACACAATCATGAGGCGTGAGGGGGAAACACAATCATGAGGCGTGAGGGGGAAACACAATCATGAGGCGTGAGGGGGAAACACAATCATGAGGCGTGAGGGGGAAACACAATCATGAGGCGTGAGGGGGAACACAATCATGAGGCGTGAAGGGGGAAACACAATCATGAGGCGTGAGGGGGAAACACAATCATGAGGCGTGAGGGGGAAACACAATCATGAGGCGGAGGGGGAAACACAATCATGAGGCGTGAGGGGGAAACACAATCATGAGGGGGGAAACACAATCATGAGGCGCGAGGGGGAAACACAATCATGAGGCGTGAGGGGGAAACACAATCATGAGGCGTGAGGGGGAAACACAATCATGAGGCGTGAGGGGGAAACACAATCATGAGGCGTGAGGGGGAAACACAATCATGAGGCGGAGGGGGAAAACACAATCATGAGGCGTGAGGGGGAAAACACAATCATGAGGCGTGAGGGGGAAAACACAATCATGAGGCGGAGGGGGAAACACAATCATGAGGCGTGAGGGGGAAACACAATCATGAGGCGTGAGGGGGAAACACAATCATGAGGCGTGAGGGGGAAACACAATCATGAGGCGTGAGGGGGAAACACAATCATGAGGCGTGAGGGGGAAACACAATCATGAGGCGTGGGGGAAACACAATCATGAGGCGTGAGGGGGAACACAATCATGAGGCGTGAGGGGGAAACACAATCATGAGGCGTGAGGGGGAAACAATCATGAGGCGGAGGGGAAACACAATCGTGAGGCGGAGGGGAAACAATCGTGAGGGGGAACACAATCATGAGGCGCGAGGGGGAAACACAATCATGAGGCGTGAGGGGGAAACAATCGTGAGGCGAGGGGAAAACACAATCATGAGGCGTGAGGGGGAACACAATCGTGAGGCGTGAGGGGGAACACAATCGTGAGGCGTGAGGGGGAACACAATCGTGAGGATTGAGGGGGAACACAATCGTGAGGATTGAGGGGGAACACAATCGTGAGGCGCGAGGGGGGAACACAATCGTGAGGCGCGAGGGGGGAACACAATCGTGAGGCGCGAGGGGGACACACAATCGTGAGGCGCGAGGGGGACACACAATCGTGAGGCGCGAGGGGGACACACAATCGTGAGGCGAGGGGACACACAATCGTGAGGCGAGGGGGACACACAATCGTGAGGCGCGAGGGGGACACACAATCGTGAAGGGGGACACACAATCGTGAGGAGCGAGGGGAAGCACAATCGTGAGGCGCGAGGTAAACACAATCATGAGGCGAGGGGGGAAACACAATCGTGAGGCGCGAGGGGGGAAGCACAATCGTGAGGGCGAGGGGAAACACAACAATCATGAGGCGAGGGGGGAAACACAATCATGAGGCGCGAGGGGGGAAACACAATCATGAGGCGCGAGGGGGAAACACAATCATGAGGCGAGGGGGAAACACAATCATGAGGCGCGAGGGGGGAAACACAATCATGAGGCGAGGGGGGGAAACACAATCATGAGGGACACACAATCATGATGAGGGGGACACACAATCATGAGGCGTGAGGGGAAACACAATCATGAGGCGTGAGGGGGAAACACAATCATGAGGCGTGAGGGGGAAAACAATCATGAGGCGTGAGGGGGAAACACAATCATGAGGCGTGAGGGGGAAACAATCATGAGGCGCGAGGGGAAAACACAATCATGAGGCGCGAGGGGGAAACAATCATGAGGCGAGGAGGGGAAAACACAATCATGAGGCGTGAGGGGGAAACAATCATGAGGCGTGAGGGGGAAACACAATCATGAGGCGTGAGGGGGAACACAATCGTGAGGATTGAGGGGGGAACACAATCGTGAGGCGCGAGGGGGAACACAATCATGAGGGGGAAACACAATCTTGAGGCGTGAGGGGTAACACAATCATGAGGGGGAACACAATCATGAGGCGAGGGGGAAACACAATCATGAGGCGTGAGGGGGAAACACAATCATGAGGCGTGAGGGGGGAAACACAATCATGAGGCGTGAGGGGGAAACACAATCATGAGGCGGAGGAGGGAAACACAATCATGAGGCGTGAGGGGGAAACACAATCATGAGGCGTGAGGGGGAAACACAATCATGAGGCGTGAGGGGGAAACACAATCATGAGGCGTGAGGGGGAAACACAATCATGAGGCGTGAGGGGGAAACACAATCATGAGGCGTGAGGGGGAAACACAATCATGAGGCGTGAGGGGGAAACACAATCATGAGGCGTGAGGGGGAAACACAATCATGAGGCGGAGGGGGAAACACAATCATGAGGCGGAGGGGGAAACACAATCATGAGGCGTGAGGGGGAAACACAATCATGAGGCGTGAGGGGGAAACACAATCATGAGGCGTGAGGGGGAAACACAATCATGAGGCGTGAGGGGGAAACACAATCATGAGGCGTGAGGGGGAAACACAATCATGAGGCGTGAGGGGGAAACACAATCATGAGGGGGAAACACAATCATGATGAGGGGGAAACACAATCATGAGGCGTGAGGGGGAAACACAATCATGAGGCGTGAGGGGGAAACACAATCATGAGGGGGCGTGAGGGGGAAACACAATCATGAGGCGTGGGGGGAAACACAATCATGAGGCGTGAGGGGGAAAACACAATCATGAGGCGTGAGGGGGAAACACAATCATGAGGCGTGAGGGGGAAACACAATCATGAGGCGTGAGGGGGAAACACAATCATGAGGCGTGAGGGGAAACACAATCATGAGGCGTGAGGGGAAAACACAATCATGAGGCGTGAGGGGGAAACACAATCATGAGGCGTGAGGGGGAAACACAATCATGAGGCGGAGGGGAAAACACAATCATGAGGGGGGAACACAATCATGAGGGGGAACACAATCATGAGGGGGAACACAATCATGAGGCGCGAGGGGGAAACACAATCATGAGGCGTGAGGGGTAAAACAATCGTGAGGGGGAACACAATCATGAGGCGCGAGGGGAAACACAATCATGAGGCGCGAGGGGGAAACAATCGTGAGGCGTGAGGGGGAACACAATCGTGAGGATTGAGGGGGAACACAATCGTGAGGCGCGAGGGGGGAACACAATCGTGAGGCGCGAGGGGGAACACAATCGTGAGGCGAGGGGGAACACAATCGTGAGGCGCGAGGGGGACACACAATCGTGAGGCGCGAGGGGACACACACATCGTGAGGCGCGAGGGGGACACACAATCGTGAGGCGCGAGGGGGACACACAATCGTGAGGGCGAGGGGGGAAACACATCGTGAGGAGCGAGGGGGAAGCACAATCGTGAGGCGCGAGGGGTAAACACAATCGTGAGGCGCGAGGGGGGGAAACACAATCGTGAGGCGCGAGGGGGAAGCACAATCGTGAGGCGCGAGGGGTAAACACAATCGTGAGGCGCGAGGGGGAAACACAATCATGAGGCGCGAGGGGGGAAACACAATCATGAGGCGCGAGGGGGAAACACAATCATGAGGCGCGAGGGGGGAAACACAATCATGAGGCGCGAGGGGGGAAACACAATCATGAGGCGCGAGGGGGGAAACACAATCATGAGGCGCGAGGGGACACACAATCATGAGGCGTGAGGGGGAAACACAATTATGAGGCGTGAGGGGAAACACAATCATGAGGCGCGAGGGGGACACACAATCGTGAGGCGCGAGGGGGACACACAATCGTGAGGCGCGAGGGGGGAAACACAATCGTGAGGCGCGAGGGGGGAAACACAATCGTGAGCCTCCAGTATTTATGCTGCAGTAGTTTATGTGTCGGGGGGCTAGGGTCAGTTTGTTAAATCTGGAGTACCTCTCCTGTCCTATTCGGTGTCCTGTGTGAATCTAAGTGTGCGTTCTCTAATTCTCTCCTTCTTCTCTCTCGGAGGACCTGAGCCCTAGGACCATGCCCCAGGACTACCTGACATGATGACTCCTTGCTGTCCCCAGTCCACCTGGCCATTCTGCTGCTCCAGTTTCAACTGGCCTGGGCCCTAGGACCATGTCCCAGGACTACCTGACATGATGACTCCTTGCTGTCCCCAGTCCACCTGGCCATGCTGCTGCTCCAGTTTCAACTGTTCTGCCTTACTATTATTCGACCATGCTGGTCATTTATGAACATTTGAACATCTTGGCCACGTTCTGTTATAATCTCCACCCGGCACAGCCAGAAGAAGACTGGCCACCCCACATATGCTCTCTCTAATTCTCTCTTTCTTTCTCTCTCTCTCGGAGGACCTGAGCCCTAGGACCGTGCCCCAGGACTACCTGACATGATGACTCCTTGCTGTCCCCAGTCCACCTGACTGTGCTGCTGCTCCAGTTTCAACTGTTCTGCCTTATTATTATTCGACCATGCTGGTCATTTATGAACATTTGAACATATTGGCCATGTTCTGTTATAATCTCTACCGGAAGAGGACTGGCCACCCCACATAGCCTGGTTCCTCTCTAGGTTTCTTCCTAGGTTTTGGCCTTTCTAGGGAGTTTTTCCTAGCCACCGTGCTTTTACACCTGCATTGCTTGCTGTTTGGGGTTTTAGGCTGGGTTTCTGTACAGCACTTTGAGATATCAGCTGATGTACGAAGGGCTATATAAATACATTTGATTTGATTTGTGAGGAGCAAGGGGGGAAACACAATCGTGAGGAGCGAGGGGGGAAGCACAATCGTGAGGCGCGAGGGGTAAACACAATCGTGAGGCGCGAGGGGTAAACACAATCGTGAGGCGCGGGGGGAAACAATCGTGAGGCACGAGGGGGGAAACAATCGTGAGGCACGAGGGGGAAACACAATCGTGAGGCGGGGAAACAATCGTGAGGCACGAGGGGGAAACACAATCATGAGGCGTGAGGGGAAACACAATCATGAGGCGCGAGGGGGAAACACAATCATGAGGCGCGAGGGGGAAACACAATCATGAGGCGCGAGGGGGGAAACACAATCATGAGGCGCGAGGGGGAAACACAATCATGAGGGGGAGGGGGAAACACAATCATGAGGCGCGAGGGGAAAACACAATCATGAGGCGTGAGGGGGAAACAATCATGAGGGCGAGGGGAAAACACAATCATGAGGCGTGAGGGGGAACACAATCATGAGGCGTGAGGGGGAAACACAATCATGAGGCGTGAGGGGGAACACAATCGTGAGGATTGAGGGGGAAACACAATCGTGAGGCGCGAGGGGGAACACAATCATGAGGCGGGAAACACAATCTTGAGGCGTGAGGGGGTAACACAATCATGAGGGGGAACACAATCATGAGGCGCGAGGGGGAAACACAATCATGAGGCGCGAGGGGGAAACACAATCATGAGGCGAGGGGGGAAACACAATCATGAGGCGCGAGGGGGAAACACAATCATGAGGCGCGAGGGGGAAACACAATCATGAGGGCGAGGGGGAAACACAATCATGGGGCGTGAGGGGGAAACACAATCATGAGGCGTGAGGGGGAAACACAATCATGAGGCGTGAGGCGTGGGGGAAACACAATCATGAGGCGTGAGGGGGAAACACAATCATGAGGCGTGAGGGGGGAAACACAATCATGAGGCGTGAGGGGGAAACACAATCATGAGGCGTGAGGGGGAAACACAATCATGAGGCGTGAGGGGGAAACACAATCATGAGGCGTGAGGGGGAAACACAATCATGAGGCGTGAAGGGGGAAACACAATCATGAGGCGTGAGGGGGAAACACAATCATGAGGCGTGAGGGGGAAACACAATCATGAGGCGGAGGGGGAAACACAATCATGAGGCGAAACACAATCATGAGGGGGAACACAATCATGAGGCGAGGAGGGAAACACAATCATGAGGCGTGAGGGGGAAACACAATCATGAGGCGTGAGGGGGAAACACAATCATGAGGCGTGAGGGGGAAACACAATCATGAGGGGGAAACACAATCATGAGGCGTGAGGGGGAAAACACAATCATGAGGCGTGAGGGGGAAAACACAATCATGAGGCGTGAGGGGGAAAACACAATCATGAGGCGTGAGGGGGAAACACAATCATGAGGCGTGAGGGGGAAACACAATCATGAGGCGTGAGGGGGAAACACAATCATGAGGCGTGAGGGGGAAACACAATCATGAGGCGTGAGGGGGAAACACAATCATGAGGCGTGAGGGGGAAACACAATCATGAGGCGTGAGGGGAAAACAATCATGAGGCGTGAGGGGAAACACAATCATGAGGCGTGAGGGGGAAACACAATCATGAGGGGGAAACAATCGTGAGGGGGAAACACAATCGTGAGGCGGAGGGGAAACAATCGTGAGGGGGAACACAATCATGAGGCGCGAGGGGGAAACACAATCATGAGGCGTGAGGGGGAAACAATCGTGAGGCGCGAGGGGAAAACACAATCATGAGGCGTGAGGGGGAACACAATCGTGAGGCGTGAGGGGGAACACAATCGTGAGGCGTGAGGGGGAACACAATCGTGAGGATTGAGGGGGAACACAATCGTGAGGATTGAGGGGGAACACAATCGTGAGGCGCGAGGGGGAACACAATCGTGAGGCGCGAGGGGGAACACAATCGTGAGGCGAGGGGGACACACAATCGTGAGGCGCGAGGGGACACACAATCGTCGTGGGGGACACACAATCGAGGCGAGGGGGACACACAATCGTGAGGCGCGAGGGGGACACACAATCGTGAGGCGCGAGGGGGACACACACCGTGAGGCGCGAGGGGACACACAATCGTGAGGCGCGAGGGGACACACAATCGTGAGGCGCGAGGGGGACACACAATCGTGAGGCGCGAGGGGGACACACAATCGTGAGGAGCGAGGGGGAAGCACAATCGTGAGGCGAGGGGTAAACACAATCATGAGGCGAGGGGGGAAACACAATCGTGAGGCGCGAGGGGGAAGCACAATCGTGAGGCGCGAGGGGTAAACACAATCATGAGGCGAGGGGGAAACACAATCATGAGGCGCGAGGGGGAAACACAATCATGAGGCGCGAGGGGGGAAACACAATCATGAGGCGCGAGGGGGAAACACAATCATGAGGCGCGAGGGGGAAACACAATCATGAGGCGCGAGGGGGAAACACAATCATGAGGCGCGGGGGGACACACAATCATGAGGCGCGAGGGGGACACACAATCATGAGGCGTGAGGGGAAACACAATCATGAGGCGTGAGGGGGGAAACACAATTATGAGGCGTGAGGGGGGAAACACAATCGTGAGGCGCGAGGGGGACACACAATCGTGAGGCGCGAGGGGGACACACAATCGTGAGGCGCGAGGGGGGAAACACAATCGTGAGCCTCCAGTATTTATGCTGCAGTAGTTTATGTGTCGGGGGGCTAGGGTCAGTTTGTTATATCTGGAGTACCTCTCCTGTCCTATTCGGTGTCCTGTGTGAATCTAAGTGTGCGTTCTCTAATTCTCTCCTTCTCCTCTCTCTCGGAGGACCTGAGCCCTAGGACCATGCCCCAGGACTACCTGACATGATGACTCCTTGCTGTCCCCAGTCCACCTGGCCATGCTGCTGCTCCAGTTTCAACTGGCCTGGGCCCTAGGACCATGTCCCAGGACTACCTGACATGATGACTCCTTGCTGTCCCCAGTCCACCTGGCCATGCTGCTGCTCCAGTTTCAACTGTTCTGCCTTACTATTATTCGACCATGCTGGTCATTTATGAACATTTGAACATCTTGGCCACGTTCTGTTATAATCTCCACCCGGCACAGCCAGAAGAAGACTGGCCACCCCACATATGCTCTCTCTAATTCTCTCTTTCTTTCTCTCTCTCTCGGAGGACCTGAGCCCTAGGACCGTGCCCCAGGACTACCTGACATGATGACTCCTTGCTGTCCCCAGTCCACCTGACTGTGCTGCTGCTCCAGTTTCAACTGTTCTGCCTTATTATTATTCGACCATGCTGGTCATTTATGAACATTTGAACATCTTGGCCATGTTCTGTTATAATCTCTACCGGAAGAGGACTGGCCACCCCACATAGCCTGGTTCCTCTCTAGGTTTCTTCCTAGGTTTTGGCCTTTCTAGGGAGTTTTTCCTAGCCACCGTGCTTTTACACCTGCATTGCTTGCTGTTTGGGGTTTAAGGCTGGGTTTCTGTACAGCACTTTGAGATATCAGCTGATGTACGAAGGGCTATATAAATACATTTGATTTGATTTGTGAGGAGCAAGGGGGGAAACACAATCGTGAGGAGCGAGGGGGGAAGCACAATCGTGAGGCGCGAGGGGTAAACACAATCGTGAGGCGCGAGGGGTAAACACAATCGTGAGGCGAGGGGGGAAACAATCGTGAGGCGCGAGGGGGAAACAATCGTGAGGCGCGAGGGGGAAACACAATCGTGAGGCGCGAGGGGGAAACACAATCGTGAGGCGCGAGGGGGGAAAACAATCGTGAGGCGAGGGGGGAAACACAATCATGAGGCGCGAGGGGGAAACACAATCATGAGGCGAGGGGGAAACACAATCATGAGGCGCGAGGGGGGGAAACACAATCATGAGGCGCGAGGGGGAAACACAATCGTGAGGCGGAGGGGGGAAACAATCGTGAGGCACGAGGGGGGGAAACAATCGTGAGGCACGAGGGGGAAACAATCGTGAGGGCGAGGGGGAAACACAATCATGAGGCGCGAGGGGGGAAACACAATCATGAGGCGCGAGGGGGAAACACAATCATGAGGCACGAGGGGGGAAACACAATCATGAGGCGTGAGGGGGAAACACAATCATGAGGCGTGAGGGGGAAACACAATTATGAGGCGTGAGGGGGAAACAATCATGAGGCGTGAGGGGGAAACAATCATGAGGCGTGAGGGGGAAACAATCATGAGGCGTGAGGGGGAAACACAATTATGAGGGGGAAACACAATTATGAGGGGGAAACACAATTATGAGGAAACACAATTATGAGGGGGAAACACAATTATGAGGGGGAAACACAATTATGAGGGGGAAACACAATTATGAGGGGGAAACACAATTATGAGGGGGAAACACAATTATGAGGGGGAAACACAATTATGAGGGGGAAACACAATTATGAGGGGGAAACAGGTAGAATGAAACAACAAAAAATGGTTTGGGTAAAAGACCATGAAAAAGGACGAGAACGTAGTCTCCTCACCTTGACTTTGGCAGTCAGCATCTCGCCTGCCTCCTGCTCCTTTTTGAGGGCGTCCATCTTCCTCTCCTTCTCCTTTAGCAGCCTCTGTTTCTCCTCCGCCACCAGGCTGTGATCCTCCATGATGGCCTTCCTCTCCCTCTCCAACTTCTCCTGCTGTACACGCCAATAATCTGCACCCACTTTATCAGCTGGTTCTACACCATCATCCTCCTCCTCCGTCGTCTCTCCATCCTCAGTGTCCTCTTCGAGTTCATCCCCAGCTTCTCCAACCCCCTTCCTCCTCCTCTTCTTCTTCTTCTTCCCTGAGCGTTTCTCTAACTGTTCTTTGAGTCGAGCAATCTCTTCCTGGAACTCCCTGAGCAGAGCATCTTTAGGGTCCTCGTTGACGCGGGGCTTGTTCTTAATGTTCTTGGCCCGGTTTGAGTAGCGTAACGTGGTCAGTGTCTCCTCCACGTTGTAAGATGCTGGTCCGATGTTAGCCACCATGACTGTGCGGGCATTGCCCCCCAGGGAGTCCTGTAGCAGACGGGTGAGCTTGGAGTCGCGGTAGGGGATGTGGGTGCTCCTGCCATCCACCAGGGCAGAGATGACATTCCCCAAGGCTGACAGGGACAGGTTGATCTTGGTGGCTTCCTTCAGGCGCTCTCCTTGGGCTCCTGTCTTGGTCTGCCTCTCACTGCCAGCCAGGTCCACCAGGTTCAGTTTGCCCACTCGAATGTGGTTCTCTCCGTCGACGCCCAGCTCGCTACACTCGACGGTAATAAGAAATATGGCATGTGACCGGGAGCTGTGCTCGTTCATATTGGTGGAACCCACCGAGCGGTTCTGGTTCCCCACGTTCATCACGTGCTCTATTTCTCGTACACTCTTAGTGACGAAGGAGGACAGGTCCTTGACGTATACACCGGTGTCTGGCCTCTCTTTCAGCTCCAGCCGGCGGGACTGATCCTTGGACAGCAGGTCCCTGATCTCCTCCTGGTAGATCTCCAGGTACGAGGCCCTCACCAGGTACTGCTGGTTCTGGGAGCGGGAGATGTGTGTGAAGACGTGCTCAAAGGAATTGGGGATTACACCCCTTCTCTCTGGGTCATTGCGCACCCCCTCCATAGTGTAGGTCTTTCCTGTACCCGTCTGGCCGTATGCAAATATGGTCCCATTGAAACCAAGCAAAACGGAGTCTACCAGGGGCCTGAAGGTTTCATCATAGAGATCCACCTGTTTGGAGTTCCAGTCGTACACAGAGTCAAATGTAAAGACCTTGGGGTGTTCGTGGGCTGCAGCCCCCCGGGGGTTTCGCACGGCCACCTGGCCCAGCTTCACATCCACCTGCACCACCTTCTCAAAGTTGGCTGCACGCTCCTTCTCATTCATGGGTCGACAGCGAACCACCACCTTGACCGACTCTCTGGTCTTAGACATCGTGAGGATTCTCAGACAAACTGGCCTTGTGTCTATGTCCTTCAAGTACTGTACAAGTCTGAGTTCACAATGTCAGACCCGCCAGCATCAGAACCTGTAAAAAGAGAAAGAAATTATCATATGCTGATGTTCAAATAGCTATTCCCAACACATTTAGTTACTGTTAATGTTTTCTTTTGTGATTATGAAGACCTTAGTTTGTGCACTGTGCCTCAAACTAGCTTACTGGCTACAGTGGTGTTAGATACTGTAGCAGCTAGCTAGCAAGCTAACATTAACAAGACTAGCTACCTAGGTTAACGACAGAGCACAAGATCAAAGATACTGCTGGTAACTAGCTAAACCGTCATCTGAGACATAGAATTAAAGTTACCTAGCTACATGACCAAAAGTATGTGGACACCTGCTCATCAAACATCTCCTTCCAAAATCATGGGCATAAATATGGAGTTGGGTCCCCCTTTGCTGCTATAACAGCCTCCACTCTTCTGGGAAGGCTTTCCAATAGATGTTGGTACATTGCTGCGGGGACTTGCTTCCATTCAGCCACAAGAGCATTAGTGAGGTCGGGCACTGACGTTGGGCAATTAGGCCTGGCTTGCAGTCAGCATTCCAATTCATCCCAAATGTGTTCGATGGGGTTGAGGTCAAAGCTCTGTGTAGGCCAGTCAAATTCTTCCACACCGATCTCAACAAGCCATTTTCTGTATGGACCTCGCTTTGTGCAGGGGGGCATTGTCATGCTGAAACAGGAAAGGGCCTTCGCCAAACTGTTGCTACAAAGTTGGAAGCACAGAATCATCTAGAAAGTCATTGTATGCTGTAGTGTTAAGATTTCCCTTCACTGGAACTAAGGGGCCTGAACCATGAAAAACAGCCCCAGACCATTATTCCTCCTCCACTAACTTTACAGTTGGCACTATGCATTGGGCAGGTAGCGTTCTTCCGCCAGACACCTAGATTAGTCCGTCAGACTGCCAGATGGTGAAGCGTGATTCATCACTCCAGAGAACACTTTTCCACTGCTCCAGAGTCCAATGGCAGCGAGCTTTACACCAATCCAGCCAACACTTGGCATCGCATATGGTGATCTTAGGCTTGTGTATGGCTGCTCAGCCATGGAAACCCATTTCATGAAACTCCCGACGAACAGTTATTGCGCCGACATTGCTTCCAGAGGCAGTTTGGAACTCGGTAGTGAGTGTTGCTATGCTCTCAGTACTCCCGTTCGGTGAGCTTGTGTGGCCTACCACTTAGCGGCTTAGGCGTTGTCTCTCCTAGAAGTTTCCACTTCACAATAACAGCACTTACAGTTGACCAGGGCAGCTCTAGCAGACCAATCATTGATTTACTGACTTGTTGGAAAGGTGGCATCCTATAACAGTGAAACGTTGAATGTCACTGAGCTCTTCAGTAAGGCCATTCTACTGCCAATGTTTGTCTATGGAAATTGCATGGCTGTGTACTCTATTTGCCCACACATATCAGCGACGGGTGTGGCTGAAATAGACGAATACAGTCATTTGAAGGGGTGTCCACAGACTTTCGTATATATAGCGAGGCTAGGCCATTTCGCCAGCAAAACGTTGTAAATGTATGGGCTACTAACTTAGCTTGCCAAAGAACGTGACATTTTTAGCTATCTAGGTATTTATCAGTCAGTACTGCCTAGCGATATCGACGAAACAGACCTGATGCCATTTCCAGTGCTACTCTAGCGAGTTGGCTAACGTTAGTTGATTGATGCAAATGAAAAATCAATGGTTACAGGTTTTCGGTTTGCTAATTGTGACAATTAGCAATATTGACGAGAACACAGCAAGCAAACTGGATAAATATGTTCACGTCACCCAACACGATGTTAGATTTAGTTATCCGGCTGGTTTACAAAGACCCGGGACAGCAACCCATCAGATGGCCTAGCAACGGCAAAAAAAACAGCCATCCTCAGAGGACAAGAGACAAGTTCGGTGTATTTTGGATGATGGAGGCGTCTCCTTATCCAGTTTACAAGAACAAGCACACAATTCTGGTGAAACTCATTTTTTTTCGGATATTACTAAAACGGCAACATCCGTGACAAAAGTAAACGTTGTCAGCTAGTTACCATTTAATCCAGTACTTCCATCCAGTCAGCCATTACCGCAGCCGTCAACCTCATCACAGAAAACTATCCCGGATGGAATGGAGAGATGCGTTCAACGTCACAGCCAATCTTCTTCTTCTTAGGTATAATGGCATTCACAACAATTATACGTGCATTCTGCCACCTACTGTGCGGGTGGATAATAAAGATCCCCAAAATGAAATATTGCGGTGTAAATAATAATAAATATATACATTACCAGTCAAAAGTTTGGACACACCTACTCATTCAAGGGTTTTTCTTTATTTTTTACCATTTTCTACATTGTAGAATAATAGTGAAGACATCAAAAGTATGAAATAACACATATGGAATCATGTAGTAACCAAAAAAAGTGTTATACAAATCAAAATATATTTGAGATTCTTCAAAGTAGCCACCCTTTGCCTTGATGTCAGCTTTGCACACTCTTGGCATTCTCTCAACCAGCTTCACCTGGAATGCTTTTCCAACAGTCTTGAAGAAGTTCCCACATATGTTGAACACTTGCTGGTTGCTTTTCCTTCACTCTGCAGCCCAACACATCCCAACCATCTCAACTGGGTTGAGGTCGAGTGATTGTGGAGGCCAGGTCATCTGGTGCAGAACTCCATCACTCTCCTTCTTGGTCAAAAAGCCCTTACACAGCCTGGAGGTGTGTCAAATCAGATCAAATTTTATTGGTCACATACAAATGGTTAACAGATGTTAATGTGAGTGTAGTGAAATGCTTGTGCTTATAGTTGTGACAGTGTAATACATTTTTAAATACTGCATAGTTTCCTAAGGACTCGAAGTGAGGCAACCATCTCTGTCAGCGCCATCTTGCTGGGTCATTGACCTGTTGAAAAACAAATGATAGTCCCACTAAGCGCAAACCAGATGGGATGGCATATCGCTACAGAATGCTGTGATAGCCATGCTGGTTAAGTGTGCCTTGAATTCTAAATAAATCAGTGTCACCATCACACCTCCTCCTCCATGCTTCACTGTGGGAACCACACATGTGGAGATCATCCGTTCACCTACTCTGCGTCTCACAAAGATACGGCGATTGGAACCAAAAATCTAAAATTTGGACTCATCAGACCAAAGGACAGATTTCCACCGGTCTAATGTCCATTGCTCGTGTTTCTTCGCCCAAGTAAGTCTATTCTTATTGGTGTCTTTTTAGTAGTGGTTTCTTTACAGCAAATCAACAATTAAGGCCTGATTCACGCAGTCTCTTGTGAACAGTTGATGTTGAGATGTGTCTGTTACATAAACTCTGTAAAGCATTTATTTGGGCTGTAATTTCAGAGGCTGGTAACTCTAATGAACTTATCCTCTTCAGCAGAGGTAACTCTGGGTCTTCCTTTCCTGTGGCGGTCCTCATGAGAGCCAGTTTCATTACAGCGCTTGATGGTTTTTGCGACTGCACTTGAAGAAACTTTAAAAGTTCTTGATATTTTATGGATTGACTGACCATGTCTTAAAGTAATGATGGACTGTCATTTCTCTTTGCTTATTTGAGCTGTTTTTGCCACAATATGGAATTGGTATTTTACCAAATAGGGCTGTCTTCTGTATACTACCCCTACCTTGTTACAACACAACTGATTGGCTCAAATGCATTAAGAACAAAATAAACTCCCCAAATTAACTTTTATCAAAGCACACCTGTTCATTGAAACGCATTTCAGGCGACTACCTTATGAAGCTAGTTGAGAGAATGCCAAAAGTGTGTGCAAAGCTGTCATCAAGGCAAAGGGTGGCTACTTCAAAGAATATTAAATAAAATCTATTCGATTTGTATAACACTTTTTTGGTTACTACATGATTCCATGTGTTATTTCATAGTTTTGATGTCTTCACTATTATTCTACAATGTAGAAAATGGTAAAAATGTGGAAAAACCCTTGAATGAGTAGGTGTGTCCAAACCTTTGACTCGTGTTGTAAGTATTCAGACCCTGTTCTCAGTTCTTTGTTGAAGCACCTTTGACAGTGATTACAGCCTCGAGTCTTCTTGGGTATGAAGCAACTACTCCTGGAATGTTCAGCCTAACATATTGACATCACAGCCAATCAGTGTGTTTGTCCTGCTACTGTATGGAGTAGCCTAGCAACATATTCCTAGGTAACAGCTGAAGACCAATCATAATAAATAGGGAGCAAATGTCTCTTACAAAATTGGGTCAATATAACTTTGGAAAATGTTATGCAAAGAAATGCATTGAAAAATGTAACATGTCAAAAGCGAGAATATGCATTAACTGGTTTCATTCAAGGCTACAGACATGTATTCACCAGTGAAGCCTGAATCTTCTCCATTTATCTAACCGAGGAAGCTCAGTCATCACATTTTAGGGGTAATTTGCATAAATGTCATGTTCCCAGTCATTTTCATCACAGAGCAATAATACAACTAGCTAGCAGGTACAACTCTTCAAAAATATCAGAAACCGATTACAAAAGCTGATACAGTAATAATTTACATACGTACATTAGAAAAATGTAGGAGGACTGTCAACCTCCCCTTTATAACTAGTATCTGCAGGATCAGTTACTACACTCCTGAGAGGGTTATTTCCCACCCTCATCCATCAGGTCCCCTTTACATCGTATTAAAAAAGGATAGGAGGGAGGGAGAGCAACATGGTGGAGCACAGGATCAGACAGGGACATTACACTGGAAGTCTTACCCACGCAGGGTTCAACAGGGTGATCTGAGCTCCTGCTAACTTGGCTGCTATGCAGATTGAGACATACAGTTCCTTGCGAAAGTATTCGGCCCCCTTGAACTTTGCGACCTTTTGCCACATTTCAGGCTTCAAACATAAAGATGTAAAACTGTATTTTTTGTGAAGAATCAACAACAAGTGGGACACAATCATGAAGTGGAACGACATTTATTGGATATTTCAAACTTTTTTAACATATCAAAAACTGAAAAATTGGGCGTGCAAAATTATTCAGCCCCTTTACTTTCAGTGCAGCAAACTCTCTCCAGAAGTTCAGTGAGGATCTCTGAATGATCCAATGTTGACCTAAATGACTAATGATGATAAATACAATCCACCTGTGTGTAATCAAGTCTCCGTAGAAAATGCACCTGCACTGTGATAGTCTCAGAGGTCCGTTAAAAGTGCAGAGAGCATCATGAAGAACAAGGAACACAGCAGGCAGGTCCGAGATACTGTTGTGAAGAAGTTTAAAGCCGGATTTGGATACAAAAAGATTTCCCAAGCTTTAAACATCCCAAGGAGCACTGTGCAAGCGATAATATTGAAATGGAAGGAATATCAGACCACTGCAAATCTACCAAGACCTGGCCATCCCTCTAAACTTTCAGCTCATACAAGGAGAAGACTGATCAGAGATGCAGCCAAGAGGCCCATGATCACTCTGGATGAACTGCAGAGATCTACAGCTGAGGTGGGAGACTCTGTCCATAGGACAACAATCGGTCGTATATTGCACAAATCTGGCCTTTATGGAAGAGTGGCAAGAAGAAAGCCATTTCTTAAAGATATCCATAAAAAGTGTCGTTTAAAGTTTGCCACAAGCCACCTGGGAGACACACCAAACATGTGGAAGAAGGTGCTCTGGTCAGATGAAACCAAAATTGAACTTTTTGGCAACAATGCAAAACGTTATGTTTGGCGTAAAAGCAACACAGCTCATCACCCTGAACACACCATCCCCACTGTCAAACATGGTGGTGGCAGCATCATGGTTTGGGCCTGCTTTTCTTCAGCAGGGACAGGGAAGATGGTTAAAATTTATGGGAAGATGGATGGAGCCAAATACAGGACCATTCTGGAAGAAAACCTGATGGAGTCTGCAAAAGACCTGAGACTGGGACGGAGATTTGTCTTCCAACAAGACAATGATCCAAAACATAAAGCAAAATCTACAATGGAATGGTTCAAAAATAAACATATCCAGGTGTTAGAATGGCCAAGTCAAAGTCCAGACCTGAATCCAATCGAGAATATGTGGAAAGAACTGAAAACTGCTGTTCACAAATGCTCTCCATCCAACCTCACTGAGCTCGAGCTGTTTTGCAAGGAGGAATGGGGAAAAATTTCAGTCTCTCGATGTGCAAAACTGATAAGAGACATACCCCAAGCGACTTACAGCTGTAATCGCAGCAAAAGGTGGCGCTACAAATTATTAACTTAAGGGGGCTGAATAATTTTGCACACCCAATTTTTCAGTTTTTGATTTGTTAAAAAAGTTTGAAATATCCAATAAATGTCGTTCCACTTCATGATTGTGTCCCACTTGTTGTTGATTCTTCACAAAAAAATACAGTTTTATATCTTTAAAGCCTGAAATGTGGCAAAAGATCGCAAAGTTCAAGGGGGCCGAATACTTTCGCAAGGCACTGTATGTAGCTGTGGCTGTAGAAAGTATTGTGTAAATTGAACACCCTCTTGATGCTCTGAAGAGTTATGTAATAGTGTAACTGATTGTTTAATAGTAGTGGTGTACTAGAGAATAAACCCAAGGAAACGCAGTTTACGCAACTTTTTTATTTTTTTTACCTACCTTTTGCAGGAAACATGCATTGAAAGCGTTACTTTATTCACAGCGAACGGCGATCTGAGCCCCCCCCCACCTAAAAAAGTATTACTACACCACTGTGTAATATGAGGATGGAGTAGATCACATTCCCACAATGCACTGTCCAAGTCCTCACCCAAGATTGAAAAGCCATTTGTCATCTTTCTTCAGAATGGACGACCCAGAAACGGAAAATCTTCACAGCTCCTGTTTCTTGTACATTTTTCCAGCATGGTCCATTCCGAAGAAAGACGACGGAAGGGAATGGACATCCCGGTCTCGTTTGACAAAAGCAGAGAATGAGGACACACAATTCCCAACGAAGTGGTCAGCTTGGCTTAGGATGTACAGGTCCAACTGGGCAGAGTCCGGCTTGAGGCTCACCACCTTCACCTGGGCATGGACAGACAAACAGACGACAAACTGAACATGCAGTAGACAAACAGACGATACACTGAACATGCAGTAGACAAACAGACGATACACTGAACATGTAGTAGACAGACAGACGATACACTGAACATGCAGTAGACAAACAGACGATACACTGAACATGTAGTAGACAAACAGACGATGAACACTGCAGTAAACAAACTGAAGACAGACGATGACACTGAACGATACACTGAACATGCAGTAGACAGACAGACGATACACTGAACAGTAGACAGACAGATACACTGAAACATGCAGTAGACAGACAGACAGACGATACTGAACACTGAACATGAACATGCAGTAGACAGACACTGAACGATAACTGAACATGACAGTAGACACTGAACATGCAGTAGACAGACAGACGATACACTGAACATGTAGTAGACAAACAGACGATACACTGAACATGCAGTAGACAGACAGACGATACACTGAACATGTAGTAGACAGACAGACGATACACTGAACATGCAGTAGACAGACAGACGATACACTGAACATGTAGTAGACAAACAGACGACACACTGAACATGCAGTAGACAGACAGACGATACACTGAACATGCAGTAGACAGACAGACGATACACTGAACATGTAGTAGACAGACAGACGACACACTGAACATGTAGTAGACAAACAGACGATACACTGAACATGCAGTAGACAGACAGACGATACACTGAACATAGACAGACAGAGATACACTAGACAGACAGACGACACACTGAACATGCAGTAGACAGACAGACGATACACTGAACATGCAGTAGACAGACAGACGATACACTGAACATGCAGTAGACAGACAGACGACACACTGAACATGCAGTAGACAGACAGACGATACACTGAACATGCAGTAGACAGACAGACGATACACTGAACATGCAGTAGACAGACAGACACTGAACATGCAGTAGACAAACAGACGATACACTGAACATGCAGTAGACAGTAGACAGACAGACGATACACTGAACATGACAGTGAACAGACAGACGACACACTGAACATGCAGTAGATACACTGAACATGCAGTAGACAGACAGTATGAACAAACAGACGACACACTGAACATGCAGTAGACAGACGACACACTGAACATGCAGTAGACAAACAGACGATACACTGAACATGCAGTAGACAGACGACACACTGAACATGCAGTAGACAGACGACACACTGAACATGCAGTATACAAACAGACGATACACTGAACATGCAGTAGACAGACAGACGATACACTGAACATGCAGTAGACAGACGACACACTGAACATGCAGTATACAAACAGACGATACACTGAACATGTAGTAGACAGACGACACACTGAACATGCAGTAGACAGACAGACGATACACTGAACATGCAGTAGACAGACGACACACTGAACATGCAGTAGACAGACGACACACTGAACATGCAGTATACAAACAGACGATACACTGAACATGTAGTAGACAGACGACACACTGAACATGCAGTAGACAGACAGACGATACACTGAACATGCAGTAGACAGACGACACACTGAACATGCAGTAGACAGACGACACACTGAACATGCAGTATACAAACAGACGATACACTGAACATGTAGTATACAAACAAAGCATGTTTACCAACAGTGTAACACCTGCGAAAAACAGATGTACTGTGTGCATTCGGAAAGTACTCAGACGCCTTGACTTTTTCCAGTTACGTTACAGCCTTATTCTAAAATTGATTACATAGTCATCTACACACAATACCCCATATTGACAAAGCAAAAACAGTTGGTTTTTTTGCACATAAAAAAAAATAAAAAATACTGAAATGTTACATTTACATACATGTTAATTGAAATGAATTCCAGGTGACTACCTCATGAAGCTAGTTGAGAGAATGCAAAGAGTGTGCAAAGCTGTCATCAAGGCAAAGGGTGGCTACTTTGAAGAACCTCAAATATATTTAGATTTGTATAACACTTTTGGTTACTACATGATTCCATGTGTTATTTCATAGTTTTGATGTATTCACTATTATTCTACAATGTAGAAAATGGTAAAAATATGGAAAAACCCTTGAATGAGTAGGTGTGTCCAAACTTTTGACTGGTGCTGTAAGTATTCAGACCATTTACTCAGAACTTTGTTGAAGCACCTTTGGCAGTGATTACAGCCTCGAGTCTTCTTGGGTATGATGCTACAAGCTTGGCACACCATTCTGTATTGGCACACCATTCTGTATTGGCACACCATTCTGTATTGGCACACCATTCTGTATTGGCACACCATTCTGTATTGGCACACCGAACATATTTTATTTAATCCATTTTAGAATAAGGCTGTAACATAACAAAATGTGGAAAAACTCAAGCGGTCTGAATATTTTCCGAATGCATGTATGCATGTATGTACGCATGTACGCATGTATGTATGTGTGTATGCATGTATGTATGTATGCGTGTATGCATGTATGTATGTATGCGTGTATGTGTGTATGCGTGTATGTGTGTATGCATGTATGCGTGTATGCGTGCATGTATGCATGTATGTATGTATGTATCTATGTATGTATGCATGCATGCATGTACGCATGTATGTATGCATGCATGCATGCATGTACGCATGTATGTATGAATGTATGCATGTATGTATGTATGCGTGCATGTATGCATGTATGTATGTATGCGTGCATGTATGCATGTATGTATCTATGCATGTATGTATCTATGTATGTATGCATGTATGTATGTATGCATGCATGTACGCATGTATGTATGTATGAATGTATGTATGTATGCATGTATGTATGCATGTACGCATGTATGTATGTATGTATGCGTGCATGTATGTATGTATGTATGTATGTATGCGCGCATGTATGTATGTGCGCATGCATGCATGTATGTATGTATGCATGTATGTATGCATGCATGTATGTGCGCATGTATGTATGCGCGCATGTATGTATGCGTGCATGTATGTATGCGCGCATGTATGTGTGTATGTACGTATGCATGTATGTACGCATGTATGTATGCGTGTATGTATGTACGTATGTATGTATGCATGTATGCACGTATGTATGCATGTATGTATGTATGTACGTATGTATGTATGTATGTATGCATGTATGTATGTATGTATGTGTGTATGCATGTATGTATGTATGTACGTACGCACGCATATATATATATATATATAAATATATATAAAACTGACAAATAAAATCAATAAATCAAACAAAGCTCACCTTATCCTTGAAGAGTTTTTGGATCTCAGCGAGGTGGGACTCTGAGTCTGTGGCGATGTAAACAGAACGGGCAGAGGTTTTCTTGACCCAGAGCTTGAGGGCCCGGCGGATCTCAGCCAGGTCAGGGAGGCACATGGTCATGGTGAGGGGCAGAGCGGTGTGCCGGTTATAACCCACACACTGAGGAGAGGCCATGAAGTGAGGCCCAGTATCCCCACTCTGGAGCAGCTTACAGGCATTAACCTACAAGGACAATTCAATCAGGGAATAGAACAGGGAAACAGAATGGGTCTGAGCAGCCAAAAAAGTATTGAAAATGTCAATAAATAATTATTTTTTATTCTGTCGACTATGTGTGTGTGTGTGTCTCTATCCATGTGTGTATATGTGTGTTCCCAGCTCACCCAATCAGAGCCGATCCTCAGATGTATGGCCACGTATGGCCTGGGCAGCAGAGCAGCAATGTGTTCCTGTCCCTCCTGCACCATCCTCTCCGTCCAAACTACATAACGCTGTAGACCCACATATTCCTCTATGACAGGGAACTGGGCCGGGGCACCAGGCAGGGCCAGGACAGGGTGCTCTGACGGAGGGAACCTGCACAGGGGAAACCACAGAGGCAAGGAATTTGGGACTGCAGATGAAAATTAGCTGGCTGGCTAAAACTTGCACTTCTACAGTGATGTTCATTAATGGGCACCACCCCTGTAAAACTACATTCAATGTAATAGATTGGTTATGGTAATACGAGGTGTAATTATTCTGTTATATCACCAGTAAGTTGAGCAAAAAAAAACATGCTTATGTTTCACTCACAGTAAAACACAAAGACTTACTTGTTGAGCCAATGAGGTTGGTGGTAGGAACTGAAGGACAGGCCGTCAAACAGGACAGACCTGTCAAACTCCACTCCTACGTGGTCCCAAAACGGACCAAAAGGATTCCCGTCCTGATAATGACAGCATGTGATGGTTCATAACACCCCATGAGCAAGGCTTGACATGACATTTATACCAGATCTTATGATTTTTCACCACTAAGGTGGTAAACATGAGAAATAGATGATATGGAAGAGATTTTAATGTAAAATACAGTTATAGTAACATTCCAGCAGGGGGCAGTGTTCTGCTCTGCCATGGCATTCTTTTCATTAACAACACTAAATCAATTTATTTCTTATAAGTAATTTAACTATATAAAAGACAATAGAGCCAAAGCTATGGCCTCTGTTCCAGGACCTGGCTTTTATATAATCTTTCTTGACCAGTTTCAACGTTTTTTTTTATTCTTTCACTAACCAGGCTCAATACCTGAGCAACTGGCTCAGTTATCTCCGACTCTCTGAACCTCAATCACAACACTCACCTTCATGGGGCAGGACTTCTTGTCCACGCTCCTCTGGGCAGCTGACTCAAAGCAGTAGGCTGCCCTCTGTCCCTTAGGCCAGTGTGTTGGGGCAAGCTGCTCCATGAAATCCTCCAGGCTTACCACACGGTGGTAGTGGGTCAGGGCTTCCAGCTGGAAGAACTCACTGTAGGGGACATGTACCTGTTGAGGGGGAGACACAGCTGTGAGTGTGAGATGTGATCATCTCTGCATCACAATTCTCTGTCCTTTCTCCCAAAGTGTGCTCTTGTTCACTTCGTGGATTTAAAAAAAAGGGACTGGTGAGATCAACACCAGGAAACATGATTCATACACTTACATTTGAGTATGGTGGCGCGTGGTGCCGGTACACTATGAAGGGGGGAACTGCCAGTGTGCGATTCAGGATTTTTGCGAATGCCAAAGAACCCAGAAAGTGGTCGGCTTGGTTTCCAAATCGACCTGAGTAACGAAAATTGGTCCCATTAGCAACGAACTTTAAACACTACATTTATATTTGGAAAATACAAATCTAGATAGATAAATACATAACACCTGCGTTAATAAATTAGCTGCAAGGAAAACAAAGCCGGGCTAGTTACACATCAGACATCAATGACACCAGAGTATCTAACGTTACAATGCTTCCGATTAAAGTTGATCAAATTACCCATGCAAGGACAATATAAAATGTAGCCATTGTCGTCCCACGTTAACTCTGTAGCACACGTTAGACTAATTTGTAGCAATATTGCTATGAGCGAATAATAAACCACAAAAAGTTGCAAATGATTGAGTTTCGCCGCCATTGTGTTTCATGCTACATCCCAGAATGCATTGGATGTTGAAAAACGTTTAACCCCCGAGGTGCTGCTCCCGCTTGTGTACGCGGGTCTGCTACATCACTCTGAAACCTCCAATGAATTTGGAATTGGAACTTCATATGATCTTGGAAAATTGATGGAATATTTAGACATAAATCTATTTCATGGAATCTTTAGACATGTGTTTGAGGAAAGTGAGGGGGTTGGGAGAGAGAGAGAGAGAGAGAGAGAGAGAGAGAGAGAGAGAGAGAGAGAGAGAGAGAGAGAGAGAGAGAGAGAGAGAGAGAGAGAGAGAGAGAGAGAGAGAGAGAGAGAGAGAGAGACAGAGAGACAGAGAGACAGAGAGAGAGAGAGAGAGAGAGAGAGAGAGAGAGAGTGGAGAGAGAGAGAGAGAGACAGAGAGAGAGACAGAGAGAGAGAGAGAGAGGGAGAGAGAGAAAGAAAATAATATATTATCTGTTCTTTTAATTTCAGATTCATATGTGAGGCAATCAGTCTTCATGAAATGTGAATTTATTAGCCAAAGAAATGTGTGGTTCTCTATTTTTAGTAGTCACAGAATTGACTCATTTGTCTAGCATTAACTGCTTTTATACAAAAACTTTTTGTGGAACAGACTATATCACAAAACTGCGATGTGTAAACGACATACAGAAGCTGATGACAGAAGTATTGTACTTTTTTCTTTTTAAATCAGAGTATTCTGATGAAAAGTTCAATGAAAGAGTTTGAACAGATTCAAATAGTCATCCAATAGGCCTATACAAATCCCACAAATCAAATCCCACAAATCAAATCCCACAAAACCCACGCATATTGCTCACACACGTCTTGTAGTTTAGTTTGGGGGGGGGGGGAACAACAACATCATGCTTCTAAACCAAACCGCAAGTGAGTTCATCATCATAGATGTACTAGTATTTGATTGTGTTTCTTCATTAATTAACAACAGGGTCCTCGTGAAATCTTCAGCCGTGACAGAGAGGACCATGAGTAACTGGCTTCCTGACCATAGTGCCTTGAACTGGAATGGAGTCAATCAAAATGGAGTGTTATTTTCACTGATAAAGACCCAGACGAAACAAGTACTAAGATTGAACCCAGAGTTCTGTGATTAAACTCTTCAATAAAAGCTAAATCTGTGTGCAACATGCCTCAACCCATATAAACACTTGGTTTGGGTGTGGCCTCAACCCATATAGGTGTGGCCTCAGCCCATATAAACACTTGGTTTGGGTGTGGCCTCAGCCCATATAAACAGTTGGTTTGGGTGTGGCCTCAACCCATATAGGTGTGGCCTCAACCCATATAAACAGTTGGTTTGGGTGTGGCCTCAACCCATATAAACACTTGCTTTGGGTGTGGCCTCAACCCATATAAACAGTTGGTTTGGGTGTGGCCTCAACCCATATAAACACTTGGTTTGGGTGTGGCCTCAACCCATATAAACACTTGGTTTGGGTGTGGCCTCAACCCATATAAACACTTGCTTTGGGTGTGGCCTCAACCCATATAAACACTGGGTTTGGGTGTGGCCTCAACCCATATAAACACTGGGTTTGGTCTCAACCCATATAAACACTGGGTGTGGTCTCAACCCATATAAACACTGGGTGTGGCCTCAACCCATATAAACACTGGGTTTGGACTCAACCCATATAAACACTGGGTTTGGGTGTGGCCTCAACCCATATAAACACTTGGTTTGGGTGTGGCCTCAACCCATATAAACACTTGGTTTGGGTGTGGCCTCAACCCATATAAACACTGGGTTTGGGTGTGGCCTCAACCCATATAAACACTGGGTTTGGGTGTAGCCTCAACCCATATAAACACTTGGTTTGGCCTCCACCCACATTAAAGTGCTGTGTGTACATACGTGTGTACATATGCCAGAGAGAAAGGGTCTGTATGAATGTTTGTAAATTGTATGGGGCATAAAAAATAAATTAATAAACATCACCACTACTGTCAATGAAGCCAATTTGTCTTAATTCATTGATAGATCATTTTATCATGTCTTATAACAATTTTAATTTAGACAGCAGAAAGGTCGATTGGGCAAGTTCCTGAGGTGGCTTGAACTTTAGAATGCTAATTGTAGGTTGACAGACCCATCATGAGCGGTTGATATCTTCATAGGGTAACTCTCCCATTCCCCTCCTCCCATAACCACGTACACACACACACACACACACACACACACACACACACACACACACACACACACACACACACACACACACACACACACACACACGCAGGTACAGACGTTCCTCAAAATACTACCCCTGTTCTATGTGTGTGTGTTTTCTTCTGTCTCTGCTCAGGCCTCTCTTTCCCTCTTTTCCTGTCTGGCTCTGCTCCGCCCCCATTCACAGAGATGACAGCGATGATAACGAAGCAGAGAGCCACAGCTCACCACCCTGAGACTTCCTCCAGGTGGATAACTGAAATAGATTAACAAACGGCGGGTGGAAACAAAAACTAACTGTGCAATATAGTAGGTGACCTTCAAAATAAAGGTGCTTTCTAGAACCTAAAAGGGTTATTTAGCTGTCCTCATATGAGAACCCTTGGAAAACCTATTTTTGGTTCCAAAGTAGAACCCTTTACCCTTCCATGTAGAACTTTTCTGAGTTACGTTGAGAACCCTTTCCACAGTGGGTTCTACATGGAACCCAAAAGAGTTCTACATGGAACCAAGAAGGGTTCTACCTGGAACCAAGAAGGGTTCTACCTGGAACCAAGAAGGGTTCTTCTATGGGGACAGCCAAAGAAGCCTTTTGGAACCCTTTTTTCTAAGAGTGTGTATGAGTGTTCCACAGATGAATGTTTTTATATTTATCTCTATTTCCCTGTCTCTTTCTCTCCTTCAGCCTCACCATTTCTCTCCTTCAGCCTCACTGTTTCTCTCCTTCAGCCTCACTGTATCTCTCTTTCAGCCTTGCTGTTTCTCTCCTTCAGCCTTCAGCCTCATTGTTTCTCTCCTTCAGCCTTCAGCCTCACTGTATCTCTCCTTCAGCCTCACCATTTCTCTCATTCATCCTTCAGCCTCACTGTTTCTCTCCTTCAGTCTTCAGCCTCACTGTTTCTCTCTTTCAGCCTCACTGTTTCTCTCCTTCAGCCTTCAGACTCACTGTTTCTCTCCTTCAGCCTTCAGCCTCACTGTTTCTCTCCTTCAGCCTTCAGACTCACTGTTTCCTCCTTCAGCCTTCAGCCTCACTGTTTCTCTCCTTCAGCCTCACTGTTTCTCTCTTTCGGCCTCACCGTTTCTCTCTTTCGGCCTTCAGCCTCACTGTTTCTCTCTTTCAGCCTCACTGTTTCTCTCCTTCAGCCTCACCGTTTCTCTCTTTCAGCCTTCAGCCTCACTGTTTCTCTCTTTCAGCCTTCAGTCTCACCGTTTCTCTCCTTCAGCCTTCAGCCTCACTGTTTCTCTCTTTCAGCCTCACTGTTTCCCTCATTCAGCCTCACTGTTTCTCTCCTTCAGCCTTCAGCCTCACTGTTTTTCTCTTTCGGCCTCACCGTTTCTCTCTTTCAGCCTTCAGCCTCACTGTTTCTCTCTTTCAGCCTCACTGTTTCTCTCTTTCAGCCTTCAGCCTCACTGTTTCTCTCTTTCAGCCTCACTCTTTCTCTCTTTCAGCCTTCAGCCTCACTGTTTCTGTCTTTCAGCCTCACTGTATCTCTCTTTCAGCCTCACTGTTTCTCTCCTTCAGCCTCACTGTTTCTCTCCTTCAGACTTCAGCCTCTCTGTTTCTCTCTTTCAGCCTCACTGTATCTCTCTTTCAGCCTCACTGTTTCCCTCCTTCAGCCTTCAGCCTCACTGTTTCGCTCCTTCAGCCTTCAGCCTCACTGTTTCTCCCCTTCAGCCTTCAGCCTCACTGTTTCTCTCTTTCAGCCTCACTGTCCTCTCTTTCAGCCTCATTGTTTCTCTCTTTCAGCCTCACTGTTTCTCTCTTTCAGTCTCACTGTTTCTCTCTTTCAGCCTCACTGTTTATCTCTTTCAGTCTCACTGTTTATCTCTTTCAGCCTCACTGTTTATCTCTTTCAGTCTCACTGTTTATCTCTTTCAGCCTCACTGTTTCTCTCTTTCAGTCTCACTGTTTCTCTCTTTCAGCCTCACTGTTTATCTCTTTCAGTCTCACTGTTTTTCTCTTTCGGCCTCACCGTTTCTCTCTTTCAGCCTTCAGCCTCACTGTTTCTCTCTTTCAGCCTCACTGTTTCTCTCTTTCAGCCTTCAGCCTCACTGTTTCTCTCTTTCAGCCTCACTCTTTCTCTCTTTCAGCCTTCAGCCTCACTGTTTCTGTCTTTCAGCCTCACTGTATCTCTCTTTCAGCCTCACTGTTTCTCTCCTTTAGCCTCACTGTTTCTCTCCTTCAGACTTCAGCCTCTCTGTTTCTCTCTTTCAGCCTCACTGTATCTCTCTTTCAGTCTCACTGTTTCCCTCCTTCAGCCTTCAGCCTCACTGTTTCGCTCCTTCAGCCTTCAGCCTCACTGTTTCTCCCCTTCAGCCTTCAGCCTCACTGTTTCTCTCTTTCAGCCTCACTGTCCTCTCTTTCAGCCTCATTGTTTCTCTCTTTCAGCCTCACTGTTTCTCTCTTTCAGTCTCACTGTTTCTCTCTTTCAGCCTCACTGTTTATCTCTTTCAGTCTCACTGTTTATCTCTTTCAGCCTCACTGTTTATCTCTTTCAGTCTCACTGTTTATCTCTTTCAGCCTCACTGTTTCTCTCTTTCAGTCTCACTGTTTCTCTCTTTCAGCCTCACTGTTTATCTCTTTCAGTCTCACTGTTTTTCTCTTTCGGCCTCACCGTTTCTCTCTTTCAGCCTTCAGCCTCACTGTTTCTTTCTTTCAGCCTCACTGTTTCTCTCTTTCAGCCTTCAGCCTCACTGTTTCTCTCTTTCAGCCTCACTCTTTCTCTCTTTCAGCCTTCAGCCTCACTGTTTCTGTCTTTCAGCCTCACTGTATCTCTCTTTCAGCCTCACTGTTTCTCTCCTTCAGCCTCACTGTTTCTCTCCTTCAGACTTCAGCCTCTCTGTTTCTCTCTTTCAGCCTCACTGTATCTCTCTTTCAGCCTCACTGTTTCCCTCCTTCAGCCTTCAGCCTCACTGTTTCGCTCCTTCAGCCTTCAGCCTCACTGTTTCTCCCCTTCAGCCTTCAGCCTCACTGTTTCTCTCTTTCAGCCTCACTGTCCTCTCTTTCAGCCTCATTGTTTCTCTCTTTCAGCCTCACTGTTTCTCTCTTTCAGTCTCACTGTTTCTCTCTTTCAGCCTCACTGTTTCTCTCTTTTAGCTTCATCAAAAGAGATTCACAAATGTTAGGTGCAGGAACTACATTTTTTGAGGCACAGGAGAGATTGCAGGGCACCAATAAGACAAAAACAATTCCATGAACTGCAAACCTCTATGTACTGTATCTATTTACATAGAAACTACACTGTTTATGAGCTCTGTGCATGTTTTGATGTCTTCTCTCTACCTTCTCTTAATGAACCCCCTCTCTCTCTACCTTCTCTTCTTCTAGAAACTACACTGTTTATGAGCTCTGTTTTGATGTCTTGTCTTCCCATCCCTTTCTATGCTCACAATCGTCTTATCTACCTGCCCCCCCCCCCTCTACTTTCTCTTAATAAACCCCCTCTCTCTATCTTCTCTTAATGAACCCCCTCTACTTTCTCTTAATAAAACCCCTCTCTCTCTACTTTCTCTTAATGAACCCCCTCTCTCTACCTTCTCTTAATGAACCCCCTCTCTACTTTCTCTTAATGAACCCCCTCTACTTTCTCTTAATAAACCCCCTCTCTCTACTTTCTCTTAATGAACCCCCTTCTCTCTACCTTCTCTTAATGAAACACCCCTCTCTCTATCTTCTCTTAATGAAACCCCCTCTCTCTACCTTCTCTTAATGAAACCCCCCTCTCTCTACCTTCTCTTAATGAAACACCCCTCTCTCTATCTTCTCTTAATGAAACCCCCCTCTCTACCTTCTCTTAATGAAACCCCCTCTCTCTACCTTATCTTAATGAAACCCCTCTCTCTCTATCTTCTCTTAATGAAACCCCCTCTCTCTCTACCTTCTCTTAATGAAACCCCCCTCTCTCTACCTTCTCTTAATGAAACCCCTCTCTCTATCTTCTCTTAATGAAACCCCCTCTCTCTACCTTCTCTTAATGAAACCCCTCTTTCTCTATCTTCTCTTAATGAAACCCCCTCTCTCTATCTTCTCTTAATGAGACGCCCCTCTCTCTACCTTCTCTTAATGAAACCGCCCCTCTCTCTACCTTCTCTTAATGAAACCCCTCTCTCTCTATCTTCTCTTAAACCTCTCTCTACCTTCTCTTAATGAAACCTCCCTCTCCCCATCTTATCTTAATGAAACCCCCTCTCTCTACCTTCTCTTAATGAAACCCCCTCTCTCTACCTTCTCTTAATGAAGCCCCTCTCTCTCTACCTTCTCTTAATGAAACCCCCCCTCTCTCTGAAACCTTACCTCTTAATGAAACCCCTCTCTATCTATCTTCTCTTAATGAAACCCCTCTCTCTCTACCTTCTCTTAATGAACCCCCTCTCTACCTTCTTTTAATGAAACCCCTCTCTCTACCTTCTCTTAATGAAACCCCCTCTCTCTATCTTCTCTTAATGAAACCCCCTCTATCTTCTCTTAATGAGACGCCCTCTCTCTATCTTCTCTTAATGAAACCCCCTCTCTCTTTACCTTTCTGTTAATAAACCCCCTCTCTCTCTATCTTCTCTTAATGAAACCTCTCTCTCCTTTGGCTGAGACAAGAACAGCTCAAGGACTGAACTGCCTACATTTAAAACAAGAACAGCTCAAGGACTGAACTGCCTACATTTAAAACAAGAACAGCACTACCTACTGTCACGGCTGGCTGAAGGACTGGACCAAGGTGCAGCATGGTAAGCGTACATTTTATTTTTATTAAAAATGACGCCGACAAAACAAAGAACAAAACCCAAACCCAGGGCTATGTGCCCTGAACAAAGACAAAGTTAACTTCCCACAAAACAGGTGGGGGAAAAGGGTACCTAAGTATGGTTCTCAATCAGAGACAACGATAGACAGCTGCCTCTGATTGAGAACAACACCCGGCCAAACACATAGAAATAGAAAATCATAGAACATAGACTGCCCACCCCAACTCACACCCTGACCAAACCAAAATAGAGACATAAAACGCTCTCTACGCTCAGGGCGTGACACCTACATTTCAAACAAGAACAGTCCAAGGACAGAACTACCTACATTTAAAACAAGAACAGTTCAAGGACAGAACTACCTACATTTAAAACAAGAACAGTTCAAGGACAGAACTACCTACATTTCAAACAAGAACAGTCCAAGGACAGAACTACCTATATTTAAAAGAACAGTCCAAGGACAGAACTACCTACATTTAAAACAAGAACAGTCCAAGGACTGAACTACCTACATTTAAAACAAGAACAGTCCAAGGACTGAACTACCTACATTTAAAACAAGAACAGTCCAAGGAACCTACATTTAAAACAAGAACAGTCCAAGGAACCTACATTTAAAACAAGAACAGTCCAAGGACAGAACTACCTACATTTAAAAGAACAGTAGAACCATTAATGATTCTACACACATACATACTGTACGTTGGTACTTACACACATACCTATGAGTTATTTAGGTCAGATAGGGGAGAGGGGTTGTGTTGTGAGGTGTTGTTTTATTAGTGTTTTTTTTAAAGAAAATTTGACTGCTTGCATTATTTGAGATGGAAGGGAGTGCCGTGTGATCATGGCTCTGTATAATACTGGGATTGTGAAGAGACCCCTGGTGGCATGTCTGGTGGGGTAAAGTATGTCTGTCAGAGCTATGTGTACGTTGATTATACAGACAATTTGGACATTTCAATGCATCAATATTTCTCACAAAAACAAGAATCGATGCAGTCAAGAGAAAGACGTTCTGCTCTTTTCTTGACCAGCTGCACCTTTACTAGTGCCTGTGAGGTACCCTGTCAGAGGACCAGAAAGGACCACATGTAGACTGAATAAATGTTAAAAGCTATACTTGTGCTCAACACACGACAAACTACATTGCTAGTACGGAAAGAGATCGAGGGACACGGAAACAGAGGAAATCAAAGGTATTTAAGAGAATGTTATTTCAGTGTTGTTCTCTACTGACTGTCAGGGCTGGTATCCCCTCTGGCAACAGGACAAGGTTATGATGTATTTCTGGTTTGACGTGCAATACTGGGTCCACCCTTCTGCCTTATCAACCTACTGCAGACTGCTGGTGTAGACTGTCTATTGCTGATACCACACCTCATCAAAAGTACTCAGTCACTGCTAACCTCTCTCACGACACCTCCCTACCTATGTTAATACCAGCCCAACTCAACAAATAAATGGGTATTTAGGCAGGATTCTGTTTTTATTGCGACTAACTATAACTTGTCACCAAACTACCACTATGTTATTACATCGTCATTCGGTGCTGTCATTTAAAGTGCTACACTTCCACAGTGTGTAACATTCATTCAATCTATATTCAAAACAATGTTTCAAAACCTTTAAAAAAAATGTTTTTAAAGTGTTGAATAATCCTATGTTTTATATATAAATAAACAAGGTCAGTTATGAACATGTGTATCCTGAGTTTGAATGAAGAGACCATATGATGGCAGCACACAATACATGGAACATCCTTGAGTATCAAAAAACCATCCACGGGATTAGAAATGAAATCAGAATTTGTACATTTCCATTGAAGCTCTCCTATTTGGTGCATCTGCATTCATTTACAACAGAAAGGCTGTGTTTCTAATGGCACCTATTGAAACGTATAGGAAACAACAAGCTCACATAGAAAACATCAGACAAGCAGACAGAGTCATGAATACATGTGCTGTAAACAACATATCGCACCCTATTCCCTCATATAGTGCACTACGCTTGACCATAGCCCTATGGGTCCCGGTCCAAAGCAGTGCAGTGCATAGGGATCATAGGGAGCCATTCAGGACACGCCGCCTTGGGTTAGGAAATGAAAGCAGTATAGTCACACGTATCAAGAGAGGACTGCATCTCAGTCTTAATACGTTTGCTTTTTAAAATGTGCTGAGAACGCACCTAACGTTGAGGACGCTCGGCAGTAGCAACACAAACTTCAGGAAGTCTCCACAGAACATGACCGACTGGTTGATGGCTGCCATCATCTTTAATATAGTACTCTAATGGTAAAATGGCATTACTTTCACACAATGTCTGTGAGAATTGGTCAACGTTGAGTGGTTAGAAAAATATGACAATAAATGTATATTGTTTAACCAGGAAATAAAATGTACATGAAATGCCAGAAGAGACCGTTTCCATCAACCGTTGGGTAAAACAGGTCCAGACTGTCTGAGACAGGTCCCAAATGGCACCCTATTCCTATATAGTGTCCCAAATGGCACCCTATTCCTATATAGTGTCCCAAATGGCACCCTATTCCTATATAGTGTCCCAAATGGCACCCTATTCTATATCCAGCACACTACTTTTGACCAGATCCCACTACTTTTGACCAGATCCCACTACTTTTGACCAGATCCCACTACTTTTGACCAGATCCCTACAGACACTATAAAGGATATAGGGAGCTATTTGAGACAGTGTCCCTGTAGAACACAGACAGGTGTCCCACAGACAGGTGTCCCACAGACAGTTGACCAGGTTGTCCCTCTCCTCTATCTGCTTGTCCACTGCTAGGTCCATCAAAACCTGTTTTTTTTTAACAGTCACTCCTAAAAGTGACTGAGTAGGTTATTTCGCCACCTCTCCTGAGTGTGACCAAGAGGTTCTGTGGAGAGACCTGTAGCTGGACTGTTATCATTTCAAATGGGTCTCCCCTTAGCGACTTGCAATGTTTATGTGTCTCTGTTGTATTGGGTAGTGTCACTCAGAGGAGCTGTGTTTGGAGGGAAGGCTAAATCTATACGCAAAGCAAAGTTGCTGGCGTTCCACTGCTGGTATTTATAGCTTTTTAACCTAAGTTGTGTGTATGTTGTATATTGTTAAGACTTGAATTAAAGTGATTTTTGGGCCTGACGTGTTCCCTATAAAATCACAGCCAACATGCTGTCATTCTGCCAATGGAAAACCATTGTCTAAACACGAAGCTGATACTAATGTGTTGATTGGTGGAGGGATGGGAGAGAAGGTTGAAGGGGAAAAAGAAACTGCATCAATATCACTCTAAAAGTGTAACACTATGTCTTAATACTTACTGTATATGACACAGTGTACATTATCTTCCTGTACATGACGTTGTGTACATTATCTTCCTGTACATGACACAGTGTACATTATCTTCCTGTACATGATCATAAACATGATTATCAAGCACTAGAATTCTACAACCACATCTCTCTCCTAGACGATCAAGTGAAATGTCTTACCCAAACATAGAAATCAAACATACTAATATGAGCTGAGGAAATACATTTCTCCCATCCCGACTAGCAGAAGCAGGGATGGGAACACAGTTACTCAAACTGTGGGATAGAATAACCAGGGCAATTAGCAGATGATCGGAGCATCCAAACACTTCCCCTCTCACAGTATCCCTCCCAACATCTCTGGCGCTGGCAGGCTGTGATGGCTCTGTTGGGTGGTTTTGCATCTACGTTGTTTATCGCCAGCCTCTGGTAGCATTAACCAGCCATCTGTTTTAAACCAAACACATACAAACTCTTTAATCTGTGCCTGGAAGAAGGGATTTCTGAGTGTCCTAGTGGTGAGGAAATACTCTCCAGATGTGAACAAATCGTCCAGTTGTAGTTTATCGTCTGTAACCTGCCCTCCATCAAGGACCTGCACACCTCCAGGACAAGGAAGCAGGTAAGATCATCGCCAACCCCTGCCCACTCTGGACACCCAGCCCACTCTGGACACCCTGCCCACTCTGGACACCCTGCCCACTCTGCCCACTCTGGACACCCTGCCCACTCTGGACACCCTGCCCACTCTGGACACCCTGCCCACTCTGGACACCTTGCCCACCCTGGACAGCCTGCCCACTCTGGACACCCTGCCCACTCTGGACACCCTGCCCACTCTGCCCACTCTGGACACCCTGCCCACTCTGGACACCTTGCCCACTCTGGACACTCTGCCCACTCTGGATACCCTGCCCACTCTGGACACCCTGCCCACTCTGGACACTCTGCCTACTCTGGATACCCAGCCCACTCTGGACACCCTGCCCACTCTGCCCACTCTGGACACCCTGCCCACTCTGGACACCCTGCCCACTCTGCCCACTCTGGACACCCTGCCCACTCTGCCCACTCTGGATACCCAGGCCACTCTGGACACCCTGCCCACTCTGCCCACTCTGGACACCCTGCCCACTCTGGACACCTTGCCCACTCTGGACACCCAGCCCACTCTGGACACTCTGCCCACTCTGGATACCCAGCCCACTCTGGACACCCTGCCCACTCTGCCCACTCTGGACACCCTGCCCACTCTGCCCACTCTGGACACCCAGCCTACTCTGCCCACTCTGGACACCCTGCCCACTCTGGACACCTTGCCCACTCTGGACACCCTGCCCACTTTGGACACGCTGCCCACTCTGGACACCCAGCCCACTCTGGACACCCAGCCCACTCTGCCCACTCTGGACACCCTTCCCACTCTGGACACCCAGCCCACTCTGGACACCCTTCCCACTCTGGACACCCAGCCTACTCTGCCCACTCTGGACACCCAGGCCACTCTGGACACCCTGCCCACTCTGCCCACTCTGGACACCCTGCCCACTCTGGACACCCTGCCCACTCTGGACACCTTGCCCACTCTGGACACCCAGCCCACTTTGGACACCCTGCCCACTCTGGACACCCAGCCCACTCTGGACACCCAGCCCACTCTGCCCACTCTGGACACCCAGGCCACTCTGGACACCCAGGCCACTCTGGACACCCTGCCCACTCTGGACACCCAGCCCACTCTGGACACCTTGCCCACTCTGGACACCCAGGCCACTCTGGACACCCTGCCCACTCTGCCCACTCTGGACAGCCTGCCCACTCTGGACACCTTGCCCACTCTGGACACCCCATATTTTAGAGATCCCATTCCACTGATTCTGCTCCAGTCATTGCCATGAGTCCGTTCTCGTCAATTAAAGTGCCACCAACCTTCTGTGATGTACACCTCCACAAAACACTGTTGATGCCAGTGCTCTCCAACCCTGTTCCTGGAGAGCTACTGTGCTGTAGGTTTTCACTCCAACCCTGTTCCTGGAGAGCTACCGTGCTGTAGGTTTTCACTCCAACCCTGTTCCTGGAGAGCTACTGTGCTGTAGGTTTTCACTCCAACCCTGTTCCTGGAGAGCTACCGTCCTGTAGGTTTTCACTCCAACCCCGTTCCTGGAGAGCTACCGTCCTGTAGATTTTCACTCCGATCCCAATCTAGCGCACCTGATTCTAATAACTAGCTGGTTGAAAAGATTCATCTGGTTAGTTACAACTGCATTTGAAGAGAAATCTACAGGAGGCTAGCTCTTAGGAACAGGGTTGGAGAGAGAACCTACAGGAGGGTAACTCTCAGGAACAGGGTTGGAGACAGAACCTACAGGAGGGTAGCTCTCAGGAAAAGGGTAGGAGAGAGAACCTACAGGAGGGTAGCTCTTAGGAACAGGGTTGGAGAGAGAACCTACAGGAGGGTAGCTCTCAGGAACAGGGTTGGAGACAGAACCTACAGGAGGGTAGCTCTCAGGAACAGGGTTGGAGACAGAACCTACAGGAGGGTAGCTCTCAGGAACAGGGTTGGAGGCAGAACCTACAGGAGGGTAGCTCTCAGGAACAGGGTTGGAGGCAGAACCTACAGGAGGGTAGCTCTCAGGAACAGGGTTGGAGACAGAACCTACAGGAGGGTAGCTCTCAGGAACAGGGTTGGAGAGAGAACCTACAGGAGGGTAGCTCTCATGAACAGGGTTGGAGAGAGAACCTACAGGAGGGTAGCTCTCAGGAACAGGGTTGGAGACAGAACCTACAGGAGGGTAGCTCTCAGGAACAGGGTTGGAGAGAGAACCTACAGGAGGGTAGCTCTCAGGAACAGGGTTGGAGAGGTGTATCCATTGTATATATTCACCACGGCAGCATCCCTCCCTCTGCTTATATAGCTATAGCTCCTCTGTAAATTGTATATCCTCTCTGTAATCAGCCTATACTCTGTATGGTGTATATGTGGACTGTCTGTATTCTGTTTGTATTGTCTATTGCTGGCAGCACCTTCTCACTGTGGCAAATTCTGGGCATGTGTAAATGTGCTTGGTGAAAAAAAGGTGGTTCTGATTCAATGATGCCTGGTTTTCTGGCTTTTTAAATCTGAGTTGTCAGGGGGAGTGGGTAGAAGGAACTCAAAGTAGAAGGTGAGGAAGAGGTAAAATGAAAATAGAACCAGTTTGGAATTAGAACACTGCATGGCTTCTTATCCATAAACAGACGCAGAGGTTCTCGATGCCCCACAACTCTATCGGGTTTATTTAGGCAAGTCCCTTTCTTCTTTCATGTCATCATTGCATTTGAAAGCCTAAACTGCTGGCATCCCAGCCCCCAACTTGAATCAGAGTTTTAATTGTGGTATAGGCTGAAACTGGACTGAGACTGGGTTGAGACTGGGCTTAAACTGGGCTGAGACTGGGCTGAGACTGGGTTGAGACTGGGCATAAACTGGTCTTAAACTGGTCTTAAACTGGGCTGAGACTGGTCTTAAACTGGGCTGAGACTGGGTTGAGACTGGGCTTAAACTGGGCTGAAACTGGGCAGAGACTGGATTGAGACTGGGCTTAAACTGGGCTGAGACTGGATTGAGACTGGGCTTAAACTGGGCTGAGACTGGGTTTAAACTGGCCTGAGACTGGTATGAGACTGGGTTTAAACTGGGCTTAAACTGGATTGAGACTGGGCTTAAACTGGGCTGAGACTGGATTGAGACTGGGCTTAAACTGGGCTGAGACTGGATTGAGACTGGGCTTAAACTGGGCTGAGACTGGGCTTAAACTGGGCTGAGACTGGGTTGAGACTGGGCTTAAACTGGGCTGAGACTGAGTTGAGACTGGGCTTAAACTGGGCTGAGACTGGGCTGAAACTGGGTTGAGACTGGGCTTAAACTGGGTTGAGACTTGGCCTTTCTAGGGAGTTTTTCCTAGCCACCGTGCTTCTACACCTGCATTGCTTGCTGTTTGGGGTTTTAGGCTGGGTTTCTGTACAGCACTTTGAGATATCAGCTGATGTACGAAGGGCTACACAAATAAATTTGATTTGATTTGATTTAAACTGGGGAGTCTCTGCCTGGCTTTGAAACTCACTCTACTCTTGTTGTTCATGGTGGTTTGTATGAGCAGTTTTGGAATGGAGAAAGGAGGGAGGAAGAGGAGCTAGCTACCATGGCAGGCACTATGTGGCGTTCCATAGGGTACTTTAAAATCGATCTACAACTCTAAATGACAGGCCGCAACTGCAATCAACCTGAATGTGGCCCAACCACACAGTAATCCAAATAAATAAACAGTTGGCTAATGAAAGTAGACCATTCTGCTGGGAACTCGTTTCCCTCTTCCTCCTTACCCACACTCTCTCGTGTATTCTTGTAGGCTACACTTTCTATTCGGTCTTTAGATTTTTGAAGGGGAAAGTAGCACAAACATTTTCACTAAGTGATGTGGGGATCTTTATATAACACAACAGCAGCAGCAGCAGATGTTTGATGCAGACCACAAGAGGCTGTTGAGGGGAGGATGGCTCATAATAATGGATGGAAAGGAGCAAATGGAATGGCATCAAACACATGGGAGCCATACGTTTGTCGTATTTCATACCATTCCACTCACTCTGCTCCAGCCATTACCACCAGCCCGTCCTCCCCAATTAAGGTGTGCCACCAACCTCCTGTGATACACAGACATAAAGTACTTGTTTCTGTCTACACTCTTAGAAAGAAAAGAGTGCCATGTGACAACATTTGTCCCTGTAGGAAAACCCCTGAAAATAAGCTCCAGATTAGAACCCTTTTCATGTCCAGATAGAACCCTTTTCATGTCCAGATTAGAACCCTCTTCAGCTCCAGATAGAACCCTTTTCATGTCCAGATTAGAACCCTATTCATGTCCAGATAAGAACCCTCTTCAGCTCCAGATAGAACCCTTTTCATGTCCAGATAGAACCCTTTTCATGTCCAGATTAGAACCCTCTTCAGCTCCAGATAGAACCCTTTTCATGTCCAGACAGAACCCTTTTCAGTTCCTGATAGAACCCTTTTCATGTCCAGATAGAACCCTTTTCATGTCCAGATAGAACCCTTTTCAGGTCCAGATAGAACCCTTTTGGGTTCCAAATAAAACCCCTTTTGGTTCCACATAGAACCTGTTAAAGGAACTTTTTTTCAGAGGGTTCCCCCTTCAAGGACAAAATGAGAGGGTGTTGTGAGTGACACTTTCCCTGTCCTCACTCATCACCCATCGCCAGAACATGTCAGCCTCACAGTTGATCAAAATCTAAAAATTGTGCTGAGGGGTTAGATTTGTATTGTCCTTTTTCTAACTACAGGTATCAGAATGTATGAAATGTTGAAGCTCTTTACGGAGATATTAATATCTATATTCATATATTTACGGAGATATTAATATCCTATATTCATATATGTCTATGTTCCTGAAACAAATGTTTAGGATAAAACGATTTGTGGAATGGAGGAAACTTCCATATGTTTTCCGAACAGTTGCGGATTTCAACCTCCTATCATTTATTTGTTTACGAGACGTTTATTTGTTTTAATTAGAATAGTTTTGTAATAAAAAAAATGTTTCTGTCTTGATGTGATTTTATATAGCATTCCATTACCTTTTTAAGGTTTAAATGGCTAATGGTAGGTTGTGAATTTCTTCATCCACACTATAATCTCACTTCAAACTAATCCATAATATAATCTCACTTTAAAACTAATCCATAATATAATCTCACTTTATACTAATCCATAATATAATCTCACTTTATACTAATCCATAATATAATCTCACTTTATACTAATCCATAATATAATCTCACTTTAAAGTAATCCAGAAAATAATCTAATTTTAAAACTAATCCATAATATAATCTCACTTTAAAACTAATCCATAATATAATCCCACTTTAAAACTAATCCATAATATAATCCCACTTTAAACTAATCCATCATGTTGAAGTCGGTTAACCACATTTTAACATTTTTTAAGAATCATTAATGACCTAAACGTGTCTGATTATCAAATAAAATCCAAAATGATTATGGGGAACCTCTCAAATGAAGAAAAACTCAATAAATAACCGAAACGTTCATTTTATGCTAATCAAAGTAATCATGCCCTTATGATATTGCAGTTGAATAAATTCACTGAATGACAGGGAATCATAAATAGTTTAAGGTACATCCCATGTTTCCATTTTCCTGAAAACATTTAACTACAAATTGTATCCAAACAGTTGAAGCTGGATCCAAACTTTTCTGGGTTAAAAATCCCAATATTCCAGGTCACGTGAACATATAAATAATAATAGTACTGTAAACACTACATTCCCCGGAGAACTAGATATCCAGCCACAGATCTTATTTCTTCATTTAATCGTCCTTCAAAATATTCACCTCGGTAAAACGTCAATTCTATAAAGACACGAGAAGGTATGCAGATTGTGTGACACTATTGACTTTCTACTTGTTGAAGGATGATTTAGAATAGGCGATTAGTGAGTACGAGTATGAAATAAGTATGCACTTTTCTGTATATTATTTAAATACTGCATCCAAACACATGTATATTTGCATGAATTATGAATTACAGCAGACTATTCATAATGCTTTGCATTTACCTATATCAACCACCAGTGTGGTTCATGACTACAAACTACACGTTTTAGTTTTTTAAAGTTCAGAAATATTCAAAGATTAGTCAAAGTTATTTAAAGATGTTTTAACAATATTTACTTCAAAAATGTGAATAACAATTATGAGACCTATCAACACTACTCTTCAACAATAAGCCTATTTCTCAAAATAACCCCATACTATTCCATGTCCAACTGGTCTACCTGATGTTTTTATCAGTCCAAATGATTCATAGTTTTCATGATACTTTCCATTTGTCTTCGTTACAAAACATTCCAATATATTATCTTACTATCCATATCAGTGAGCAATGTTGCAACAGGCCGGCTAATATGGTTCGGAGGTATTTCCTTAGTATGATACCAACAAAAACGTGTCCCCCCCCACTCCATTGAACACGCCGAAAGGCTTATTTAAAACTCTTGCTCCCCACCCCCTACTCTTTCTCATACACAAACACTTCCATCCGCGGTTTGGAAGCGTATGGAAGGGATGGGGAGGGGGTTGGGGTGACGAGGAAACGGGTTGATACGCCCTGGAAGTAATTCTTTCGCCCAAAAAACACAAGGTGAAATGGGACCACCAGAGCATCGCTTTCGGACGTGGGACCCACGCTCCGCATTCCAGATCTGGTGGCGTTTGTGTGAAGAGCTGAATTTGTTGTACTATCAGGACCTCTGTGTGGTGATATTTTGTAACAGTTGAATTTAAGTCCCCCTAAAATGGAGAGTAATAGATGTGTTCATATGTAGAAACATCTTTCATAATTTAGCTACTCATTTTAGTTTTATGGTGTGCATGCACAGTTAATTAATAATAGGCAATTCCATAGTTTTCAACATTTTAGTAAGCTTACATTACCATTTCAAACATCTATTGGCCACATGAAAATTATATGTCGAAGAGTTACCTATAAAATGACATGAATTATGAATAATTACACAAACTTGAAACTCTATATATATTTCGAAAATATTCGTTCAGTATTATAAAACTCAAACATAAACGAATAAACAAACCAATATGAATAAAGTAATGAGTGGGATTACTTGCAAAGCACAGGTTATCAGTTAAACATGGGCTATCTATAGGCCTATAAAGTTACCTCTCAATATAATCAATGTAAACGTGTTGATTAAGCAATATTGTACAAATATATGAGATTGCCGTTTTGACATAAATAAACATTTTATTCAATAAATATGCCTCGATTATCATTTTCAGCAACAAACAATGCCAAATCAATAGGATATAATAAAATGTATATCGAAAATAACATTAATATTCTCCAAATATATAGATCTGTTGATCAGAAATATATATAGACTATAATGATTGTATATGTGAAATTGTAATATAAATGTTTATTTATCTTACTTTGTTTACCCTTCTTATTTATTGTTATATTAAATCTGTCTAAAGTTTAAATATCTCCGTTAGTTGTGTATACTGAGAGGGTAGACTGCAGTCGAATCAGTTATATATTGCCATAACCAGTACTGTGAAAACGTCAGTCTAGCACGACAGAGTAAACTGCATGTCCCTAGTAGAAAAAAAGTTGGTGAAAGTGGCCTGACGTCACATTCCCACAATGCTCGCGCCCCATAACTCGCTGCAGCCTGAGAGCGAGACAGAGACACGGTCAGGCCCCGAATATAGACACATTATAGAACATTTTAGATTATTATTTTTTTAATCAAACAACAGATCGAGGGAAGAAAGACCGTGAAAGGTGGCGTGGAGTCTCTCCCACCGTATGTTTGCGAATATTCGGTGATGGAATGTTACCGGGGTTCCATGAGAAATTGACAAATGCGGCGCTGGAAACTTTTTGGTGGGTAACTGCTCGTTTTTTGTCAGATCTCATAATGTAGCTGCACGTTCTGATGTGTGCATGTTTAAAAAAAATAAAAAAAAGATTTAGATTATTACAGCAACTTTCTTCAATGAGTATCGATAGATTGATGTTCACGACATGTCAATTATCAGTGATCTGTTGTAGTTCTGCAATCGGACACGGTTTAATTTATCTTATTTTGTAGAAGAATGTCAGCATCGAGCTATTTAAATCTTAATTACGCGATCGTTTCTTCGCTGGAATTTTTGTCGATAAATGTGTCACACATTTAAATAATTGAAGTTGTAAACATTATGCATTGTGTTAATGATGGCTTTGGCAATGATGATTGATGTTCGGTGCGATTTTTCTACAAATTGCAGCATTTTAAATAATTTCCGAATATTTATCATGGATGAACATGTTACTGCAGAAGAGCGAGGGAGATAGAAGAAGGGACGTCCCTGTTGTATTTGAAATAGTAAACTACTCCGATGTTTTAAGTAGGTCTGCCAACTACACATGTGACATTCAATGTTTACATGCACCATATCCTAATTCATGGACGTTGTTGCTTGATTTTCAGGCGTTGAAAATCAGCACACCATAGAAGTGTAACTATTTGAGTGTTTTCCTTCGACAATTCGTCCATACTGTAATGGCTTTGTGTCATGTGGTTGTCGCTGATTGAATGTTTCGGGCGGATTGAGGGGCTATGCGACTTTTGCGTCTCCTTGTGTGTGTGTGTGTGTGTCGTAATGGCTAAATAACACTGTAGCAAGCCTTTAGAAGGGGGCAAGGTCATGTTATGGATGCGGGGGGGGGGGGCTCATTTCATATGCACTGATACACCTTTGTTGTTTAACTTTGTAATTTCGTTTCAAACTGTTTTTGTCAAACAACATTTGGCTCTAAGAAAACAGATTCTGAGAAGCAACATGTGATTCTGTTGTCTGCACTGGCTGATCTCAATTATTATCTTGAATAATATTTTAGGCATGGGCCTGATTTTGTATTTTGCAGTGTTTAGTTTATTTTCATGTTATGATGTAGTCTACATTATACACGCAAAAAGAACACTTCTAATGGCGATAGTGATGTCAATGATCCACATCGTAGCCTAATAGTACGTGCATTAGGCCTACATTGTAACAGAGGACTTGTGTGTGCAGATACGGCTGTATAATTAATCATCATCAATTGTACCAAACCCACATTGCAACGCTACTCCCATTATTGCACCAGAACGGAGCCTGAAACATTGAGCAACATGTCAAAACACCTGTGACGTATTGGCTGTTGGGAGGCTGCAATTGACTTTTAGTAGTTTCAATCTTTTCGTTTTACGTCACTAGACTATTATATCCTACTTGGCTATCAATGCTATTGCTAAATACTTATTGAATGTTCGACGACGTACAGGCTATGCTTTCAGTGTGAAAGTATGGCTACTTGGCGTAAAGTATGCCTATAGATACAACGTTGCTTCATTTAGCAACAATGTTGCAGGATAAATAAACAATATGCATCCCCGAAAAATTGAACCGCCTGTAGTCACTGTAGGCTACATTTATGCATAGTTGTATAGGCTTGGCTACCTACTAAGCACCTCTTGTGAGGCAACAAATCGCCTCCTCGCCGTTATGGCAGGTCTGACACGAGCAATGCTCCCTCCATCAAGGCCTCATGTCCACTGCCTCGAGCCACATAATAAGGAAATGGAAGTTGAGAACGTCACAAAGACAATGCTTTTTTTTTTTTTTTGACAATTGCAGTGCAAGTTGATACACAAGTGTTGATGTTTGTTCTTTTCCCTCATTATTTCTGAGTGAGACTTAGGTCAAACTTAAGTTAAATAGAAACTTGATGCATGTGTAGGCTACAACGTCACATCTGGAATAAATAGGCAGTGGATATAGTCTGCTTCTGAAATAGTGGTAACCCCACACAAAATGAACTGTTTTTATATTCAATATTCAATGAAACTTCTCAAAACAAACCTTTGACTAGGACAATTTAAGATATATATATTTTTTTAAATTAATGTAAACATTTCAAAGTTGAATAGTTTTAGAAGCATGTTCTTTGTGGAAAAGACCGTTTGAATTACAAATAACCTAGTAATATCACATTAAACTTGACTAAATATATGTATTTTTCCTCATCCTTGTTTTTGTAGATAACTATGTTTTATTCAGCGAAAGGTACTTTTTCCATGGATAAACAGTTTGAATGCTCTTGAAATACTTATACAACATCTTTTGATTACCTTATACATGAGCTCAGCCTGTGTGGTGGGGAGCCAACACGCTACATGTTTGCCTTTGATAGAGAAATGTTTTTGTGTGTGGTGGAGGGAGGTCCCATTGCTTCCTCTGGAAATGTCCCACAATCCCCTTCACCTCTTTGGGTAGGAGGCTGATTTCCATGAGAAAATAGCATCAGTTGGGTTAATGGGAAGGACAGCTCTCAGGAAAAACACATGGTAGCTAATAACCAGAGAAGAACAGGGACAGCTCTGATCCTATTTTTTTGTATTTATTCACCTTCTGGGGAGCACGGAGGAGTGGCGAGGCCCGGTGGGGACAGTGGGTTCGCCTAACAATGGATGTTAGCATCAAGGCGGCAACAAGATTGTTCTATTTAGTTATTTTCTCAAGAAAGCATGAGAAAAACAGGCCGATTGGGAGCCTGAGAACTGCCGCGGATCATGGGCATCAGAGGACGTCTTGTCTCTCAAAGTGTGTGAACCGCACAGGAGGTTGGTGGCACCTTAATTGGGGAGGACGAGCTCGTGGTAATGACTGGGGCAGAATCAGTGGAATGATATAAAATACATCAAACACATGGTTTCCATGGTTTCCACGTGTTTGATGCCATTCCATTTGCTCCGTTCCAGACATTAGTATGAGCCGTCCTCCCCTCAACAGCCTCGTGTGTGTGTGTGTGTGTGTGTGTGTGCGTCAACCGAGAAGGGAAGAATTATTTATTTGAGTTATATGATGTAGTGTTTCACACACAGTAGCCCTGCTGACCGTTGAACCCTGTGGTTGCTTTGGTCACTCCAACTCAGAGAGATAACGTCAGAGCCAAGTTCACAGGCCTAATAGCACTCCCAAATCATCGTCATCGCTGCTGAACTGTCCAGCACCATAGAGATAAGTAGATGACTCTTCCAACGGTTGGCTAAGTGGTGATTCACCACACACACAAAGTTGTTCTGTTTATTTGATGAACATAGTTATCAATTAAACAAAGCAATGGAATTTCACTTATATCTATGGTTTGGTTAAAGCGTGACATGTTTTTAATGTTTGTTCTCCCCCCCTGTTTTCTGTCAGCTTTGTTTTGAATTTGGTTCAATACTTATTATTTATATATGTATTTATCATTTTCATTATGGGTATATATTGGGTATATAATGGGTATATATATTTATATATACCAGTATGAAGATCTACCTGTATCCAAAATCCGAATGAATGCTGTTGCTTGCATGCAAACACACACACACACACACACACACACACACACACACACACACACACACACACACAGTTGAACATATGGCACACACATTTAAGTAGATAGATTCAGACTGGTAGACGTTGCTCTGGGCCGTTGCACGTTCTGATGGTCCTTGCGGTGTGCAGGTCTGTAGTAGTGAGATGATGCTACATGCTTGAACCACATACTGACACTTTTCCTTCTGGATTTTTTTCTGGGAAGAGCGGAGCAGCTGTGGCTTTTCAGGACCTAGTTCCATCCATCACGAAGCACCACTTACACCTCTCCCTCTGTCCCCCCCCTCTCTCTGTCTGTCCTCCATCCATCTCATCCAAAGACTGGGGCTTACACCTCTCCCTCTGCCCCCCCCCCTCTCTCTGTCTGTCCTCCATCCATCTCATCCAAAGACTGGGGCTTACACCCCTCCTTTCCCTCTGCCCCCCCTCTCTCTGTCTGTCCTCCATCCATCTCATCCAAAGACTGGGGCTTACACCTCTCCCTCTGTCCCCCCTCTCTCTGTCTGTCCTCCATCCATCTCATCCAAAGACTGGGGCTTACACCTCTCCCTCTGTCCCCCCCCTCTCTGTCTGTCCTCCATCCATCTCATCCAAAGACTGGGGCTTACACCCCTCCTTTCCCCCTGTCTTTCTCCCCCTCCTCTCTCTGTCTGTCCTCTATCCATCTCATCCAAAGACTGGGGCTTACACCCTCCTTTCCCCCTGTCTTTCTCCCCCTCCTCTCTCTGTCTGTCCTTCATCCATCTCATCCAAAGACTGGGGCTTACACCCCTCCTTTCCCCCTGTCTTTCTCCCCCTCCTCTCTCTTTGTCTGTCCTCCATCCATCTCATCCAAAGACTGGGGCTTACACCTCTCCCTCTGTTCCCCCCTCTCTCTGTCTGTCCTCCATCCATCTCATCCAAAGACTGGGGCTTACACCCCTCCTTTCCCCCTGTCTTTCTCCCCCTCTCTCTGTCTGTCCTCCATCCATCTCATCCAAAGACTGGGGCTTACACCCTCCTTTCCCCCTGTCTTTCTCCCCCCCCCTCTCTCTGTCTGTCCTCCATCCATCTCATCCAAAGACTGGGGCTTACACCCCTCCTTTCCCCCTGTCTTTCTCCCCTCCTCTCTCGGTCTGTCCTCCATCCATCTCATCCAAAGACTGGGGCTTACACCCCTCCTTTCCCCTGTCTTTCTCCCCCTCCTCTCTCTCTGTCTGTCCTCCATCCATCTCATCCAAAGACTGGGGCTTACACCCCTCCTTTCCCCTGTCTTTCTCTCCCCCTCTCCCCTCTCTCTCTCTCTCTCTCTCTCTGTCCTCTATCCATCTCATCCAAAGACTGGGGCTTACACCCCTCCTTTCCCCCTGTCTTTCTCTCCCCCCTCTCTCTCTCTCTCTCTGTCCTCCATCCATCTCATCCAAAGACTGGGGCTTACACCCCTCCTTTCCCCCTGTCTTTCTCTCTCTCTCTCTCTCTCTCTCTCTCTCTCTCTGTCCTCCATCCATCTCATCCAAAGACTGGGGCTTACACCCCTCCTTTCCCCCTGTCTTTCTCTCTCCCCCCTCTCTCTCTCTCTCTCTCTCTCTCTCTCTGTCCTCCATCCATTTCATCCAAAGACTGGGGCTTACACCCCTCAGGGCTACTTCCTCTATGGTGTCTGTTCTAGATGTATTGCCTGTCTTTTCTCTCTGCAGTAAACACATAGTTTTGTTTTTGGGACTTCGCTGTCAGTTCATTGTCTTTGACATATGGTTTCAACCTCAAAACATACTGGGACATGTCATGGTTCTTTCCAAACAGAATAATGATGAGATCAGTTGATGTACAACTGCTATCTGAGAGCCCAGTTTGGTAAAAGATTAAGCTGATGTACAGGAGAAACGAAGACTCTCTCTCTCTCTCTCTCTCTCTCTCTCCCATCCATCCATCTCATCCAGTTTGGTAAAAGATTAAGCTGATGTACAGAAGAAACGAAAACTGGAGGACTATGTATATATAGAGACATATGTCAAGGTATCTATCAGAAATGGAGAACTTTTCCCCCTGAAGTCAAATGCATCGATTTCATTTTTTAAATTTGATTTATTCCTGATGTGATTATTATTCAGAAAAATGACCAAGTCAGAGCCTAAATATAAAGGTCAGGTTAAATTGCTCACGCCAATGCTTATTTAATATCTTTGTTCATAAACTACTGCCTGCGGAAACACTTTGAACTGTGACGTGAGCCTACCTGGCAGTTGTATAATGTTTTACAGTACCCAAAGGGATTCTGTGAGTTTATGACTGTGGGAAATATATTTACTGTGTCAGAACTGCAACGTAGATTCCGTTACGTTGAAGCCTTGAGACAGACTGACAGTTTGTGTATCTTGAACTCCACGAAGCAAAACCTCACCTCGGATCATTCCATTATTTCTAAAGATGCTACGTTTAGGTAAGTGGCAGGAGAACATGTAGGTTTGCATTAAAGGGGTTGGAAATACTGAAAATAAGATATACCTAAACGTGAGTCATATCCCTGCCTAGGGAGGGAGTTATTCATCTTAGCCCTGTAATGCCTTAAATATGCACCGATCCAGTTATGCCATTTTATGTGTCAGTGAATCAGAGGGGATCTGAGGGGAACTGAGAGGAACTGTAGTACTGAGAGGATCAGAGAGGAACTGTAGTACTGAGAGGATCAGAGAGGATCTGTAGTACTGAGAGGATCAGAGGGGAACTGTAGTACTGAGAGGATCAGAGAGGAACTGTAGTACTGAGAGGATCAGAGAGGAACTGTAGTACTGAGAGGATCAGAGAGGAACTGTAGTACTGAGAGGATCAGAGGGGAACTGTAGTACTGAGAGGATCAGAGAAGAACTGTAGTACTGAGAGGATCAGAGAGGAACTGTAGTACTGAGAGGATCAGAGAGGATCTGTAGTACTGAGAGGATCAGAGAGGATCAGAGAGGAACTGTAGTACTGAGATGATCAGAGAGGATCTGTAGTACTGAGAGGATCAGAGAGGATCAGAGAGGAACTGTAGTACTGAGATGATCAGAGAGGATCTGTAGTACTGAGAGGATCAGAGAGGAACTGTAGTACTGAGAGGATCAGAGAGGAACTGTAGTACTGAGAGGATCAGAGAGGAACTGTAGTACTGAGAGGATCAGAGAGGAACTGTAGTACTGAGAGGATCAGAGAAGAACTGTAGTACTGAGAGGATCAGAGAGGAACTGTAGTACTGAGAGGATCAGAGAGGAACTGTAGTACTGAGAGGATCAGAGAGGAACTGTAGTACTGAGAGGATCAGAGAGGAACTGTAGTACTGAGAGGATCAGAGAGGAACTGTAGTACTGAGAGGATCAGAGAGGAACTGTAGTACTGAGAGGATCAGAGAGGAACTGTAGTACTGAGAGGATCAGAGAGGAACTGTAGTACTGAGAGGATCAGAGGGGAACTGTAGTACTGAGAGGATCAGAGGGGAACTGTAGTACTGAGAGGATCAGAGAAGAACTGTAGTACTGAGAGGATCAGAGAGGAACTGTAGTACTGAGAGGATCAGAGAGGATCTGTAGTACTGAGAGGATCAGAGAGGATCAGAGAGGAACTGTAGTACTGAGATGATCAGAGAGGATCTGTAGTACTGAGAGGATCAGAGAGGAACTGTAGTACTGAGAGGATCAGAGAGGAACTGTAGTACTGAGAGGATCAGAGAGGAACTGTAGTACTGAGAGCATCAGAGAGGAACTGTAGTACTGAGAGCATCAGAGAGGAACTGTAGTACTGAGAGGATCAGAGAGGAACTGTAGTACTGAGAGGATCAGAGAGGAACTGTAGTACTGAGAGGATCAGAGAGGAACTGTAGTACTGAGAGGATCAGAGAGGAACTGTAGTACTGAGATGATCAGAGAGGATCTGTAGTACTGAGAGGATCAGAGCGGATCAGAGAGGAACTGTAGTACTGAGATGATCAGAGAGGATCTGTAGTACTGAGAGGATCAGAGAGGATCAGAGAGGAACTGTAGTACTGAGATGATCAGAGAGGAACTGTAGTACTGAGAGGATCAGAGAGGATCTGTAGTACTGAGAGGATCAGAGAGGATCAGAGGGGAACTGTAGTACTGAGAGGATCAGAGAGGAACTGTAGTACTGAGAGGATCAGAGAGGATCTGTAGTACTGAGAGGATCAGAGAGGAACTGTAGTACTGAGAGGATCAGAGAGGAACTGTAGTACTGAGAGGATCAGAGAGGAACTGTAGTACTGAGAGGATCAGAGAGGAACTGTAGTACTGAGAGCATCAGAGAGGAACTGTAGTACTGAGAGGATCAGAGAGGAACTGTAATACTGAGAGGATCAGAGAGGAACTGTAGTACTGAGAGGATCAGAGAGGATCAGAGAGGAACTGTAGTACTGAGAGGATCAGAGAGGAACTGTAGTACTGAGAGCATCAGAGAGGAACTGTAGTACTGAGAGGATCAGAGAGGAACTGTAGTACTGAGAGCATCAGAGAGGAACTGTAGTACTGAGGATCAGAGAGGAACTGTAGTACTGAGAGGATCAGAGGGGAACTGTAGTACTGAGAGGATCAGAGAGGAACTGTAGTACTGAGAGGATCAGAGAGGAACTGTAGTACTGAGAGGATCAGAGAGGAACTGTAGTACTGAGAGGATCAGAGAGGATCAGAGAGGAACTGTAGTACTGAGAGGATCAGAGAGGAACTGTAGTACTGAGAGGATCAGAGAGGATCAGAGAGGAACTGTAGTACTGAGAGGATCAGAGGGGAACTGTAGTACTGAGAGGATCAGAGAGGAACTGTAGTACTGAGAGGATCAGAGGGGAACTGTAGTACTGAGAGGATCAGAGAGGAACTGTAGTACTGAGAGGATCAGAGAGGAACTGTAGTACTGAGAGGATCAGAGAGGAACTGTAGTACTGAGAGCATCAGAGAGGAACTGTAGTACTGAGAGGATCAGAGAGGAACTGTAGTACTAAGAGGATCAGAGAGGAACTGTAGTACTGAGAGCATCAGAGAGGAACTGTAGTACTGAGAGGATCAGATTGTTCCACAATCCCACCCTCCTCCACAACCCCACCCTGGTCCACAACCCCACCCTGTTCCACAACCCCACCCTGCTCCACAATCCCACCCTGCTCCACAACCCCACCCTGGTCCACAACCCCACCCTGTTCCACAACCCCACCCTGTTCCACAACCCCACCCTGCTCCACAACCCCACCCTGTTCCACAACCCCACCCTGCTCCACAACCCCACCCTGTTCCACAACCCCACCCTGTTCCACAACCCCACCCTGTTCCACAACCCCGCCCTGCTCCACAACCCCGCCCTGTTCCACAATCCCGCCCTGCTCCACAACCCCGCCCTGCTCCACAACCCCGCCCTGTTCCACAACCCCGCCCTGTTCCACAACCCCGCCCCCTGCTCCACAACCCCGCCCTGCTCCACAACCCCGCCCTGCTCCACAACCCCACCCTGCTCCACAACCCCGCCCTGCTCCACAACCCCACCCTGCTCCACAACCCCGCCCTGCTCCACAATCCCAACCCCTCAAAAATTATGCCAACGAAAGCATCTCTCCCTCCTTAGATGATAAGAAAGCATCTCTCCCTCCTTAGATGACAAGAAAGCATCTCTCCATCCTTAGACGATAAGAAAGCATCTCACCATCCTTAGACGATAAGAAAGCATCTCTCCCTCCTTAGATGATAAAAATGCATCTCTCCATCCTTAGATGATAAGAAAGCATCTCTCCATCCTTAGATGATAAGAAAGCATATCTCCATCCTTAGATGACAAGAAAGCATCTCTCCATCCTTAGACGATAAGAAAGCATCTCTCCATCCTTAGATGATAAGAAAGCATCTCTCCCTCCTTAGACGACAAGAAGCATCTCTCCCTCCTTAGATGATAAGAAGCATCTCTCCCTCCTTAGATGACAAGAAAGCATCTCTCCCTATTAGAAAGAAGTAGAAAAACATGAAGTTGAGACTGTGTGAAATGATTCCCACTTTTTTTGGTAACATTCAAAGCGCACAACATTTGGCCAAAACATTTGAGAGGGTGGTGAAGGTAAGGATGCATACATTGAGAGATGAGGGAATATGAACATTGGATTTCTGTCACGTTCTGACCTTAGTTCCTTTGTTATGTCTTCGTTTTAGTATGGTCAGGGCGTGAGTTGGGTGGGTTGTCTATGTTCCGTTTTCTATGTTGTGTTTTTGAGTTTGGCCTGGTATGGTTCTCAATCAGAGGCAGGTGTCCTCCCTCCTCTCTGACATCCTCCCACCTCTCTGACATCCTCCCACTTTTCTGACATCTCCCACCTCTCTCATTCTCCCTCCTCTCTGACATCCTCCCACCTCTCTGACATCCTCCCACCTCTCTGACATCCTCCCTCCTCTCTGACATCCTCCCACCTCTCTGACATCCTCCCACCTCTCTGACATCCTCCCTCCTCTCTGACATCCTCCCACCTCTCTGACATCCTCCCACCTCTCTGACATCCTCCCACCTCTCTCATCCTCCCACCTCTCTGACATCCTCCCTCTCTCATCCTCCCACCTCTCTCTCATCCTCCCACCTCTCTGACATCCTCCCTCTCTCATCCTCCCACCTCTCTGACATCCTCCCACCTCTCTGACATCCTTCCACCTCTCTCATCCTCCCACCTCTCTCATCCTCCCACCTCTCTGACATCCTCCCTCTCTCATCCTCCCACCTCTCTGACATCCTTCCTCCTCTCTGACATCCTCCCACCTCTCTGACATCCTCCCTCCTCTCTGACATCCTCCCTCCTCTCTGACATCCTCACACCTGTCTCATCCTCCCACCTCTCTGACATCCTCCCTCCTCTCTGACATCCTCCCTCTCTCTCCCCCATTCACACATATATGGCGAACCCTCCATGAACATGTGGTTGACTGCATGTTGTCCCGCCTAGATACTTCTCCTCTCTTTTCCTTCCTGCCACATTTCTTCCTCTTCCTCTCTCTTCCTCTTCCTCTCTCTTCCTCTCTCTTCCTCTTCCTCTCTCTTCCTCTCTCTTCCTCTCTCCTCAAAGTCTTGGATGACAACACACACAAACAAAAAAAATGGAAGTGGAGTGACAACTTTGAGTCCCTTTCCTGTGTCCCCTCCAGCTTTAGTGTGAGTTTTTAGAGCTTGATTGAAGGTCCCCTTTCTCCGGTGTTTGGTGTGAAAGCTGTCCTAATTGAATGATAAAGTGCCCCCTGAGATAGAGTCTGGTGAACAGGCAACAATGCCCAGCCTGTGTGTGGTAGAGGGATTTTGGTTCACATCCAGCCTTTGCCTCTCTACTCCGAGAGAGGGCCTATTATACAGCTCTCTGCTGGACTAGGTCACGTGACCGTATCTCCCTCTCTCTCTCTCTCTCTCTCTCTCTCTCTCTCTCTCTCTCTCCCCCTTCCTCTCTGTACGGTGACCTCCCCTTCCCCAGTGTGGGCTGGCCAATCACGGGCCAGTGGGTCCTCTTCACACTGGCCATGTGGTTGAATGGCCTCATTTTGCCAGCGAGTGACTTTCTGCACATATCTCTGTGCTCACCGCCTCCACTGCCTGCTGGACGCCCCAGTGACGGGGGGGGGGGCAGATCTGTATCCAGACATGTTCAGCTCATAGAGATACAACCGCCAGAGAGTTTCTGTAAAAACTCAACCAGCTCAAAATACCCTAAATTCACAAACACATTCGTGTCTTCATCAATGGATGTGACTTTGAAGAGGAAGAGAGCTTTTGAGAGAGACAGTTGGAACTTGGTGTCTATCTAACGTTCCATATGTCTCTGCTGACTTTTACTGTTTTGCTGTTGTGTTGTAGGGCTGCATCCCATTAGCCTATTAGCTATTTTTTTCCCCATTCTATCTGCGTACATCTGGAATTAGATTTGTCGTATCAGTTTAGTTATTTTTGTCCATATTCACCAAAACAGGAGATACTTCCATACGTGAATATACTTTGATCTAAACACCAAACCTGTGACGAGAGAGAGAGATGTTTATTCAAGGCTCTTCTGTTTAGCACCTTTTAGTACACATATTGAAGTACAGTACTTGCCAGTTGTGCTCTGTGTTTTTGTGGAGAAACACTACAAAAGTATGCAGACACCTTTTCAGATGTAGTGGATTCGTCTGTTTCAACCCGTTGCTGACAGGGGTATAAAATCGAGCACACAGCCATGCAATCTCCATAGACAAACACTGGCAGTAGAATGGCCCGAACTGAACAGCTCAGTGACTTTCAACGTGGCACCGTCATGGGATGCCACCTTTCCAACAAGTCAGTTTGTCAAATATCTGCCCTGCTAGAGCTGCCCTGGCCAACTGTATGTCAAATCTAATCCAATTTTATTGGTCACATACACATGTTTATCAGATGTTATTGGTCACATACACATGGTTAGCAGATGTTATTGGTCACATGTTTATCAGATGTTATTGGTCACATGGTTAGCAGATGTTATTGGTCACATGGTTAGCAGATGTTATTGGTCACATACACATGGTTAGCAGATGTTATTGGTCACATACACATGGTTAGCAGATGTTATTGGTCACATACACATGTTTGGCAGATGTTATTGGTCACATACACATGGTTAGCAGATGTTATTGGTCACATACACATGTTTAGCAGATGTTATTGGTTACATACACATGTTCAGCAGATGTTATTGGTCACATGGTTAGCAGATGTTATTGGTCACATGGTTAGCAGATGTTATTGGTCACATGGTTAGCAGATGTTATTGGTCACATGTTTAGCAGATGTTATTGGTCACATGTTTAGCAGATGTTATTGGTCACATACACATGTTTGGCAGATGTTATTGGTCACATACACATGGTTAACAGATGTTATTGGTCACATACACATGGTTAGCAGATGTTATTGGTCACGTGGTTAGCAGATGTTATTGGTCACATATTTAGCAGATGTTATTGGTCACATGGTTAGCAGATGTTATTGGTCACATACACATGTTTAGCAGATTTTATTGGTCACATACACATGGTTAGCAGATGTTATTGGTCACATACACATGGTTAGCAGATGTTATTGGTCACATACACATGGTTAGCAGATGTTATTGGTCACATACACATGTTTACCAGATGTTATTGGTCACATACACATGTTTACCAGATGTTATTGGTCACATACACATGTTTACCACATGTTATTGGTCACATACACATGTTTAGCAGATGTTATTGGTCACATGTTTAGCAGATGTTATTGGTCACATGTTTAGCAGATGTTATTGGTCACATACACCTGTTTAACAGATGTTATTGGTCACATACACCTGTTTAACAGATGTTATTGGTCACATACACATGGTTAGCAGATGTTATTGGTCACATACACATGGTTAGCAGATGTTATTGGTCACATGTTTAGCAGATGTTATTGGTCACATACACCTGTTTACCAGATGTTATTGGTCACATACACATGTTTAACAGATGTTATTGGTCACATACACATGGTTAGCAGATGTTATTGGTCACATACACATGGTTAGCAGATGTTATTGGTCACATACACCTGTTTACCAGATGTTATTGGTCACATACACATGTTTATCAGATGTTATTGGTCACATGTTTAGCAGATGTTATTGGTCACATGTTTAGCAGATGTTATTGGTCACATACACCTGTTTAACAGATGTTATTGGTCACATACACCTGTTTAACAGATGTTATTGGTCACATACACCTGTTTAACAGATGTTATTGGTCACATACACATGTTTAGCAGATGTTATTGGTCACATGTTTAGCAGATGTTATTGGTCACATGTTTAGCAGATGTTATTGGTCACATACACCTGTTTAACAGATGTTATTGGTCACATACACCTGTTTAACAGATGTTATTGGTCACATACACATGGTTAGCAGATGTTATTGGTCACATACACATGGTTAGCAGATGTTATTGGTCACATGTTTAGCAGATGTTATTGGTCACATACACCTGTTTACCAGATGTTATTGGTCACATACACATGTTTAACAGATGTTATTGGTCACATACACATGGTTAGCAGATGTTATTGGTCACATACACATGGTTAGCAGATGTTATTGGTCACATACACCTGTTTACCAGATGTTATTGGTCACATACACATGTTTATCAGATGTTATTGGTCACATGTTTAGCAGATGTTATTGGTCACATGTTTAGCAGATGTTATTGGTCACATACACCTGTTTAACAGATGTTATTGGTCACATACACCTGTTTAACAGATGTTATTGGTCACATACACCTGTTTAACAGATGTTATTGGTCACATACACCTGTTTAACAGATGTTATTGGTCACATGTTTAGCAGATGTTATTGGTCACATGTTTAGCAGATGTTATTGGTCACCTGTTTAACAGATGCTATTGGTCACATGTTTAGCAGATGTTATTGGTCACCTGTTTAACAGATGTTATTGGTCACATGTTTAGCAGATGTTATTGGTCACATGGTTAGCAGATGTTATTGGTCACATGTTTAGCAGATGTTATTGGTCACATACACATGGTTAGCAGATGTTATTGCGGGTGTAACAAAAATGCTTGTGTTTCTAGCTCCAACAGTGCAGTAATATCTAACAAGTAATATCTAACATTTCACAACAATATACACAATACACACAAATGTAAAGGAATGGAATTAAGAATATATCAATATTTGGATGAGAAACATTTTAGAATACAGTATATACATATGAGATGAGTAATGCATAGACTAAGATACAGTAGAATAGTATAGAATACAGTATATACATATGAGATGAGTAATGCATAGACTAAGAGACAGTAGAATAGTATAGAATACAGTATATACATATGAGATGAGTAATGCATAGACTAAGAGACAGTAGAATAGTATAGAATACAGTATATACATATGAGATGAGTAATGCATAGACTAAGATACAGTAGAATAGTATAGAATACAGTATATACATATGAGATGAGTAATGCAAAATATGTCAACATTATTAGTGACTAGTGTTCCATTGTTAAAGTGACCAGTGATTCCATGTCTATGTATATGGGGCAGCAGCCTCTAAGGTGCAGGGTTACGTAACCGGGTAGAAGCCGCCTAGTGATGGCTATTTAGCAATCTGATGAAATTGAGATGGAAGCTGTTTTCAGTCTCTCGGTCCCAGCTTTGATGCACCTGTACTGACCTCGTCTTCTGGATGGTAGCGGGGTGAACAGGCAGTGGCTCGGGTGGTTGTTGTCCTTGATGATCTTTTTGTCCTTCCTGTGATATCGGGTGCTGTAGGTGTCCTGGTGGGCAGGTAGTTTGCCCCCGGTGATACGTTGGGCAGACCTCACTACCCTCTAGAGAGCTGTTATTGTGAAGTGGAAAAGTCTAGGAGAAACAACGGTAGGTGGTAGGCCACACAAGCTCACCGAACGGGATCGCTGAAATACATAATGCCTCTGGAAGCAACGTCAGCACTGTTCACCAGGAGCTTTATGAAATTAAGTTTCCATGGCCAAGGAGCCGCACACAAGCCTAAGATCACCATGTGCAATGCCAAGTGTCGGCTGGTGTAGAGCTCGCCACCATTGGACTCTGGCGCAGTGGAAACACGTTCTCTGGAGTGATGAATCACACTTCAACATCTGGCAGTCTGATGAATGAATCTGGATGTTTGGCGGATGCCAGGAGAATGCTACCTGCCCCATTGCATAGTGCCAACTGTAAAGTTTGGTGGAGGAGGAATAATGGTCTGGGGCTGTTTTTCATTGTTCGGGTCCCTTAGTTCCAGTGCAGGGAATCTTAACGCTACAGCATACAATGACATTCTAGACACTTCTGTGCTTTCAACTTTATGGCAACAGTTTGGGGAAGGCCCTTTCCTGTTTCAGCATGACAATGCCCTCGTGCACAAAGCGAGATCCATACAGAAATGGTTTGTTGAGACCGGTGTAGAAGAACTTGACTGGCCTGCAGAGAGCCCTGACCTCAACCCCATCGAACACCTTTGGGATGATTTGGAACACAGACTGCGAGCCAGGCTTTATCGCCCAACATCAGTACCCAACCTCACTAATGCTCTTGTGGCTGAATGGAAGCAAGTCCCTGCAGCAATGTTCCAACATCTAGTGGAAAGCCTCCCCAGAAGAGTGGAGGCTGTTATAGCAGCAAACTGGGGGGGCAAGGTCATATCAATTCCCATGATTTCGGGATGATGTGTTCAAGGAGCCGGTGTCCACATACCTTTGGCCATGTAGTTTAAGTGACCAGTTGATCTCCCATAGGCCTCAGCTAGATGGCAGCACGCTCACCACTGTGGTGGATGAAGACTCAAAATCAGTCAATCCTTCATTTGTTATTTGTGAAGTGAACTGATCAGTCGTACCGTTTCCTAAATGATTGTTATTGTAATGAATAGTATGGAATGGAGATAATCAATCTTTGGTACGTTTATATGATGATATTATCCTGGCGCTTACTGTGTGTACTTTTTTGGTAATTACTGAAAACCATATATGTATGTTTAGGGTAAAGTGACAAAGAGATGTACTGTAGACTGGAGCTCATCTGGCACTGAGCAGGACCTCTGGTACTGAGATGTACTGTAGACTGAGGCTCATCTGGTACTGAGCAGGACCTCTGGTACTGAGATGTACTGTAGACTGAGGCTGATCTGGCACTGAGCAGGACCTCTGGTACTGAGATGTACTGTAGACTGAGGCTCATCTGGCACTGAGCAGGACCTCTGGTACTGAGATGTACTGTAGACTGAGGCTCATCTGGCACTGAGCAGGACCTCTGGTACTGAGATGTACTGTAGACTGAGGCTCATCTGGTACTGAGATGTACTGTAGACTGAGGCTCATCTGGTACTGAGCAGGACCTCTGGTACTGAGATGTACTGTAGACTGAGGCTCATCTGGTACTGAGATCAAATCAAATCAAATGTTATTTGTCACATACACATGGTTAGCAGATGTTAGTGCGAGTGTAGCGAAATGCTTGTGCTTCTAGTTCCGACAATGCAGTAATAACCAACAAGTAATCTAGCTAACAATTCCAAAACTACTACCTTATAGACACAAGTGTAAGGGGATAAGAATATGTACATAAAGATACATGAGTGAGTGATGGTACAGAGCGGCATAGGCAAGATACAGTAGATGGTATTGAGTGCAGTATATACATATGAGATGAGTATGTAAACAAAGTGGCATAGTTAGATGTACTGTAGACTGAGGCTCATCTGGTACTGAGATGTACTGTAGACTGGGGCTCATCTGGTACTGAGCAGAACCTCTGGTACTGAGATGTACTGTAGACTGGGGCTCATCTGGTACTGAGCAGGACCTCTGGTACTGAGATGTACTGTAGACTGGGGCTCATCTGGTACTGAGCAGGACCTCTGGTACTGAGATGTACTGTAGACTGGGGCTCATCTGGTACTGAGCAGGACCTCTGGTACTGAGATGTACTGTAGACTGGGGCTCATCTGGCACTGAGCAGGACCTCTGGTACTGAGATGTACTGTAGACTGGGGCTCATCTGGTACTGAGCAGGACCTCTGGTACTGAGATGTACTGTAGACTGGGGCTCATCTGGTACTGAGCAGGACCTCTGGTACTGAGACGGGCAATCTGTTAACTATTTTACCCCTCATCTGAAATTTGAACCTCCCTTTCCCTGAGTAGTCCAGGGCGCGCACGCACGCATGCACACGCACACACACGCACACACACAAGTTGTACTTGCAGTGTACTGGATGTAGTGAGGTGGAGGCCAGTCATTCTAATGAGAGTGTGTGTTTTTATATCTGAGGAGGAGAAGAACGGAGGAGGAAAGTGTTAAAATGTGTTAATGAATAACTGCTGAGCAGGGAGTCCCCCGGACCTAATACTCTGCGTTTTCTCTCCTTCTTCTTTCTCTCTCTCTCCCTTCACCTTTCTCTCTCTCTCCCCCTTCTCATTTCTCTCTTTCCCCCTTCTCCTTTCTCTCTCCCCCTTCTCCTTTCTCTCTCTCTCTCTCCCCCCTTCTCCTTTTCTCTCTCTCTCTCTCCCCTTCTCCTTTCTCTCTCTCTCTCTCTCCCCCTTCTCCTTTCTCTCTCTCTCTCTCCCCTTCTCCTTTCTCTGTCTCTCTCTCTCCCCCTTCTCCTTTCTCTGTCTCTGTCTCTCTCTCCCCCTTCTCCTTTCTCTGTCTCTCTCTCTCCCCCTTCTCCTTTCTCTGTCTCTGTCTCTCTCTCTCCCCCTTCTCCTTTCTCTGTCTCTCTCTCCCCCTTCTCCTTTCTTCTCTCTCTCTCTCTCCCCTTCTCCTTTCTCTCTCCCCTTCTCCTTTCTCTCTCTGTCCCTCTCTCTCTCTCTCTGTCTCTCTCTCTCTGTGTCTCTCTCTCTCTCTCTCTGTGTCTCTCTCTCTGTGTCTCTCTATCTCTCTGTCCATCTCTCTGTCCCTCTCTCTCTCTCTCTATCTCTCTGTCTCTCTCTCTCTATCTCTCTGTCCCTCTCTCTGTCCCTCTCTCTCTCTCTCCCTCTCTGTCCCTCTCTCTCTCTCTGTGTCTCTCTCTCTGTCCCTCTCTCTCTCTCTCTATCCCTCTCTCTGTCCCTCTCTCTCTCTCTCTCCCTCTCTCTCCCTCTCTCTCTCTCTCTCTGTCCCTCTCTCTCTCTCCTTTCTCTTTCCCGTCCTACACATTTTCCGTTTCCCCCTCTTGCCAACTCTCTCATACATGCCAATCCTCTCATGATACTGAAGATAAATTCACCTGTAGAGTTGTCCCGTGCAGGATGGGGGGGGGGGATAGCCTGCCTCTGGTATTCCTTATGGAGGAATGGCCACTACACTGCTCGATAGAGGTATTACCTCTCCCCATGTCTACATCCTCTGATCTGGTTTCCAATATCTCTAGCCCTGATACAAAGACTCATCTATGTCCTGTGACTGACCAGTGAGCCAGCTGCATGTCACAGTACACACACATGGCAACAGTAACAGTAACAGCCAGAGGAACCTACAGGACCAGAAGAGTTTACTACAAACTACCAGAAATAACTAACCATTAAGAAAGTTGAACTTAAATAAGTGTTTTTGGTTGTTGAGAACATTTAGGGAAGTTGGCTCGCTGTCTCATTGTTCCTGCTTTGTAGGCACCAGAGATTTAACAATGAAAAGTCTCAATTCTCTCTTTCAGTTTCACTATTGCTGACTCCGTCTTGCTCTTGCTTAGATAAACATACACAAAGGGCATTAGGGAGTCTGAACCCAATCCCCTCATAAACTCCCTTTCTCTCCCCTCTTCTCTCTCGCTCCTTCCTCTCTCTCTTTCCTCTCTCTCTCTCTCTCTCTCTCTCTCTCCTTTCATGTTTGTCATCCTCTCTGTATCTCTGGCAGAGCCTGTAGCCTCTGATTCAGAAAGTGATTTTGTTTTTTAAAATTCAGGCAATGCAAGCTGCCCATTTTCAAGGTTTATGCAAGAATGAACTTTTTAAAACATGTTTTACAACTTCTCCACTTTTTTGCCCCTCCCCTGCGCATATTTAAAAAGTCAAAGGAAATTACATGAGAGGGCATCTTCAAACAGCAAACCAAAAAATGGGGAAATGAGGAGTTGATTGACAGGATTAAGGAAAAAGCTGTCCATTGAAACCTGTAGATTTCTGTAAACAAAGCCTGGTGAACAATGCCTGTTGTTTTAAGCACGGCTGACGTTGCCAAACTTAGATTGTTTGTTGCTGACCCCGTATGAAAAAGCGAGCGCGAGTGGCGGGGAAACAAAAGTGTGAAAGTCGGCGGCCTGTTGCCGTGGTTGTGGATATATTAGCTCTCAGACAAAAAACACAATCCTGTTTTTTCTGTGGGCTTGTCTCCTCAACTAGTTGTTTCTGTGGGCTTGTCTCCTCAACTAGTTGTTTCTGTGGGCTTGTCTCCTCAACTAGTTTTTTCTGTGGGCTTGTCTCCTCAACTAGTTGTTTCTGTGGGCTTGTCTCCTCAACTAGTTGTTTCTGTGGGCTTGTCTCCTCAACTAGTTGTTTCTGTGGGCTTGTCTCCTCAACTAGTTGTTTCTGTGGGCTTGTCTCCTCAACTAGTTTTTTCTGTGGGCTTGTCTCCTCAACTAGTTTTTTCTGTGGGCTTGTCTCCTCAACTAGTTGTTTCTGTGGGCTTGTCTCCTCAAGGTGTGTAGGGAGGTAGAGAGAGGTGTAGGGAGGTGTAGGGAGGTAGAGAGCGGTAGAGGGAGTTAGAGAGAGGTGTAGGGAGGTAGAGAGAGGTAGAGAGAGGTGTAGGGAGGTAGAGAGCGGTGTAGGGAGGTAGAGAGAGGTGTAGGGAGGTAGAGAGAGGTGTAGGGAGAGAGGTGTAGGGAGGTAGAGAGCGGTAGAGGGAGGTAGAGAGCAGTAGAGGGAGTTAGAGAGAGGTGTAGGGAGGTAGAGTGAGGTGTAGGGAGGTAGAGAGCGGTGTAGGGAGGTAGAGAGCTGTAGGGAGGTAGAGAGCGGTGTAGGGAGGTAGAGAGAGGTGTAGGGAGGTAGAGAGAGGTGTAGGTAGGTAGAGAGAGGTGTAGGTAGGTAGAGAGAGGTGTAGGGAGGTAGAGAGAGGTGTAGGGAGGTAGAGAGAGGTGTAGAGGTAGAGAGAGGTGTAGGGAGGTAGAGAGGGGTGTAGGGAGGTAGAGAGCGGTAGAGGGAGGTAGAGAGAGGTAGAGGGAGTTAGAGAGAGGTGTAGGGAGGTAGAGAGAGGTGTAGGGAGGTAGAGAGAGGTGTAGGGAGGTAGAGAGCGGTGTAGGGAGGTAGATAGAGGTGTAGGGAGGTAGAGAGAGGTGTAGGGAGAGAGAGGTGTAGGGAGTTAGAGAGAGGTGTAGGGAGGTAGAGAGCGGTGTAGGGAGGTAGATAGCAGTAGAGGGAGGTAGAGAGAGGTATAGGGAGGTAGAGAGAGGTGTAGGGAGGTAGAGAGAGGGGTAGAGAGAGGTGTAGGGAGGTAGAGAGAGGTGTAGGGAGGTAGAGAGGGGTGTAGGGAGGTAGAGAGCGGTAGAGGGAGGTAGAGAGAGGTGTAGGGAGGTAGAGAGAGGTGTAGGGAGGTAGAGAGCGGTAGAGGGAGTTAGAGAGAGGCGTAGGGAGGTAGAGAGAGAGGTGTAGGGAGGTAGAGAGAGGTGTAGGGAGGTAGAGAGCAGTAGAGGGAGTTAGAGAGAGGTGTAGGTAGGTAGAGAGAGGTGTAGGGAGATAGAGAGAGGTGTAGGGAGGTAGAGAGAGGTGTAGGGAGGTAGAGAGAGGTGTAGGGAGGTAGAGAGCAGTAGAGGGAGAGAGAGGTGTAGGGAGTTAGAGAGAGGTGTAGGGAGTTAGAGAGAGGTGTAGGGAGGTAGAGAGCGGTAGAGGGAGTTAGAGAGAGGCGTAGGGAGGTAGAGAGAGGTGTAGGGAGTTAGAGAGAGGTGTAGGGAGGTAGAGAGAGGTGTAGGGAGGTAGAGAGCAGTAGAGGGAGTTAGAGAGAGGTGTAGGTAGGTAGAGAGAGGTGTAGGGAGATAGAGAGAGGTGTAGGGAGGTAGAGAGAGGTGTAGGGAGGTAGAGAGAGGTGTAGGGAGGTAGAGCGAGGTGTAGGGAGGTAGAGAGAGGTGTAGGGAGGTAGAGCGAGGTGTAGGGAGTTAGAGAGAGGTGTAGGGAGGTAGAGAGAGGTACAGATGGAGAGAGGTGGGGGGGATGTTGGCGGAGCGCCCCCTGGCAGCACACAGCTTTATTTTCGTGAAATGTCATGACTTTGGGGAGTACAAATGTTTGACCATTAAAAATCATATTTTCCTTAACCTCAACGCTAAGCGTAACCACAAAAACCTAAACCTGAAGCTTAAAACTTTTCAAAAAAGTTATTGTTTCCCGACCTTGTCAGGACATTCAAGTGAATTAGTAGGACATCAAATCAAATCAAATGTTATTTGTCACATACACATGGTTAGCAGATGTTAATGCGAGTGTAGTGAAATGCTTGTTAGGGTCATGATAAGGTAGGAAAACAAGCACACACACTGTTCAATCTCTACATTTGGATAGTTCCTCAAAACATATAGTCAACTTCTTGGAAATAGTTAAACACAATTTGATGAAGTGTTGGAAAGTGACACATAATTTGGGTCAAACAATGAATATTGAATAAAAAGCTAAACAAATTGTCTGTATCTTCATGACAGAGTACGATTGAGATACAGGCAGGTATGTACCCCCAAACATCCCTCTTTCCTGTTGGTGTGACTGATAGCACTGCTGGAGGTTGGTAGAGAGACACTGAGCAGAGGCAGACCCACCCTCTTCCTCTCCCCCTCCCCTTCCCTCTCCCTCACTCTTCCTCTCCACACTCTCCCCATCCTTCCCCCCCTCTCCCTCTCCACACTCTCCCCTGCCCTCTCCCTCCCTCTTCCTCTCCACACTCTCTCCCTCCCTCTTCCTCTCCACACTCTCCCTTCCCTCTTCCTCTCCACACTCTCCCTTCCCTCTTCATTTACATTTACATTTAAGTCATTTAGCAGACGCTCTTATCCAGAGCGACTTACAAATTGGTGCTTTCACCTTATGACATCCAGTGGAACAGCCACTTTACAATAGTGCATCTAGGTCTTTTAAGGGGGGAGGGGGAGAAGGATTACTTTATCCTATCCTAGGTATTCCTTAAAGAGGTGGGGTTTCAGGTGTCTCCGGAAGGTGGTGATTGACTCCGCTGTCCTGGCGTCGTGAGGGAGTTTGTTCCACCATTGGGGGGCCAGAGCAGCGAACAGTTTTGACTGGGCTGAGCGGGAACTGTACTTCCTCAGTGGTAGGGAGGCGAGCAGGCCAGAGGTGGATGAACGCAGTGCCCTTGTTTGGGTGTAGGGCCTGATCAGAGCCTGGAGGTACTGAGGTGCCGTTCCCCTCACAGCTCCGTAGGCAAGCACCATGGTCTTGTAGCGGATGCGAGCTTCAACTGGAAGCCAGTGGAGAGAGCGGAGGAGCGGGGTGACGTGAGAGAACTTGGGAAGGTTGAACACCAGACGGGCTGCGGCGTTCTGGATGAGTTGTAGGGGTTTAATGGCACAGGCAGGGAGCCCAGCCAACAGCGAGTTGCAGTAATCCAGACGGGAGATGACAAGTGCCTGGATTAGGACCTGCGCCGCTTCCTGTGTGAGGCAGGGTCGTACTCTGCGGATGTTGTAGAGCATGAACCTACAGGAACGGGCCACCGCCTTGATGTTATTTGAGAACGACAGGGTGTTGTCCAGGATCACGCCAAGGTTCTTAGCGCTCTGGGACGAGGACACAATGGAGTTGTCAACCGTGATGGCGAGATCATGGAACGGGCAGTCCTTCCCGGGAGGAAGAGCAGCTCCGTCTTGCCGAGGTTCAGCTTGAGGTGATGATCCGTCATCCACACTGATATGTCTGCCAGACATGCAGAGATGCGATTCGCCACCTGGTCGTCAGAAGGGGGAAAGGAGAAGATTAATTGTGTGTCGTCTGCATAGCAATGATAGGAGAGACCATGTGAGGTTATGACAGAGCCAAGTGACTTGGTGTATAGCGAGAATAGGAGAGGGCCTAGAACAGAGCCCTGGGGACACCAGTGGTGAGAGCACGTGGTGAGGAGACGGATTCTCGCCACGCCACCTGGTAGGAGCGACCTGTCAGGTAGGACGCAATCCAAGCGTGGGCCGCGCCGGAGATGCCCAACTCGGAGAGGGTGGAGAGGAGGATCTGATGGTTCACAGTATCGAAGGCAGCCGATAGGTCTAGAAGGATGAGAGCAGAGGAGAGAGAGTTAGCTTTAGCAGTGCGGAGCGCCTCCGTGATACAGAGAAGAGCAGTCTCAGTTGAATGACTAGTCTTGAAACCTGACTGGTTTGGATCAAGAAGGTCATTCTGAGAGAGATAGCGGGAGAGCTGGCCAAGGACGGCACGTTCAAGAGTTTTGGAGAGAAAAGAAAGAAGGGATACTGGTCTGTAGTTGTTGACATCGGAGGGATCGAGTGTAGGTTTTTTCAGAAGGGGTGCAACTCTCGCTCTCTTGAAGACGGGAGGGACGTAGCCAGCGGTCAGGGATGAGTTGATGAGCGAGGTGAGGTAAGGGAGAAGGTCACCGGAGATGGTCTGGAGAAGAGAGGAGGGGATAGGGTCAAGCGGGCAGGTTGTTGGGCGGCCGGCCGTCACAAGACGCGAGATGTCATCTGGAGAGAGGGGAGAAAGAGGTCAGAGCACAGGGTAGGGCAGTGTGAGCAGAACCAGCGGTGTCGTTTGACTTAGCAAACGAGGATCGGATGTCGTCGACCTTCTTTTCAAAATGGTTGACGAAGTCATCTGCAGAGAGGGAGGAGGGGGAGGAGGATTCAAGAGGGAGGAGAAGGTGGCAAAGAGCTTCCTAGGGTTAGAGGCAGATGCTTGGAATTTAGAGTGGTAGAAAGTGGCTTTAGCAGCAGAGACAGAGGAGGAAAATGTAGAGAGGAGGGAGTGAAAGGATGCCAGGTCCGCAGGAGGCGAGTTTTCCTCCATTTCCGCTCGGCTGCCCGGAGCCCTGTTCTGTGAGCTCGCAATGAGTCGTCGAGCCACGGAGCGGGAGGGAGGACCGAGCCGGCCTGGAGGATAGGGGACATAGAGAGTCAAAGGATGCAGAAAGGGAGGAGAGGAGGGTTGAGGAGGCAGAATCAGGAGATAGGTTGGAGAAGGTTTGAGCAGAGGGAAGAGATGATAGGATGGAAGAGGAGAGAGTAGCGGGGGAGAGAGAGCGAAGGTTGGGACGGCGCGATACCATCCGAGTAGGGGCAGTGTGGGAAGTGTTGGATGAGAGCGAGAGGGAAAAGGATACAAGGTAGTGGTCGGAGACTTGGAGGGGAGTTGCAATGAGGTTAGTGGAGGAACAGCATCTAGTAAAGATGAGGTCGAGCGTATTGCCTGCCTTGTGAGTAGGGGGGAAGGTGAGAGGGTGAGGTCAAAAGAGGAGAGGAGTGGAAAGAAGGAGGCAGAGAGGAATGAGTCAAAGGTAGACGTGGGGAGGTTAAAGTCGCCCAGAACTGTGAGAGGTGAGCCGTCCTCAGGAAAGGAGCTTATCAAGGCATCAAGCTCATCGATGAACTCTCCGAGGGAACCTGGAGGGCGATAAATGATAAGGATGTTAAGCTTGAAAGGGCTGGTAACTGTGACAGCATGGAATTCAAAGGAGGCGATAGACAGATGGGTAAGGGGAGAAAGAGAGAATGACCACTTGGGAGAGATGAGGATCCCGGTGCCACCACCCCGCTGACCAGAAGCTCTCGGGGTGTGCGAGAGCACGTGGGCGGACGAAGAGAGAGCAGTAGGAGTAGCGGTGTTGTCTGTGGTGATCCATGTTTCCGTCAGAGCCAAGAAGTCGAGGGACTGGATGGAGGCATAGGCTGAGATGAACTCTGCCTTGTTGGCCGCAGATCGGCAGTTCCAGAGGCTACCGGAGACCTGGAACTCCACGTGGGTCGTGCGCGCTGGGACCACCAGATTAGGGTGGCTGCGGCCATGCGGTGTGGAGTGTTTGTATGGTCTGTGCAGAGAGGAGAGAACAGGGATAGACAGACACATAGTTGACAGGCTAGAGAAGAGGCTACGCTAATGCAGAGGAGATTGGAATGACAAGTGGACTACACGTCTCGAATGTTCAGAAAGTTAAGCTTACATAGCAAGAATCTAATTGACTAAAATGATTAAAATGATAGAGTACTGCTGGGGTAGGCTAGCTGCGTTGTTGACACTACCCTAATCAAGTCGTACCGTTGAGTGTGAAGTTTCTACAATGCTGCTTTTCGGGAGCTAGCTGGCTAGCTAGCAGTGTTGGTTACGTTACGTTGCGTTAGGAGAACGACAATAGCTGGCTAGCTAACCTAGAAAATCGCTCTAGACTACACAATTATCTTTGAAACAAAGACGGCTATGTAGCTAGCTATGATCAAACAAATCACACCGTTGGGACTGTAATGAAATGAAATGAAAAAGTGATACTACCTGTGGAGCGACGCGGAATGCGACCGGAATGCGAAAGTTCTATTCAGTAGACGTTGGCTGGCTATTGGCTAGCTAGGAGAGTCTCCTACGTTAAGGACGACAAAATAGCTGGCTAGCTAACCTCGGTGAATTAAGATAATCACTCTAAGACTACACACTCTAAACTACACAATTATCTTGGATACGAAGACAGCAAAGACAACTATGTAGCTATCTAATACTACACTAATCAAGTCGTTCGGTTGAGTGTGATAGTTACTACAGTGCTACGGTAGCCGGTGAACGTATGCTAGCTGGCTAGCTGCTAGGCAGATAGGAGGGCGACGAAATACGATAATAACGCAATTATCACTCTAAGACTCCACACTCTAAGCTACACAATTATCTTGGATACGAAGACAGCAAAGACAACTATGTAGCTAGCTAAGTAGCTAGCTAACACTACACTAATCAAGTCGTTCAGTTGAGTGTGATAGTTACTACAGTGCTACGGTAGCCGGTGAACGTATGCTAGCTGGCTAGCTGCTAGGCAGATAGGAGGGCGACGAAATACGATAATAACGCAATTATCACTCTAAGACTCCACACTCTAAGCTACACAATTATCTTGGATACGAAGACAGCAAAGACAACTATGTAGCTAGCTATGTAGCTAGCTAACACTACACTAATCAAGTCGTTCAGTTGAGTGTGATAGTTACTACAGTGCTACGGTAGACGGTGAACGTGTTGGACAGATAGGAGACGACGAAATACGATAATTACGCAATTATCTTTGATACAACGACGACTATGTAGCTAGCTAAGAAGAAATTGCTAAGATTAGACAAATCAGACCGTTGTACTATAATGAAATGTAATGAAATGTAATGAAAAAGTTATACAACCTTCAGACCGAAGCGCGGATGCGACCAGATCGCTCCAACCCGGAAGTTGCCTCTCCTCTTCCTCTCCACACTCTCCCCTCCCTCTTCCTCTCCACACTCTTCCCTTCCCTCTTCCTCTCCACACTCTCCCCTTCCCTCTCCCTCCCTCTTCCTCTCCACACTCTCCCTTCCCTCTTCCTCTCCACACTCTCCCTTCCCTCTACCTCTCCACACTCTTCCTTCCCTCTACCTCTCCACACTCTTCCCTTCCCTCTTCCCTCTTCCTCTCCACACTCTTCCCTTCCCACTTCCTCTCCCCTTCCATCTCCTTCCCTCTTCCTCTCCACACTCTCCCTTCCCTCTTCCTCTCCACACTCTTCCCTTCACTCTCCACACTCTCCCCTTCCCTCTCCCTCCCTCTTCCTCTCCACACTCTCCCCTCCTCTTCCTTCACTATCGTTCCCCACAGATGAGTGTTAGTTCTGGGTGGGATGGAGGGAAGCCCTGTTAAATTTGTCTTTGTTTGTAGAGCCTGTTCATTTTCTAATTAGTCCTGTTTCATCCCGTGCCATCGTTAAGAGGATGCCTTGTGTCGTCCAGATGTCTCTACCCAGTGCGTTCTGAATAGACTACAACACATTGAGAGTTCTCAGTAGACTATACAACACATTGAGAGTTCTCAGTAGACTATACAGCACATTGAGAGTTCTCAGTAGACTATACAGCACATTGAGAGTTCTCAGCAGACTATACAGCACATTGAGAGTTCTCAGCAGACTATACAGCACATTGAGAGTTCTCAGTAGACTATACAGCACATTGAGAGTTCTCAGCAGACTATACAGCACATTGAGAGTTCTCAGCAGACTATACAGCACATTGAGAGTTCTCAGTAGACTATACAGCACATTGAGAGTTCTCAGTAGACTATACAGCACATTGAGAGTTCTCAGTAGACTATACAGCACATTGAGAGTTCTCAGCAGACTATACAGCACATTGAGAGTTCTCAGTAGACTATACAGCACATTGAGAGTTCTCAGTAGACTATACAGCACATTGAGAGTTCTCAGCAGACTATACAGCACATTGAGAGTTCTCAGTAGACTATACAGCACATTGAGAGTTCTCAGTAGACTATACAGCACATTGAGAGTTCTCAGTAGACTATACAGCACATTGAGAGTTCTCAGTAGACTATACAGCACATTGAGAGTTCTCAGTAGACTATACAGCACATTGAGAGTTCTCAGTAGACTATACAGCACATTGAGAGTTCTCAGTAGACTATACAGCACATTGAGAGTTCTCAGCAGACTATACAGCACATTGAGAGTTCTCAGTAGACTATACAGCACATTGAGAGTTCTCAGTAGACTATACAGCACATTGAGAGTTCTCAGCAGACTATACAGCACATTGAGAGTTCTCAGTAGACTATACAGCACATTGAGAGTTCTCAGCAGACTATACAGCACATTGAGAGTTCTCAGTAGACTATACAGCACATTGAGAGTTCTCAGTAGACTATACAGCACATTGAGAGTTCTCAGTAGACTATACAGCACATTGAGAGTTCTCAGCAGACTATACAGCACATTGAGAGTTCTCAGTAGACTATACAGAACATTGAGAGTTCTCGGTAGACTATACAGCACATTGAGAGTTCTCAGCAGACTATACAGCACATTGAGAGTTCTCAGCAGACTATACAGAACATTGAGAGTTCTCAGTAGACTATACAGAACATTGAGAGTTCTCGGTAGACTATACAGCACATTGAGAGTTCTCAGTAGACTATACAGCACATTGAGAGTTCTCAGTAGACTATACAGCACATTGAGAGTTCTCAGTAGACTATACAGCACATTGAGAGTTCTCGGTAGACTATACAGCACATTGAGATTTCTCAGTAGACTATACAGCACATTGAGAGTTCTCAGCAGACTATACAGCACATTGAGAGTTCTCAGCAGACTATACAGCACAGCAGACTATACAGCACATTGAGAGTTCTCAGCAGACTATACAGCACATTGAGAGTTCTCAGCAGACTATACAGCACATTGAGAGTTATCAGTAGACTATACAGCACATTGAGAGTGTTGTTGTTTGAGAGAATCAGTCATAAAGTCCATTGTGTGGCTTCAATAGGATAGTTATTAGGTGTGTGTTTAGTGTCTTTCTCTGATAGATAGCTCTATGAAAGAGCCTCGTTTTAGAGTCTCAATCAGAGCGTGAACACAGCAGGGTTGTGTATATACTCCAGGTGTATTTCCTTTCTCCACTTGTTGTAATGCATGGAATGAATATAGGGTGTGTGAAAGGCGTTTGATCACGGATAATTGCAGGCAGGTTAGTGACGGGCTGTGGGACTAAACTTGAAGAAGACAGAGGTTACAGTACTGTTTCTCCAGTTAAGGTACAGTGTCATGGGTTGGTGAGTAGTGGGTGGTGCTCCTCCCAATCGCTCACCATGCATGATGTACTGTAATCTAGACTGTTTATTTTGGGAGGTGCCCCTCAAACGCATCTGCCCCATACACAACAGTGCCCCTCACACAACAGTGCCCCATACACAACAGTCCCCCATACACAACAGTCCCCCATACACAACAGTGCCCCTCACACAACAGTGCCCCTCACACAACAGTGCCCCATACACAACAGTCCCCCATACACAACAGTCCCCCATACACAACAGTGCCCCTCACACAACAGTACCCCATACACAACAGTGCCCCTCACACAACAGTGCCCCATACACAACAGTGCACCATACACAACAGTGCCCCTCACACAACAGTGCCCCATACACAACAGTGCCCCATACACAACAGTGCCCCATACACAACAGTGCCCCATACACAACAGTGCCCCATACACAACAGTGCCCCATACACAACATTACCCCATACACAACAGTGCCAAATACACAACAGTGCCCCATACACAACAGTGCCCCATACACAACAGTGCCCCATACACAACAGTGCCCCATACACAACAGTCCCCCATACACAACAGTACACCATACACAACAGTGCCCCATACACAACAGTGCCCCATACACAACAGTACCCCATACACAACAGTGCCCCATACAGTGCCCCATACACAACAGTGGCCCATACAGTGCACCATACACAACAGTGCCCCATACACAACAGTGCCCCATACACAACAGTGCCCCATACACAACTGTGCCCCATACACAACAGTACCCCATACACAACAGTACCCCATACACAACAGTGCCCCATACACAACAGTGCCCCATACACAACAGTGGCCCATACAGTGCACCATACACAACAGTGCCACATACACAACAGTGCACCATACACAACAGTGCCCCATACACAACAGTACCCCATACACAACAGTGCCCCTCACACAACAGTACCCCATACACAACAGTACCCCATACACAACAGTCCCCCATACACAACAGTACCCCATACACAACAGTACCCCATACACAACAGTACCCCATACACAACAGTGTACAATACACAACAGTACCCCATACACAACAGTACCCCATACACAACAGTACCCCATACACAACAGTACCCCATACACAACAGTACCCCATACACAACAGTACCCCATACACAACAGTGCCCCATACACAACAGTACCCCATACACAACAGTGCCCCTCACACAACAGTACCCCATACACAACAGTACCACATACACAACAGTACCACATACACAACAGTACCACATACACAACAGTGCCCCATACACAACAGTACCACATACACAACAGTACCACATACACAACAGTACCACATACACAACAGTGTACCATACACAACAGTCTCTGCAGGGTATGTGGTGTAACAGAACAAAACCCAGTTGACCTCCCGCTATCATTACTGTCGCAGGATGTATCCATAGACACACACAGAGTAGTAGATACAACACAGAAAGGGACCAAATCTCTTTGGTTACCACAGATTTGTCAATGATTTTTTATTGTTGGCTGACAGATGAAAAGGCTGTTTTAGTGTAAAAAATAAATACTTCCCCTGGGTTTCAATCACTCATAATCTGTGCTGGATTTACAAAAGTAAAAAAAAAAAGAAAGAAAGACAAAACTGACTTGGAAGATCCAACAGTGAAAAGTGAACCGAGGAGAGACAGAGCCCTCATGAAGGTGTTCCTCTGTAACTGTCAGATGAGTCCCCACAACCACAGGGGCTATCTTTAGCCCGGGCAGAGCGCAGAGTTGTTTGGCCACATCCCGAACCCACTGCTTGCTGCCTGTCCAGGCCTACTGGCTCCAACTGCCGGGAATGTGCGGGTTTGGCACAGAGTCTTCTTCAGGCGTGCCAGGGAGGGGTTCCTCTTCTGTCCCCTCTCCCCACCACCACCAACTCTACAAAATCCTCCACACCAGGAGGTCAAAACCAACCTGGACTCAGGGGTAGACGTACCATACCAAACGTAAAATATCATACTAATTGTGGTGTCCTGGATTTACGTTTAATGTGGTATGTATTCATTTGTGTATGTCCATCAATCCATTTTGTATTTGTTGTGGCTAACGTTAGGTAGGTGGCTAATGCTAACGTTAGCTGGGTGGCTAACGTTAGGTAGGTGGCTAATGCTAACTTTAGATAGGTGGCTTACGTTAGGTAGGTGGCTAATGCTAACGTTGGCTAGATGGCTAACGTTATGTAGGTGGCTAAGGTGGCGTTAGGTAGGTTGGGGTTAAGCGTTCAGGTAAGGAGTTAAGGTCAGTGGAAGGATGAGATTCGAACACACAACCTTTGGGTTGCTAGATATTTGGGTTATATGCCTACCCAGACACCCCAACCAACCACCTTACTTTAGTTTTTGTCTTCTGTCTTATGTGACCATACCAAAAGTAACATACACTAATTTGAGTGTCCCGAATTTCAAGTAAAATAAAATAAAATGTTCTTTGTCACATGCGCCGAGTACAACAGGTGTAGGTAGACCTTACAGTGAAATGCAAACTTACAAGCCCTTAAACCAACAATGCAGTTTAAAAAAAGAAAGTGCTAAAATCAACTGAAGTTAAAAAAATATATAATTTTAAAAAAGAAGTGAAATAACACATTTACGTATACTATGTTACGTCTAGTCTATAAGACCAGGCTGTCAAAGCCAACAACCATTAGAGGAACCGAAACCTGCCCATTTATGTGAATGGTGGGAGAGAGGAAAGGAGGGAGGGAGAGACAACCGAGGGGTTGACTTGTTCAGAGAGAGAACTTGACAGCAGCCACATAAAAGCCCACTTTCAGAACTTGTTGATCACTGCGTTGATCGTTGTTGTCGGTCACCATACATAGTCCTCTCTGAGCAGTTCGCGATGCAAGGAGCTATGCTATTCAACGGAACACCTCCCACCTCACTCTCCTTTCTACTCTCCTATCTGGTCCTGTCTGTAGGAGTGTCTCCACTTCCTCCCCTGTCACTCTTTTGTCCATGTGGTTGGTAAAGCATGACTTGCCAACCTCCACTGTGGAGTCACTACACTATTGCTAAAGGCGAATTCCACTGTTGCAAGTGACACCCCCCCCCCTCCAGACCTGCAGTCTCTCTCTGTTTTTCTATTCGTCCTCCCTCTCAGTCCCTCACTCAGTTTCTCAGTCCTTCGCTCACCGTCTCTCTCTCATTCCCTATCTTTCACTCACTCACTTGCAGAAGCTCTCCCCCACACCCTCTCTTACGATATCTCGATAGCATCGATCTGTCCAATTCTCTCTGGAAACTCCCTTTCTCACACATCCTCTTGAACTTTCAAACTAGTCAGACATGCTATACTGGCATGAACTATCATAATATTCTCAGATAAAGGCAAAAAGAGGTTACACTACCAAAATATTCACACAAGGTGACACGGATATAACCAGCGAGTTTGTTTGTGTATTTATGTATATTTGTCACAATATTTTTGTAATCAGTGTTTTGCCCCTCCTCTCCCCTGGTGAGTGTGGCTGTTGTCACCTAAGCTCAGGAAGCTGAACTCAGTTTCTATATTCTATATTTATCTCAGTGGTTTAGTTGAACAGGTTCTGTAGCCTCAGGCCCTCTGCTCTCACAGCTCTCACAGCCCTGACTACTCTGTGCCTACCTTCTGCCTAGCGCCCCTCATTTCAGCGGTGTGACTGTGAAAGGGTTAAAACAACTCCACATGCAGGAGCCAGAGAAAAGTGTACGAGATGACCCCTGACCCCAAAGGAAAGGAATGTGGAAGCTCTTTCATCTTGGACAAAACCAAAGACACTTGGAACAGTTGGAAAGTAGAGGGGAATTTCTGTTCTAGGTTTTAGATTAGAGTTAGACTAGGTTCTAGGTTTTAGACTTCAGTTAGACTAGGTTCTAGGTTTTAGACTACAGTTAGACTAGGTTCTAGGTTTTAGACTACAGTTAGACTAGGTTCTAGGTTTTAGACTAGACAGACTAGGTTCTAGGTTTTAGACTAGACAGTTAGACTAGGTTCTAGGTTTTAGACTAGACAGACTAGGTTCTAGGTTTTAGACTGGACAGTTAGACTAGGTTCTATGTTCTAGACTACAGTTAGACTAGGTTCTAGGTTTTAGACTACAGTTAGACTAGGTTCTAGGTTTTAGACTACAGTTAGACTAGGTTCTAGGTTTTAGACTAGACAGACTAGGTTCTAGGTTTTAGACTAGACAGTTGCATGTGGAAGGGTTTTCTCATAGAGAAACCTTTTTATACATGCTAGTCTTGTTAAACCACATCCTGCTGTCCATATTTGTGATGGACCTGTGATGAGATACTCTTCCTGGATGTTGATTTGTTATCTCAGTATATTCTATTTTTGTCTGCAATGCATGGAAACACTCAGCACTGACAATTGTTAGCGTGGACAGTAGATTACTCTGCCCCTGGGTAGACAATGCTTTTCTCTTTCCTGGGGTAGACAATACTCTTCTCTGTCCTGGGGTAGACAATGCTCTACTCTGTCCTGGGGTAGACAATGCTTTACTCTGTCCTGGGGTAGACAATGCTCTACTCTGTCCTGGGGTAGACAATGCTTTACTCTGTCCTGGGTAGACAATGCTCTACTCTGTCCTGGGGTAGACAATACTTTACTCTGTCCTGGGGTAGACAATACTTTACTCTGTCCTGGGGTAGACAATGCTCTACTCTGTCCTGGGGTAGAAAATACTTTACTCTGTCCTGGGTAGACAATGCTTTAATCTTTCCTGGGTAGACAATGCTTTACAATGCTACCACATGATGAAATCATTGTGCATAGGTTTATTATTTATAGACATTCACAGTGAATATACAGTACCGTTTGGGCGAAGGCTACCATTTCCATCTTCAGACGTCAATTCAGCGTTGCTTCATCGTAATTTAATTGAAATGACGGGAAACAGCGTTGATTCAACCAGTGTGCGCCAAGTGGGAAAGCATTGCGTGCGGTGCTTTGCTATGGCTATCCTGACTACTCTCCCTGACTACCCTCCCTGACTTCCTCCCTGACTACCTCCCTGACTACTCTCCTGACTACCCTCCCGACTACCTTCCTGACTACCCTCTTGACTTCCTCCCTGACTACCCTCCTGACTACCTCCCTGACTACTCTCCTGACTACCCCTGGACTACCCTCCTGACTTCCTCCCTGACTACTCTCCTGACTACCACCGACTACCCTCCTGACTTCCTACCCGACTACCCTCCTGACTTCCTACCTGACTACCCTCCTGACTTCCTCCCTGACTACCGCCCCGACTACCTTCCTGACTACCCTCTTGACTTCCTCCCTGACTACCCTCCTGACTACCTCCCTGACTACCCTCCTGACTACCTCCCTGACTACCCTCCTGACTACCTCCTTGACTACCCTCCTGACTACCCTCCTGACTACCTTCCTGACTACCTCCCTGACTACCCTCCTGACTTCCCCCTGACTACCTCCATGACTACCCTCCTGACTTCCTCCCTGTCTTCCTCCATGACTACCTCCCTGACTATCACACATACTGTGGTCCCTGCAGAGGAGGGCGAGGGGCGGAGCCTGATGGGTCAGGGGAAACGAACAAAGACAAATAAAGAACGAAGTAAAGGACATTTAAATCATCAGAGGAACATAGCGTGTATAGCTCATACACATATCAAAGAGCAGAAGGGCCACACACAGTATGAAGCTGTTAGTGGTTGAAAAATGACAGAAAACGACTGTACTGATGTGTGGGCAGGTTTTTACAATGGGACTTGTTCATTTTATTCTAATGTAATGGAATGAAGAGGTGTAGCTTAGTCACGGCAGAGATGGAGAGAGTATGGGGATTTCAGGAGGTCATTATGTTAGATGGTGAGATAGTTCTAGGTTGGGATTGATGGAGGTGTTGGTTACCACTATATATTACGGGGCTGATGAAGAGGTCTTATGTGGAGCTCAGTTGTGTGTTGTTGGTGGTGTGTTATTCGTCCTGAAATGATTACATGACATAGCAGAAACAAGTCTTGTTGTTGAGTCCTGTTGTAGATGCTAGGTGTTTTTATGTAGGAAGCGTTAGTTATTGGATGTGATGCCTAGGACCGGCGGGGCAGGGGTCACGGTGTGAGGTGTAGTGTACGCCATGTGATGCAGGGCTAGAACTGGCAGGGGTCAGGGGTCACGGTGTGAGATGTAGTGTACGCCATGTGATGCAGGACTAGAACTGGCAGGGGTCACGGTGTGAGGTGTAGTGTACTCCATGTGATGCAGGACTAGAACTGGCAGGGGTCACGGTGTGAGGTGTAGTGGACGCCGTGTGATGCAGGACTAGAACTGTCAGGGGTCAGGGGTCACGGTGTGAGGTGTAGTGTACTTTGTGTGATGCAGGACTAGAACTGTCAGGGGTCATGGTGTGAGGTGTAGTGTACTCCGTGTGATGCAGGACTAGAACTGTCAGGGGTCAGGGTGTGAGGTGTAGTGTACTCCGTGTGATGTCTCTCATTAATTCATACAATTCAGACCTGTAGCCTCTCTGTCTCAGAGAATCCCAGAGATCACACTGCACCTATCAACAGAGATGGGGTAGTGGGAACTGGGTTAGTGTCTGTGTGTGTGTGTGTGTCGTGTGTGTGTGTTGTGTGTGTCGTGTGTGTGTTGTGTGTGTCGTGTGTGTGTTGTGTGTGTCGTGTGTGTGCTGTGTGTGTGTGTGTTGTGTGTGTGTGTATGCACACACTTATTTAGACGGAGTGTACAAAACATTCTGAACATGACAGACTGACCAGCTGAATCCAGGTGAAAGCTATGATCCCTTATTGATGTCTCTTGTTAAATCCACTTCAATCAGTGTAGATGAAGGGGAGGAGACGGGTTAAAGAACCATTTTTTTTTAGGTCTTGTGACAATCGAAACATGGATTGTGTATGTGTGCCATTCAGAGGGTGAATGGGCAAGACAAAAGATTTAAGTGCTTTGAACAGGGTACGGTAGTAGGTGCCAGGCGCACCGGTTTGTGTCAAGAACTGCAACGTTGCTGGGTTTTTCCACTCTCAACAGTTTCCTGTGTGTATATCAAGTGTGGGGGCACAGGTGTGGTTAGTAGGAGCCAGACCAGGGTGACCTTGGACTTGACCATGTGACTTAGCTGTGTGGGAGGAGAGGGGTCGGAGGTGACAGCAGAGGTGACTTAAAGACATGGTACAACAGTGTTACTTGGAAGGTGTAAGAAATGTACGCTTGACATGACTGTAAGTGGCTTTGGATAAAAGTGTCTGTTAAATGGCTTCTATTATTATTATTATTATAATTATTATTATGATGATTATTATATGAAATATCACTCAGGAAAGAAACTGTATCCAGACATGTAGTTACAGTATCACTCTGCAACGGTTGGATTTTCATTTTAATCTGACCAAACTAGACAAGTGTTGTTCTTATTTAAAGGTAGGGATTTATACATTAGAGGAATCTGATGAATTTAGGCAGATAAATGAACCGGTACCAGTCTATGGTAACCCCCCCACCCCATACCCTGGGGCTGAGTGTGATTCATCGTTTTCTGTAGGATTATGTGAGCCTTATCCAGCTTCATAACATGTACATGCATGTACACACACACACACACACACACACACACACACACACACACAATGCCTGCTTTGTGCATCCATGTTTTTTTTGGGGGGGGGAGTCACACAACATGATGAGGACATGTATGAAGCCAAGCACACAACATGATGAGGACATGTATGAAGCCAAGCACACAACATGATGAGGACATGTATGAAGCCAAGCACACAACATGATGAGGACATGTATGAAGCCAAGCACACAACATGATGAGGACATGTATGAAGCCAAGCACACAACAGGTATGTGCTAAACATCGGTAACACGTGGCTAACGTTCAGTGGATAAGACGTTGACATTTTACATAGATGAATACTGTGACGAGTGGGATGGCTGAATGACTCAACGACTGGGAATGAACTGTCTCAGACATTCCTATTCGTCACTTTTCATTTGTGTACCACTATGCCACATTGTCCTTTAGTGCCCCCTAGTGCCCAACGGGTGTTTGGACTGGAACTCTGCCCTGTCCAAGTCACAAGTCAAGTCTGTTTGTCCATTTTCATAGCAGAAAAACAATCAGTCCTTAGGCGGTGGATTCATTTTACATTCTTATTTTTAAACATTTGAGTCATTTAGCAGTTGTTCTTGTCCAGAGCGACTCACAATAGAGAGTTCATACATTTCCATATTAGTTTTCATACTGGTTCCCCGTGGGAAACGCTGCATATGTCTGCTCAACGGGAAATTGCCTTTACATTTTATCGCAGATCTTCAGCGACACTGATTGAATCATTTCCTACTCACCCCCAACCATAGCTGTTGGGACCGAGTGAGTGAGTGAGTGAGTGAGTGAGTGTGAGTGAGTGAGTGAGTGAGTGAGTGAGGGAATTTGAAAATGTACACAATTGCACACTCACATCATAGTGCAACAACAAGTACACAAATACTTTTGTTTTATCAGCAGACATTGACAACAGCAGCACTATCTGAGGCCCAGACCGTAGCCCTCCTAAGCCCTACCCGGTCCTGCCTGGAGCCACGCCCTACACTGCCCTCCACCACTCCCCACGTAGAGCCTGGAAGGCAGGGAAGCCACGGCCGGGGTTTCATGGCAACAGCACCCTAGGGCTGCCATGGCAGCTGGTGCCGCCGAGGCTCCACGCCATGTTACAGCACTGACGCCGGAGGACGAGGAACGACTAGCCGCTGCCGAGCTGTACAGCGACACTACCCTGCCACGGACAGAGAGAGAGAGAGAGAGGGAAGAGCGAGCCAGCGGCAACGAGTGTTTGGTGTGTGGGACTTGGTTTGGTTCGCAGGATAAGCTTCGGCTTCACTCTTTCTGTCACACGGGAGAAAAACCATTCCACTGCTCCCAGCCACACTGTCCTAAGGCCTTCAGCTCCAAATATAAACTGTTCAGGTAAAACATCACTCCACCAAGAGTTTTTAAACAGTTGCTCTAAAACACTTTCACTGACTAACTTTTTTCTCATACTGTACTCTCTTCGTTATCCAGGCATATGGCCACACACTCTCCGCAGAAAACTCACCAGTGCTCGTTCTGCGAGAAAATGTTTCACCGCAAAGATCACCTGAAGAACCACCTGCAGACCCATGACCCCAACAAAGAGGCCTTCAAGTGTGAGGAATGTGGCAAGCACTACAACACCAAGCTGGGCTACAAGCGTCATGTGGCCATGCATTCAGCCACAGCTGGGGACCTCACCTGTAAGGTGTGCCTGCAGAGCTACGAGAGTACCCCTGCCCTGATGGAGCATCTCAAGAGCCACTCGGGCAAGTCCTCCGGAGGTGCCAAGGAGAAGAAGCATCCATGTGACCACTGTGACCGCCGCTTCTACACACGGAAGGACGTGCGTCGCCACATGGTGGTCCACACCGGCAGAAAGGACTTCCTGTGTCAGTACTGCGCCCAGCGCTCGGCAGGAAGGACCACCTGACGCGGCATGTGAAGAAGAGCCACTCTCAGGAGCTGCTGAAGATAAAGACTGAGCCTCTGGACATGCAAGGCATGCTGGGCTCTGGCTCCTCCCCCTGCACCGTCAAAGAGGAGCTCAGCCCTATGATGTGCAGTATGGGTTCCAGCAAAGACCACATGCTGGCCAAGCCGTTCCTCAGCGGCACCCCCTTCCCCATGGGCATGTACAACCCCCACCACCTCCAGGCCATGTCCAACCCTGAGGTGGGCCACCACCACTCTCTGATGCCCGGCTCCCTGTCCACTGCCATGGGGATGGGCTGCCACATGGAGCCCCCCCTCCATCCCCCGCACCACCACCACCACCACCACCACCATCACCACCACATCCAAAACTCCCCCCCGCTGCCCCACCTGCAGCAGCCCCAACAGCACCAGCAGCAACAGCACGCCCAGCCTCCACCCAAGTACCAGCTGGGATCTACCTCATACCTGCTGGACAAGCCCCTCAAAGTGGAGATGGAGAGCTTTCTCATGGATCTGCAGAGTGGGCTGCCGGGCCACCACTCAGGTGATCATCATCACGCTGCTGCCTCACCCCCCAAGGAGGGACTAGAGCACCCCTCAGGCCTGACAGACGAGCTGTGTGGTGACCCCCTCCTGTCTAAGAGCCCTGCTGTCATCGCTGAGTCTCTGTGCACAGCTAACATGGACTTCTCTCACCTGCTGGGCTTCCTGCCTCTCAACCTGCCCCCCTACAACGCCCCCATCAGCACAGCAGGACTAGTCATGGGGTACACCTCATCTGCTGCCTCCTCCTCTTCCTCCTCTTCGTCATCCTTGCGTGGCACTGAGCCCCACGCCGCTGCCACAGCCGCACCTCTTACCTCTTTGCAACCTCAAGCTCAGGAGCAGCATGGCTCCAGCAGGGGCCTGGGTCTAGGGCCCCTGCACCCTCTCCCGCCAGTGTTTAGCTCCAGCCTCAGCACGACCACCCTGCCTCGCTTTCACCAGGCCTTCCAATGAGGGGCCCCCCAGGCCATCATCCTCAGCTCACTGCCTCACACCCAGGGGCCAAGGGGCCTCTTGGGCTGCAAGGGTGGACATAAAAACACTTGAACACTTAGAAGCCTTAATTGAAGTGCACAAAAGCTTTTGATTGAGCTCCAGAGGAAACTAAATCCCTTTGTTGAAACAAAAAGGAAAAGACGAGAAACTTTCAAACTAAGGAGCTTTTGTTTGGCCTTTCTTTAGCTGTGATGATTGAATCCCTCTCGCTTTGTTGATGTTTGTTTAGTTGGATCCCCATTTAGCTTTTGTAGAATCAGCAGCTACTCTTCCTGGGGTCCACAAAAAACACGACAAGTAACAAAACACTGATACACAAGGACAGTCACACAAATTAAAATACAGGGATGTACAAACAATACATCTCAAATATGTGTGTGTGTGTTAGAGTGCGTGTCTCTTAGTGTGTCTGTGTGTTAGTGTGTGTCTCTTAGTGTGTCTGTGTGCTAGTGTCTCTGTGTGCTAGTGTCTGTTAGTGTGTCTGTGTGCTAGTGTGTCTGTGTGTATGTGTGTTAAGAGTGTGTTAGAGTGTGTCTGTGTTAGTGTGTCTTTGTGTTAGTGTTAATGTGTGTGTGTGTGTGTGTGTGTGTGTGTGTGTGTGTGTCACCTCACAGTCCCCTCTGTTCCATGAGATGCTGTTTATTTTGTTTCTTTTAAAGGTAATTCTTCTGTTTGCTGAGTAACTGGAAATGGAAGGGAGTTCCATGTGATCACGGCTCTGTATAATACTGTGAGTTGCCGTGAATGAGTTCTTTAACCTCTACCACTAGCCTATTCCCCCTCGTCACTTCCCTCCCTCTACTCTGTAGTCAGGAGGCAGCATCTGCAGGCCTGAAGGCCTGGTACTTTACAAAGTCAGAATATTAAGAAAAAAATATTCATTATAGAGAAAATTGTAAAAAAAAAAACATATATATATTGTTACCCAGAAGCCTAGTGACCCAGAAGTATAGTTTTGAAGTGGGTGAAATATAATTTTCTTGCTTTTTCAAATGTGACTGAACATGCTGGGTTGTCTCTCCCGTGAGTGTAAAAGTATGAATCACCTACCCAGAAACACACCCTGTCATCATCATCATCGTCAGGGGGGAAGATTAGTGAAGAACTAAAGTGATACTGCCCCACGGACATTACCCTCCTCTAATATAGGCTACAACCACACAACAAAATATCTGTCTTGAAAAAGTGCTCTTAAAAAAAAACTGGAATAACTGATTACTGTTCAGACTCATCAGTTTCTGCAGAAAGTAAAATAAAAGTGAAAACAGAGAGTTGATTTTAACGTTGATAACCAAACACAGCGACCACTGGTGCCCACATATTTAATGAAAAGCAGATGTGAAAATAGCTGAGTCAGTAGAAAACATGCCAAGTCATGCATGTGTTGTTCCTCAAGAGCAGCACTTTTATTTAGCAGAAGTGTCTTTACCTTTAGGAATCTCTTTGGCTAACCACCGTGACCTGCTCAACCAGGGCCAGGCCAGTGAGGATGACCCCATGTGGAGGATATACCCCTCCTATAAAAGCTGCTCTTGAATACAGGTCATTATTTGACTCATGAGGATTTTCATTCAATATGTCACATCCTTTTCCCACCTTTCATATATTAATGATTTTTATTTTTATGAAAACAAATATATATCCAGTCTATTAGATACATGGTAATAATAACCCTGACATATGTGAATAGAGAACAAAAATAACAACGACGACAGTTAAGGAAAACGTGTAAAAGAATGTTATTTGCAGTGTATTAAATATCTCGTCAAAAATGAACATTAGAATTGCTTTTATGTCAGTAAGGTGTATTTAGGCGTATTAAAACAAAGTTTTTTTTTTTTTATGTGGCTGGTTTACATGTGTCTGTATCTGGCATTTTATTGATAAGAAATGGGATGAAGTATTTAGCTTTGCCCTTGTAGCTTTTCTCCTCTGGATGTCTCGTTTATCTGTTCATGTACTACTAAAACAAACACATGTAGTTAGTAGGCTGTTAGTGGTACAATAATCCAGTAGGATTTTACATAGACGTCTTTGATCGTCTCGTACGACAGTCTATTTTTATCAGTTTGAAACACAACCTGATTAAGAGGTCTGGTTTTAAGATGCCTTTTTCATATACACTAGCCTGTTGAAAACTTGCGCCCAAAGTTGTAAAACTATAATACGTGCTCTGTATCACGTAAGTGATATTTGTATGATGGAAAATATTAATAATGTCCTGTTTTTGGCCAACAAATGAATGATATGTTTCACTTTCCTACAGACGTCCTGATTGATAGATCGAGAGATAGGCTTTGGAACACCCAGCACGTGGGGTATATAAAGTCCATTAGTCAAAAGAAAGTCAAAGTGCATCTTGAGCGTACAAGGACTGATATTAACAGTATTCATATATTATCCTCTTGGTTTGCAACTTTCTCAACTCTCTTTGACGTTGTCTGTTTGAGTACTCAGCCCAGTCCATATGCAACTATTAGTAAACATGTAGTTTCAAGTAGACGCCAAGTATGAAGAAAAGAAAAACTACAACTATATAACATAAGGAAAACAAAACAAATTGCTGCTTTTAGCTACAGTTGCTGGGAACAGAGAACATTTCAACATTGCAAGATGTAAACATGCACAGTGGTACAGATTTGAACTGTTTCCCTTCCTGTCTGTACTCCTCACTCAGCTGCTTCCTGGTTTCAGGAGGAAAGGGTCTTAAAGAAATACACAATATCCAGAACAGACAAGTCTCCAGCCTGCTCTTTGACATTCAAAGCATGGGATGACTGACTAGGATATTTCTTAGTCGTTTTTTTGTTGTTGTTATATGATATTTTTATTTTCTGTTTGTTAAAACAGGACCTTGAAACGACACAACACATCACCTCATTTTATTTGGGAATTTTTTTTCTTCCCAAAACCTGGGGAGAGGAAACAAAATCTTGCACAATTGCTCATTAAAATAAATATTTTATTATTTCATTTTAATAATGGTAGAATTGTTATTCTAATTGACCAACCGATCAGAGCCTACTATTGCCTCTTCAGTCAGCTAATTAGACTGACCTATAAAAGTAGTTGCCAAATATGTGAAAAGAAATCCAACGTAAAAGAAACATGTGTTTGGTTGTGACAGAGCGCCACTACCAACCAATACTTGTGAAGTAATACGTTCAGGTATGAATCCCCAAAGTTCATGTTGACACTTCCAATAGGCTGGGAAATTATCTAAATTAGGAACATTTAATGATTGATCGTGAAGAAATGTGGTTCGCATCTTTGAAAGAATTTGCCTCTTTCTTATAGTGGTAATTGAATATAAATATTTATATAATTGTTTAAAAGCTATGCTTAAAACATATATATTTTTTGTGTACATCAAGTTTACATTTTGAAAGACCATGGCTATATCCAATTCCAGACAAAATTGTAGCACTCAAATTTAGCATTTATCTTTTTATTCATTTATTGAGCATTTATTGATTAAAAAAGAAACGTCAATTGGCATTGAGTTTGTCCTCCCTGGGTTTCTGTGAGCTAATCTGAATTCTAGCACTTTCAATCTTTAAAAAAGAAGAAGTTTTTTTTCTTTTAAAATTTCAGCTTATATGTTCCTATGTTTAGAATGTTGTATTTGATCCTGTGTATGTATGTGCCATTAGTTTGATGTGTAGATTTGATCAGTATTTGTCTATTTTTCTCCTCCAAAAGAAACAGTATTTTTTTAATAGACTTTTCACTAATACCTTCTTTCATGTGCCCCCCACTCCCCTCTCAGGCCCGTTGGGCAACCAGCGTTGCCTTCTCTCTCTATTGGGCAACCAGCTTTGAAACCAGCGTTGCCTTCTCTCTCTATTGGGCAACCAGCTTTGAAACCAGCGTTGCCTTCTCTCTCTATTGAAATTGTATATAATTAACACAACAACAACAACAAAACAGATGTGTAATCTAATTGCCTTTCAGAGAGCATGGTGAGCATGACATCATCGTCCCTCTAGGACGTCACATCCACCATCTGGAATAGAGAAACTACCAGATTGACCTCTTCTTCAAGGTCAAAAAGACCAGGTCCTGTTTTTCCCCCCACATAGTTCCATTTAACAGCACATTATCTGGGGAACCCAGTTTTTAAAGCACTTTTATTTTGCAACCATAACAACTGTCTGACGCATGATAAATAAAGGTGAAATAATACAAACTAATTACGGAAAAGGACTGTACTGCTGCCTAGTAACTACAGAATACATGTTGTCTCTAGACAGGAAAAGGACTGTACTGTTGCCTAGTAACTACAGAATACATGTTGTCTCTAGACAGGAAAAGGACTGTACTGTTGCCTAGTAACTACAGAATACATGTTGTCTCTAGACAGGAAAAGGCTGGTACTGCTGCCTAGTAACTACAGAATACATGTTGTCTCTAGACAGGAAAATGACAGTACTGTTGCCTAGTAACTACAGAATACATGTTGTCTCTAGACAGGAAAAGGACTGTACTGTTGCCTAGTAACTACAGAATACATGTTGTCTCTAGACAGGAAAAGGACTGTACTGTTGCCTAGTAACTACAGAATACATGTTGTCTCTAGACAGGAAAAGGCTGGTACTGCTGCCTAGTAACTACAGAATACATGTTGTCTCTAGACAGGAAAAGGCTGGTACTGCTGCCTAGTAACTACAGAATACATGTCTGTAGACAGGAAAAGGACAGTACTGTTGCCTAGTAACTACAGAATACATGTTGTCTGTAGACAGGAAAAGGACTGTACTGCTGCCTAGTAGCTACAGAATACATGTTGTCTCTAGACAGGAAAAGGCCGGTACTGCTGCCTAGTAGCTACAGAATACATGTTGTCTCTAGACAGGAAAAGGACTGTACTGCTGCCTAGTAGCTACAGAATACATGTTGTCTGTAGACAGGAAAAGGACTGTACTGCTGCCTAGTAACTACAGAATACATGTTGTCTCTAGACAGGAAAAGGACTGTACTGCTGCCTAGTAACTACAGAATACATGTTGTCTCTAGATAGGAAAAGGACTGTACTGCTGCCTAGTAGCTACAGAATTCATGTTGTCTCTAGACAGGAAAAGGACTGTACTGCTGCCTAGTAGCTACAGAATACATGTTGTCTCTAGACAGGAAAAGGACTGTACTGTTGCCTAGTAACTACAGAATACATGTTGTCTGTAGACAGGAAAAGGACTGTACTGCTGCCTAGTAACTACAGAATACATGTTGTCTCTAGACAGGAAAAGGACTGTACTGCTGCCTAGTAACTACAGAATACATGTTGTCTCTAGACAGGAAAAGGACTGTACTGCTGCCTAGTAACTACAGAATACATGTTGTCTCTAGACAGGAAAAGGACAGTACTGCTGCCTAGTAACTACAGAATACATGTTGTCTCTAGACAGGAAAAGGACTGTACTGTTGCCTAGTAGCTACAGAATACATGTTGTCTCTAGACAGGACAAGGACTGTACTGCTGCAAAGTAGCTACAGAATACATGTTGTCTCTAGACAGGAAAAGGACTGTACTGTTGCCTAGTAGCTACAGAATAAATGTTGTCTCTAGACAGGAAAAGGACTGTACTGCTGCCTAGTAGCTACAGAATACATGTTGTCTCTAGACAGGAAAAGGACTGTACTGCTGCCTAGTAACTACAGAATACATGTTGTCTCTAGACAGGAAAAGGACAGTACTGTTGCCTAGTAACTACAGAATACATGTTGTCTCTAGACAGGAAAAGGACTGTACTGTTGCCTAGTAACTACAGAATACATGTTGTCTCTAGACAGGACAAGGACTATACTGATGCCTAGTAGCTACAGAATACATGTTGTCTCTAGACAGGAAAAGGCTGGTACTGCTGCCTAGTAGCTACAGAATACATGTTGTCTGTAGACAGGAAAAGGACTGTACTGCTGCCTAGTAGCTACAGAATACATGTTGTCTCTAGACAGGACAAGGACTGTACTGATGCCTAGTAGCTACAGAATACATGTTGTCTCTAGACAGGAAAAGGCTGGTACTGCTGCCTAGTAGCTACAGAATACATGTTGTCTGTAGACAGGAAAAGGACTGTACTGCTGCCTAGTAGCTACAGAATACATGTTGTCTCTAGACAGGAAAAGGACTGTACTGCTGCCTAGTAGCTACAGAATACATGTTGTCTCTAGACAGGAAAAGGACTGTACTGCTGCCTAGTAGCTACAGAATACATGTTGTCTCTAGACAGGAAAAGGCTGGTACTGCTGCCTAGTAGCTACATAATACATGTTGTCTATAGACAGGAAAAGGACTGTACTGCTGCCTAGTAGCTACAGAATACATGTTGTCTCTAGACAGGAAAAGGACTGTACTGCTGCCTAGTAGCTACAGAATACATGTTGTCTCTAGACAGGAAAAGGACTGTACTGCTGCCTAGTAGCTACAGAATACATGTTGTCTATAGACAGGACAAGGACTGTACTGCTGCCTAGTAACTACAGAATACATGTTGTCTCTAGACAGGAAAAGGCTGGTACTGCTGCCTAGTAGCTACAGAATACATGTTGTCTCTAGACAGGAAAAGGCTGGTACTGCTGCCTAGTAGCTACAGAATACATGTTGTCTCTAGACAGGAAAAGGATTGTACTGCTGCCTAGTAGCGACAGAATACATGTTGTCTCTAGACAGGAAAAGGACTGTACTGCTTACAGTAGACCTCACCCCACACGCGACAGTTTACAGTAGACCTCACCCCACACGCGACAGTTTACAGTAGACCTCACCCCACACGCGACAGTTTACAGTAGACCTCACCCCACACGCGACAGTTTACAGTAGACCTCACCCCACACGCGACAGTTTACAGTAGACCTCACCCCACACGCGACAGTTTACAGTAGACCTCACCCACACGCGACAGTTTACAGTAGACCTCACCCCACACGCGACAGTTTACAGTAGACCTCACCCCACACGCGACAGTTTACAGTAGACCTCACCCCACACGCGACAGTTTACAGTAGACCTCACCCCACACGCGACAGTTTACAGTAGACCTCACCCCCACACGCGACAGTTTACAGTAGACCTCACCCCACACGCGACAGTTTACAGTAGACCTCACCCCCCCACACGTAGACCTCACCCCACACGCGACAGTTTACAGTAGACCTCACCCCACACGCGACAGTTTACAGTAGACCTCACCCCACACGCGACAGTTTACAGTAGACCTCACCCCACACGCGACAGTTTACAGTAGACCTCACCCCACACGCGACAGTTTACAGTAGACCTCACCCCACACGCGACAGTTTACAGTAGACCTCACCCCACACGCGACAGTTTACAGTAGACCTCACCACCCCACACGCGACAGTTTACAGTAGACCTCACCCCACACGCGACAGTTTACAGTAGACCTCACCCCACACGCGACAGTTTACAGTAGACCTCACCCCACACGCGACAGTTTACAGTAGACCTCACCCCACACGTGACAGTTTACAGTAGACCTCACCCCACACGTGACAGTTTACAGTAGACCTCACCCCACACGTGACAGTTTACAGTAGACCTCACCCCACACGTGACAGTTTACAGTAGACCTCACCAGTTTACAGTAGACCTCACCCCACACGTGACAGTTTACAGTAGACCTCACCCCACACGTGACAGTTTACAGTAGAAGAGTTTACAGTAGATATGACAGTTTACAGTAGATCAATTCACGTGACAGTTTACAGTAGACCTCACCCCACACAGGACAGCAGAGAAGATGGATATGCTAATAATTCATTCGCGGAGGCAGCTGTAAATGCTAGGTTTTGCACAGCTAGCCTTGGGAAGTGGCCTTTTCAGGAGGATTTCAGCAGTTCTTCATCGGGATGACATAATCATTTTATCCATCCCACCTGTTTTGGAGAGACAAACTCTGCTAACCCTCTGCTGAGATACTCCTGAGAAGGTCTACCTCTGACGGTGGTGTTACACCATGATTCAAACCATCAAATAGTTCATTAGCATCGTTAATGGAAACGTTGTGGAAGTAATATCACACCTTAAACTTTGACTGAGTGCCGAGCGGATGTTTTCGCTACAGTGCCTTGTTGGTTCATTACCTCGACTGCGCCTACTAGAGAGGTCTTCACCTTTCCTCTGTACTAGTAGGTGCAGAACACACAATTTAAGGGAATTCTTTAATCCATTTTTAAGTCAGAAAACCTGTTTCTGGATTTCATTAATGATTTAATTTGTTGTTGTTGTTGTTGTAGTGAGGAACTGTGTACTGGTGAAGACAAGATTCACATGTCGTTTTACATATATTTTAGCTTAATGTATGTCTTCCAAGCTCTTTGTGTATGTTGTTTAGCGACATCTACTTTATGTTTCGTACTTTATTACAGCCACCTCTGGGGGGAAAGGTCATCCTTACACTATTTTATCTAGCATGGAATTTATCAACTACAGGGAGAATTGTATAAAAAAAATATTCTTCAGAGGAAAAACAGCTTTTTTTTTGTTTCATATCTCACATGCAATCAGTTGCTGCAAAGTGACAGATTTTGTATATTGGTTGATCCAAAGAGATGACATAACAAACCTATTTACTGATTGTACAGTACATTGTATCTTTGAACTGTCATGTGTTATGTTATTAAAATACAGACCCACGGTTTCATACTTTGGTTGTAAGTTTGACTCCTTTTTGTCTTCTGAAAGGAGGATGTTTCGAACACAGAACATTGGAAATGGACTCAGACTCATGTTGAAAAAGACACTGAACATTCCTAGAGAGCCCTACACCACATTGCTCTACACAGATGATTTGACACACTGGACGTTGCTAAGGGTCTTGTTGCTAGAGCTGAGCTAAGGCCATTGGACAACCGTAATTACTGTATGATGTCATACAGGATGATGCAGCTAACCTATAGCTACACAGACAGCAACACTCACAAATACACTTCCAGGTTTCAGACTGCGCTATACACACAAAAAATAGAAATTAAAATATGCTTTTTAAGATTTTTTGCTGGGCAGCCACAAGGTTGTTAAAATGTATAGGAGGGTAGCGTACTGTGATCCCACAATGTGTAATCTGATCCCTACCCCTCAAGACCCACAACATACAGAAAAGGACCATGGGTAATCTGATCTCTACCCCTCAAGACCCACAACATACAGAAGAGGACAATGTGTAATCTGATCCCTACCCCTCAAGACCCACAACATACAGAAGAGGACCATGTGTAATCTGATCTCTACCCCTCAAGACCCACAACATACAGAAGAGGACAATGTGTAATCTGATCCGTACCCCCTCAAGACCCACAACATACAGAAGAGGACAATGTGTAATCTGATCCGTACCCCCTCATGACCCACAACATACAGAAGAGGACAATGTGTAATCTGATCTCTACCCCTCATGACCCACAACATACAGAAGAGGACAATGTGTAATCTGATCTCTACCCCTCATGACCCACAACATACAGAAGAGGACAATGTGTAATCTGATCTCTACCCCTCAAGACCCACAACATACAGAAGACAATGTGTAATCTGATCCGTACCCCCTCAAGACCCACAACATACAGAAGAGGACCATGTGTAATCTGATCTCTACCCCTCAAGACCCACAACATACAGATGAGGACAATGTGTAATCTGATCTCTACCCCTCATGACCCACAACATACAGAAGAGGACCATGTGTAATCTGATCCGTACCCCCTCAAGACCCACAACATACAGAAGAGGACAATGTGTAATCTGATCCATACCCCTCAAGACCCACAACATACAGAAGACGTAATCTGATCTCTACCCCTCAAGACCCACAACATACAGAAGAGGACAATGTGTAATCTGATCTCTACCCCTCAGGTTTAATTAGTCGTTTGGGATACACAGTCTAATGAAATGCTCCCTTGCAACAACAATAATAAATAATTAAAGATAAGAATATAAACATCTCAGTAGAATAGAATAAACGTTTTAGCTTAATTATAATACAGGAAGGTACAATTTATAGTCTGATATTTACACATTTTGGGTAAGGGGGGGATTGGAGGGAAAATGTTTAAATGGTGCAGTATTTAGCAATCATAATAAGAGTCTGGTAGCAGTGTGTGTGTGAGAGAGAGAGAGAGAGTGAGTCAGTGCAGGTGGTCAGTTCAAGTGTTCCAGCAGTCTGATGGCTTGTAGATAGAAACTGTCTCTGAGCCTGTAGGTATCAGACCTCATGCTCCGATAGCATCTACCCGACGATAAGACGAACAGCTCGTGGCTGAGGTGTGTAGGGGCCTTGATGATGCTGCGTGCCTTCCCCAGGCACCGTTTCCAGTAGATGTCCTGGATGGGTTGGAGCACGGTCCCAGTGATGCTACTGGGTCGTCTTCACCACCTGCTGGAGGGCCTTGCGGTCGTGGATGTAGCCATTTCCGTAGCCGGCCGTGATGCAACTGGTCAGGACACTGGAGATGGGGCAGTGGTAGCATTTGAGGACTGCATTTCTTCAGTTGCCTTTAGGAAGTAGAACCGCTGTTGCGCCCTCTTGACAAGAGTGGTGGTATAAGTCCTTTGTGAATTGGACGCTGAGGAACTTAAACTGCTGACTCTCTTCTGCCGTCCCGTGGATCGGGGCATGTTTCCTCCTCTACTTCCTGAAGTCAACAATCAACTCCTTTGTATAGCTGAGGTTGTTCCAGTTCCAGTCAATATCCAGCAACTTCCCACAGCCATTGGAAGAGGAGTGGGGCAACATTCCACAGGCCACAATTAACAGCCTGATCAACTCTATGCGAGGGGACATGTCACTCGTGCTGTATGAGGCAAATGGTGGTCACACCAGATACTGACTGGTTTTCTGATCCACGCCCCCCTACCTTTTGGTTTTACGTATCTGTCATCAACAGAAGCATATCTATATTCCCATTCATGTGAAGTCAAAAGATTAGTGTCTAATGAATGTAATTAAAAAGACTGATTTCCTTATATGAACTGTAAATCAGTCAAAATTGTTGCGTTTTATTCATTATTTATATATAAAAATAAATGACAGAGCGAACAGGACGATGGAACTTCAGAAAGCATTACTTTGGCTTTTCTATATGAAAATTACACACAATCCCTGCCGATCAAACATTTGTCATAAATTAATAGTCTACTTTAAAGAGACGCATTCAAAGTCCAACATCGCATCAGTACTTTATTAGTTTCATAAATTATATCACTGGGCATTCTGTAAAGAAAAGGGGACAAGAAACAGGTCTTTAAAAATCATGCTTTTGGCTAAAACAATGACATGATATTTATATAGTCAAGAGTCCCCACTATACAGCAAACCTCAGCAATACAATGTGTTGTATTTACACAGTCAACACTCATTCACACGCATACATACAACGGCTCCTGTCAGTCAACTGTACATCTGCAGGAAATCTCTCCAGAAATCTGTTTGTTGGGCCCAGGGGAGGAAGTCTGTCGGTCTCTGAATCAGAGAGCAGTGAGAGCTGGCAGCTCAGGAACACTTTTGACACTAAAGCCCAGTTCACACTGGCAGTTTGAAGTGAGTCAAATACAATTTATTTGCATATCCAATTCAAATCGGTTCTTTTTCCTGCAGTCTAAACGGCCAAAAAGTACATGGAATCTGATATTTCAAGCCATCTTCCCAGCCATGGCTTTTGCGTTTGCCCTCAATTGGTTTTTAAGACTGTTATTTGGCATATCTTGATGCTTGCTAGCTACTCTGTTGACAGTTTGACAAGAACATGTGGTAACTAACTAGGTTGTTTACAAAACAAATTAGTGAATGTTCTAAAAAGCTAAACAGCTACCTAGCTCGCTAGTTAACTGCTGTGGATAACCAAAAAGGATTTGTTTTGAAAGTTGGATCATCTTTGTCCTTTGAGGCTTTAAACGTGTTTTTACACTATGATTTTGAACATTCAAAGCAACTGTGAAACTTCCTGTCGTTACTATGACAACTAGCGTAGCCGTGTCAGCAAATGACTGTCTGAACACACACCTAATTTGGTCATTTGTAACTTGCTGTTCGGACAACAAAACAGCAAGTTGTTGTTAAAAAAAAAAAAACTGATTTGAGCATTAAGGCCTGCCGTGTGAACAAGGCTTTACAGAGGGAAGAAAAAGACCGATGCAATACTGACTGTGGAGGTGAATGTGTGAGAGGAGAAGTATGATTCATTCAGTGATACACTACATGCTGAATGGAGTAATTCCCCCTCTGCACCAGTTCGATCCCTCTCTCTTCCAGTGCAGCTCTATCCCAACACCATCTGCTGGGCAAGACCACCAGACTGTCCTATGGTTGGTTGCTATGCTCTTCATCAAGGAAAAACTGGCAGGGTAATAACGTTGACCTAAAAGGTTGCATTCCTGAAAGCTCAGCTCTCAAACATAAAAGACCCAGTTTCCTGGACCTAAATTAAACCTATTCCTGGACTCAAAATGACCTTTCAATGGTAATTCTCCATAGAGAATGATGTGTAATCCAGGACCGGGCTTAATCTGGGTCTGAGGAACTGGCCCATAGAATAAAGTAAATGGTGGTAAAAGGTCTGGAATATTCTGAATCTCATTCACCACACTTCCATTCAGTTGTGTAGGTCCCGTGTTATAGTTTACAGGATCTTCTGCATTTCAGACTCCACAATCAAGAGGAACTCCATCTACAAGACGACGAGAACCACTAGTGGGGAATTCTAGCTGGGTAACAGAGAGTAAACCCAGTGAAGGATCTGCCCATTAATACAATAGGTTGACATGTAGTACCTTCTCGAACCTATCGACAATCTAAACCACATTGTCGATCTCACACAGCACCGACTTGGCTCGTGGTTTTATGGGGAATAACTGTACTCCACTTAAAATGCTCAATGACAGAATCATGTTTAAGGTAATCCGAGAAGACATTGATGCTCAGGGACAACCGACAACGATAGTTAGAATAGCAGTGTCTCACTGACAACTCAAAACATGACCTTTATGAAACCAAACAGTCATACTTAAAGAAATAATGCATAGTTCAGTGGGACCATGGAGCTGATTACCTCACCTAGTAATGCAATCTGTCCAACCATTTTAAACACATTGACCTAGGAGAAACAATGCCCAGAAATTATATAGGTGATTTGAAGGATTACTACTTTTCATCAAAATTGACATTTCGTTCCATAACATTTCATATTTCAACAGTCTTAAGCCCAAGTGGCTTCCCTGCAAGTAGTATTTAAAGAGAAAATTAAATTTATGCTTCTCCACATTGAAATCCGGTCGCTTTAAAAGATACATTTTAGACAATCTGTTTCCTTAATGTGAGAGACAATTGTTTTCAGGGAGTCAAATTGAGACTGATTATAGTTGTGGCTGATATGGTCCCATTTAAGTTTTTAAAAAACAGAATATTTTAATATCCATATGCCTGTTCCAATGTTAGACGTCCATTTCCCAGCATATTTTCAGACAAAAATAATACTTATTAGCGACGTTACAAGTGTGACCTCTGATCATAAACGTATCTGGAATAAAGATAAACTAACTTTACAGAGAGAGAGAGAGGGTGTGTGAAAGAAGTTACGACTAAAATATCTTACTGATTTTAAAACAATAAAGTTCAATTCTGAACCAATGCACTTGAGTCGTCCTGTGGAACCCAGGCTTGCTCCAAAAGCAGACAGTAAAACGTACAGAGACTGTTTCATATGACATGCTTTGGCCCATGTTGTGTGTACAAGGTGAAACACAGTAGAAAACATTGACTGTCCAATAGGAAATCTCTGTGTCTCTGGACATCCAATAACAGGGAGGATGATCGTTGAGTTTGCAGGCTGCGCGCCATCTTACTGTCGTCTCTCCATGCCTATTGGGGGGAGGGGTCTCTGTTCCACAAACATCACCTCACACGTCCATGTGTCCACACACACACACACAAGCCAGTGATTGCTGAACATAAAGAATAAAAATGTAAAAAATGAAAAATGTGACAAAAAAAAAAAAAAAAAAGAAACAAACTCAGTCGATTTTGACGGCAGCGTAGATCTTCCGTATGAACATGTACGCTGCATAAAAACCGATTGTCCCTGTAAGGAGCCAGAAGGACAGGACCATGAGAGCCGTGTAGCCAAAGTACAACAGGGAAGGAATAAACTCCACGATGTCCAGCTGGAAGAGAAACACAACGTCAACATGTTGTTAGACAGCTACCAGCCATTCTAAGCAGCAGCTACCAGCCATTCTAAGCAGCTACCAGCCATTCTAAGCAGCTACCAGCCATTCTAAGCAGCAGCTACCAGCCAATCTAAGCAGCTACCAGCCATTCTAAGCAGCTACCAGCCATTCTAAGCAGCTACCAGCCATTCTAAGCAGCTACCAGCCATTCTAAGCAGCTACCAGCCATTCTAAGCAGCAGCTACCAGCCAATCTAAGCAGCTACCAGCCATTCTAAGCAGCTACCAGCCAATCTAAGCAGCTACCAGCCATTCTAAGCAGCAGCTACCAGCCAATCTAAGCAGCTACCAGCCATTCTAAGCAGCAGCTACCAGCCAATCTAAGCAGCTACCAGCCATTCTAAGCAGCAGCTACCAGCCAATCTAAGCAGCTACCAGCCATTCTAAGCAGCAGCTACCAGCCAATCTAAGCAGCTACCAGCCAATCTAAGCAGCTACCAGCCAATCTAAGCAGCTACCAGCCAATCTAAGCTTGCTTAAACAACCTCATTCAAAAGTTCATCTCAAAACCTCTTCGATAGTTACCTTGTTGACAAAGTAGAAAACAGCGTAAACAAGGACGTAGAAGGCCGAGCCCCCTGATACCAGGAAGGTCCTCCACCACCACCGGTAGTCCTGCAGGAGACAGACCACACAGTTGGGCACATGCATGTGATGTCACAACTAGTGGAGCGACCCACTCATCAGGAGACAGACCACACAGTTGGGCACATGCATGTGATGTCACAACTAGTGGAGCGACCCACTCATCAGGAGACAGACCACACAGTTGGGCACATGCATGTGATGTCACAACTAGTGGAGCGACCCACTCATCAGGAGACAGACCACACAGTTGGGCACATGCATGTGATGTCACAACTAGTGGAGCGACCCACTCATCAGGAGACAGACCACACAGTTGGGCACATGCATGTGATGTCACAACTAGTGGAGCGACCCACTCATCAGGAGACAGACCACACAGTTGGGCACATGCATGTGATGTCACAACTAGTGGAGCGACTCACTCATCAGGAGACAGACCACACAGTTGGGCACATGCATGTGATGTCACAACTAGTGGAGCGACCCACTCATCAGGAGACAGACCACACAGTTGGGCACATGCATGTGACGTCACAACTCACCAATCATACCTCCCGTCTCTATCAAGTTCTACTGTGGTTGAGAACTGAATATCTCTGAACTTCTGTTCACACTCAATGCTTTCACTATGCAATGCCCCATACACACACAGCAGCCAAACAGCAGGGCACCGCCTCACCTCTGCACAGAGCTGGAAGTAGACCATGACGATACTAATCTGGGAGCAGGACACCACCAGGATGATGAACACCAGGAAGAGGAAACCAAACAGGTAGTAGAACTGGTTCTCCCAGATGGCCTGCAGAGGGAGGATTTACAGTCAGACAACACCTATTAGACCAGTGCCACGTACGGCAGAGACACGGGGGCTAGACTCCGAACGCGCACGGCAGAGACACGGGGGCTAGACTCCGAACGCGCACGGCAGAGACACGGGGGCTAGACTCCGAACGCGCACGGCAGAGACACGGGGGCTAGACTCCGAACGCGCACGGCAGAGACACGGGGGCTAGACTCCGAACGCGCACGGCAGAGACACGGGGGCTAGACTCCGAACGCGCACGGCAGAGACACGGGGGCTAGACTCCGAACGCGCACGGCAGAGACACGGGGGCTAGACTCCGAACGCGCACGGCAGAGACACGGGGGCTAGACTCCGAACGCGCACGGCAGAGACACGGGGCTAGACTCCGAACCGCACGGCAGAGACACGGGGCTAGACTCCGAACGCGCACGGCAGAGACACGGGGGCTAGACTCCGAACGCGCACGGCAGAGACACGGGGGCTAGACTCCGAACGCGCACGGCAGAGACACGGGGGCTAGACTCCGAACGCGCACGGCAGAGACAAATAGAGAGACAACTATACAAATGATCACTAACCCAAAACAGGTCTAAAATAGACCAAAAACTCTGAATGTTACAACTTCCCCTTGTGTCCTTACTAATAGTGAGCGCACAACTTCTTCCCTACCAGAGAAATAAGGAAATTCTGACGAGTGCGACAAAGTTGAGGATATTTTTCAATGAAAGGACAGTAAAGTAGGAAGCCCATGTTTTAAATTAAGCAATAAGGCGCGAGGAGGTGTGGTATATGGCCAATATACCACGGCTAAGGGCTGTTCTTAGGCAGGACGCAATGCATCCGACACCGAGAAAAGACGAGACACAATATGTGGTCTCAAAACAGAGACCAGTAATACAACAGAAACTGTAGCAGCTGGCTGTCACTGCTTTTTTGGTTTGGTGTTTACAGAACAGTTGTGGCTTTTCGAATAATACCAGCTAGTCGAAATGACCAAAAAGTTAAAAAATAATATATATTTTTTACTCTACTCTCTTGACCAATCAGAGTGAAGCAAAATGCCACCACAGCAGATAGTGGGTAATCTGTCTAGGCCATGTGACATCTGAAGTAGCTCAATGTGCGGTACATAAAAACTACATTCTAAAGTTTGTTTTATTAAATTATTTAGAATGTCATGGTATATCCTTGCGTGTAACAATGTAACATGTACAATTCAAAATGTATACAAAAGCTTTTTCCATTGTTAAAATAACCCCCCAAAAATAAAACACTCACAGGTGTTAATACTAAAGTCCGTTGGGACATCCGATTAACTATACCCATCCCCTAGTGGTGTCTCCCTGTTGTAACTTGTAATAAACCAGATCCATTTGATGGACTTCACCTCCGGTTCCCCTCTACACTCCTATTTCAACAGGCTAGAATAGAACAGGCTAGAGGAAAGGACTTCTACTCACACTGAAGATGAAGAAGAGCTCTATGAACATGGCACCAAACGGTAGAATCCCAGCCATCAGGATGCTATAAAAAAAAGAGAAAACGTTATGACACTGCATTAGGATCAACAGTGATTTAATGACAAGTTGTGTGACTGGATATGAGGAAAGGCTTTGCTCCCCAGCAGGTATTCCCAAACTGGGGTACGCCAAATAAAAATGTGATTCACATTAAAATACAAATACTTTTCTTCACATTTTCAAACAGTCCATTTATATTTTCCAACGGGGCTATACATTTGGGTGAGTTTCCCCCCCCCCCCTCGCCTGAGTAGCCTCGTTTCCCTGCCAAAAATAAAATGAAACCATCTAGTGTTCAGCGAAATAACAACAATGTCAAATACAGGTTGCCTAGTCAAATAATTAACATCCAATCACATTAACCGTTACTCTCTCACAGGAAATTTAGAAACATGACAAATTAAAATAAGCCACAGAGTTTGAGAGAATAAAGACGACTTTCGAGTAGTAAGATGTGTATAATAGCAACAGATACCATTAATAAGAAGGGTCTAGAAGCATCTTATATGGTGACCTACTGAGTGACTAGAACAGGCAAGCCCCATACTATTGAGGAGGACTTAATTCTTCCTGCTGCCGCAGATATGCCTGGGACAACGTTGGGGGAAAAGGCCCAAAAAACTATACAGACAATGACTTCATCAAACAACACTGTTTCACGACGCATCACTGAAATGGCAGGACATGTTTTGAAACAATTACTGCTTCGCATACGAGCCAGTGACTTCTATGCGTTACAGCTGGATGAGTCAACAGGCCTGGCACAGCTCCTTGTACATGTCTGTTACAGCTGGATGAGTCAACAGACGTGGTGGGCCTGACACAGCTCCTGATATATGTCTGTTACAGCTGGATGAGTCAACAGGGCCTGGCACAGCTCCTGGTATATGTCTGTTATAGCTGGATGAGTCAACAGACGTGGAGGGCCTGGCACAGCTCCTGGTATATGTCTGTTACAGCTGGATGAGTCAACAGGCCTGGCACAGCTCCTGATATATGTCTGTTACAGCTGGATGAGTCAACAGACGTGGCGGGCCTGGCACAGCTCCTGGTATATGTCTGTTACAGCTGGATGAGTCAACAGACGTGGCGGGCCTGGCACAGCTCCTGGTATATGTCCGTTACGTTTATGGGTGGGGGTGTGTGTCAATTAAGGAAGACATCCTCTTCTGCAAACCACTGGAAACCAGGACAACATGGTTATTTTTAAAGTACTGGACAGCTTTGTGATAAATGGACTTTGGTGGTCAAGATGAGTTGGTATCTGTACTGATGGCGCAAAAAGTCATGACAAGGAGACATAGTGGAGTGGTAACGCGCGTGCCAGCAGTTGCTCCCGACGCTACTTGCGTACACTGCAGCATCCACCGAGAGGCTCTTGCTGCCAAGGGAATGCCTGACAGATTGAAAGACATTTGTCAACTTTCTTAAAGCAAGGCCCCTTGAACTCTCGTGTATTCTCTGCACTATGCAATGATATGGGCAGCGACCATGTAACACTTTTACAACATACAGAAGTGCGCTGGTTATCAAGGGGGAAAGTATTGACGTTTCATTTTTTTAATTGAGAAACGAGCTTAAAGTTCTTTACTGACCATCATTTTCACTTGTCTGACCTCTTGCATGATGACGAGTTTCTCACACCACTGGCCTATCTGGGTGATGTTCTTTCTCGCCTGAATGATCTGAATCTAGGATTACAGGGACTCTCTGCAACTATATTCAATGTGCAGGACACAATTTGTGGCGATGATTAAGAAGTTGGAGCTCTTCTCTGTCTGCATTAACAAGGACAACACACAGGTATTTCCATCATTGTATGATTTTTTTGTGTGCAAATGAACTCAAGCTTACGGACAATATCAAATGTGATATAGCAAAGCACCTGAGTGAGTTGGGTGCGCAATTACACATCTAATCTGGGTGATGTTTTTTCCTCTCCGGAATGATCTGAATCTAGGATTACAGGGATTCTCCGCAACTAAACTCATCAAAAAAAGAAGAAACGTCCTCTCATTCTCTCATTCTCAACCTCATTTATTGTCAGCAAACTTAACACGTGTAAATATTTTTATGAACATAAGATTTAACAACTGAGACAAACTGAACAAGTTCCACAGACATGTGACTAACAGACATGGAATAACGTATCCCTGAACAAAGGGGGGGGGGGTCAAAATCAAAGTCAGTATCTGATGTGGCCACCAGCTGCATTAAGTACTGCAGTGCATCTCCTCCTCATGGACACCAGATTTGCCAGTTCTTGCTGTGAGATGTTACCCCACTCTTCAAGGCACCTGCAAGTTCCCGGACATTTCGGGGGGGGGGGGGGGGGATCAGGGTTCTTCACTGGCCATGGCAGAACACTGACATTCCTGTCTTGCAGGAAATTACGCACAGAACGAGCAGTATGGCTGGTGGCAATGTCATGCTGGAGGGACATGTCATGATGAGCCTGCAGTAAGGTTACCACATGAGGGAGAAGGACGTCTTCCCTGTAACGCACAGCGTTGTCATGCTGGAGGGACATGTCATGATGAGCCTGCAGTAAGGTTACCACATGAGGGAGGATGTCTTCCCTGTAACGCACAGCGTTGTCATGCTGGAGGGTCATGTCATGATGAGCCTGCAGTAAGGTTACCACATGAGGGAGAAGGACGTCTTCCCTGTAACGCACAGCGTTGCGATAACAAGCTCAGTCCGATGATGCTGTGACACACCGCCCCAGACCATGACGGACCCCCCAACTCCAAATAGATCCCGCTCCAGAGTACAGGCCTCGGTGTAACACGCATTCCTTCGACAATAAACGCAAATTTGACCATCATCCCTGGTGAGATAAAACCAGGACGCGTCAGTGAAGGGCACTTTTTGCCAGTCCTGTCTGGTCCAGCGACGGTGGGTTTGTGCCCATAGGAGACGTTGTTGTCGGTGATGTCTGGTGAGGACCTGCCTTACAACAGGCCTACAAGCCCTCAGTCCAGCCTCTCTCAGCCTATTGTGGACAGTCTGAGCACTGATGGAGGGATTGTGCGTTCCTGGTGTAACTCGGGCAGGTGTTGCTGCCATCCTGTACCTGTCCCGCAGGTGTGATGTTCGGATGTACCGATCCTATGCAGGTGTTGTTACACGTGGTCTGCCACTGCGAGGATAATCAGCTGTCTGTCCTGTCTCCTTGTAGCACTGTCTTAGGCGTCTCACAGTACGGACGTTGCAATTTAGTGCCCTGGCTACATCTGCAGTCCTCATGCCTCCTTGCAGCATGCCTAAGGCACGGTCACAGAGATGAGCAGGGACCCTGGGCATCTTTCTTTTGGTGTTTTTCAGAGTCAGTAGAAAAGACCTCTTTAATGTCCTAAGTTTTCACAACTGTGACCTTAATTGCCTACCGTGGAGGCAGGTAGCCTAGTGGTTAGAGCATTGGACTAGGAACCGAAAGGTTGCAAGATCGAATCCCTGAACTGACACTGTAAAAATTCCGTCGTTCTACCCCTGAACAGGCAGTTAAACCCACTGTTCCTAGGCCGTCATTGAAAATAAGAATTTGTTCTTAATAGTTAAATAAAGGTTAAAAAAATTGTCTGTAAGCTGTTGGTGTCTTAACAACCATTCCACAGGTGCATGTTCATTAATTGTTTATGGTTCATTGAACAAGCATGGGAACCAGTGTTTGAACCCTTTTAAAATGAACATCTGAAGTTATTTGGATTTATAAGAATTATCTTTGAAAGACAGGGTCCTGAAAAAGGGACGTTTCTGTTTCTGCCGAGTTTATATTCAATGTGGGGACAAAATTGAGGCTGATTAAGACGTTGGAGCTCTTCTCTGTCTGCATTAACAAGGACAACACACAGGTCTTTCCATATGTTTGATTTTTTGTGTGCAAATAAACTCAAGCTTTTATGGACAATGTCAAATGTGATATAGCGAAGCACATGGGTGAGCTGGGTGCGCAATTACGCAGGTACTCTCCTGAAGCCGAAGACAAACAGCTGGATTCGTTATCCCTTTCATGCCCTGCCTCCAGTCCACTTACCCATATCTGAACAAGAGAGCCTCATGTTATTTAATCAGAAGCCACTGCCAGATTTCTGGATTGGGCTGCGCTCAGTATCATGCATTGGCAAATTGCGCTGTTAAGGCACTGATTGCAACCACGTACCTATGTGAGAGTAGATTCTCTGCCCTCACTAGTATGACAACTAAATACAGGCAACCACGTACCTATGTGAGAGTGGGTTCTCAGCCCTCACTAGTATGACAACTAAATGCAGGCAACCACGTACCTATGTGAGAGTGGGTTCTCAGCCCTCACTAGTATGACAACTAAATACAGGCACAGACTGTTTGGAAAATTATTTAAGACTGAGACTCTCTCCAGTACAACCCAACATTGCAGTTATGTGCATCCCTTTCAAGCACACCCTTCTCATTAACCTGTGGTGAGTTATTCACAATTTTTGATGAACAAAAAGTTTTATATGTAAGATGGCTAAATAAAGAGCAAAATTATTGATTATTATTATTTGTGCCCTGGTCCTATAAGAGTTCTTTGTCACTTCCCACGAGCCAGGTTGTGACAAAAACTCACACTCATTCTTATGTTTAATTAATGTATTGTATAGTGTGTGTGTGGCAGGCTTACGATGATGACTAAAAACAACATTTGAGAGTGTGCTGACCTTGGTGCTAGAGGGGGTACGCAGCTAGAGGTTGAATGTTTGGAGTACAGGACTATAAAAAGTTCAGGAACCACTGCTCTAGAACATAGCTGTAGGCAGGCTTGACAAGGACACTCACCCCACAAACTTGTTCATGTACCAACGCTGCTCAGGTACCTGGCGAGGGATCTGATTGGTGCGGACGGGGTTATCGTATGGCTGCTTGCGGAAGCCAAAGTAGTAGCCCAAGTAGACCAGCGGCATGGAGATACCGAACCACATGCAGAGTAGAGCCAGCATGGTGGTGAAGGGGACCTGAGGAGGGAGGGGGAGATGGTGTGATTGATGTCAACACAAGACATCACAGTCCTATTTCAACTAAGAGATATAGTCTTTACTATGCTGTGAGGTAGACACAAACACCGGTCCTAGTTATGACAGTGAGTGAATATGTTAAACAGTGGGCCTGTAATGGAGGAGACTAGCTAGCTCACGGCTCCAGACGAGTGCTCTCCCCAGATGAAACAGTTGAGAACGAAGCAGATGCAGAAGACCACGGCAGGGTACAGAGTGGCCGTCTGCAGGCAGAGCGGAGGAGAAACAGTCCCACATGAACAGTAGGCAACAGGACACTATAAGTTTCCTTAAACATACAGTATTAGCCATTGATAGCATCCATTTGTAGTACTCACACAGAACGCTCCCTTCTTCCACCGATGGCCTTTCAGCGTGCGGTAGAGTCTGCCAGCAAAGTATCCACCGAACACACTAGGAAGAGAAAACAGTCATACGGATGGCTCTCCCACAGCGTGCAGACAGAGGCCCCAGCCAGAGGCCCAAGCCAGAGGCCCCAGCCAGAGGCCCCAGCCAGAGGCCCCAGCCAGAGGCCCAGCCAGAGACTCCAGCCAGAGGCTCCAGCCAGAGGCCCCAGCCAGAGGCCCCAGCCAGAGACCCCAGCCCCAAATGGACCCCTATGGAGCTCTATACTATACCCAATTTCTGTGTGGATATCTGAGAGGATTTGATAGGTGTAAGCAACATATAAAATCACTCGCTCCACCACACCCTCTGACAAGCTAGGTGGAAGCCCCCCCCATACTGCTTATACTTATCAAAAATGTCCACAAGTCGGATTGGGCGAGAGAAATAAGGAGGGCAACTCTCTCGTGTCTTACCCCATGAACATAAACAGGAAGCAGGAAGTGGTCATCAGGGCCCCTCTACTGGAAGGCGACAGCATCCCCAACATGGCCACGACTACAGGACAGATAGCACAGCAGCTTCAGCCCCATGTCACAGAGACAAACACGACCACGCTTTCATCTCCAGTTGTGATGGATGACCCATATCCAGACATTACAATGCACGTCCTTGATGGAAATGCCAGTTGGTAGATAAGAGTACTATTGAAGAGGTTTTAGGAGTCCCGTTTTTTACAGCCCACTTACAGATAACGATGAGGATCATGCAGAAGAGCTGTATGCCCGAGCCCAGCAGAGAGCTGAGGATCATGGGATACTGTGGAGGTCTGAACACGTCTCCATGGACATTCTTCCAGCCCGACTCCTCCATGGTGTCCTCCTAACGAAGACAGACATGGGTATTTTACAGACACTACCCACATTCATTCACACAACATGAAGAAGAAAATACTTTTCTTGAGGGTGAACACAACCCGTCGCATTTTGAAATCTCCGCAGTCTCACACTTATTTAACTGAGTCTCTCTCTCTGCAGCTACAGACACAAAGTGATGTCAGAAGCCAAAGTGATGTCAGAAGCCAAAGTGATGTCAGAAGCCAAAGTGATGTCAGAAGCCAAAGTGATGTCAGAAGCCAAAGCCATGTCATATTTAGCAGAGTGAGTGGGGTCTCTTACTATGTCATCCTCTCTGTTGTAGTTGGCGATGTCCTTCCTCAGGGTCCTGATGATGATCATACTGAGGATCCCAGAGAGGAAGAAGACCACCACCACTGAGTTGACGATGGAGAACCAGTGGATCTGCACGTCGCTCATGGTCAGGTAGGTGTCCCAGCGAGATGCCCACTTCACCTGGCTCTCCTACAGGGCAGACAAACGGGCTCCATTTCTATTTCTTTAGGAAGGGTAGTCCTTAATGAGACCCAAGGGCTCTTTATCTAGAGAACCTTGCATTACAAGACAACCAATTACACAATCAAGGAGCCTAGCAAACAAAGAAAAATATATTTAACAAAAACAAATAACTGCATTCCTCAGTGAAGAGGTCCATTAACAACGTAGCCAGCTAAGTCAAGTGACAGTCTATTTGAAGTGAATCACAACGTTTCACATTTTACAGAGGAAAATCTAAACTCTTTGCCGTTGCTAAAAACCTAAAGATAGAACATAAAGAGAGGGGCCGTGCCTCTTACCTCCCAGCGGACAGAGTAGGTGAAAAGAACGTCATTGTCCTTGGAGGGGTCAATCTCCTGAGGAGCTGAGTTAGTGGCCTCGGGCAGGGTACACGACCCCTTATCAGCCGCCTTTAGGTCTGCAGAGGGATCCATACAGAGAATTAACATAGAGAAGGGGGAGAATAGAAACACACTGTATTTCACAGGAGGTTGGTGGCGCCTTAATTGGGGAGGAAGGGCACGTGGTAATAACGAGTGGAATAGGTGGAACGGTATCAACATGGTTTCCATGTGTTTGAAGCCATTCGCGCCGTTCCAGACCTTATTATGACCTGTATTTTTTTAAATGCTTGAATACACTGTTTATTGGGCTCAAATAACCCGTTCGTACCTCAGGAAGGACACTGTGTAACTTACCCTCCACCTTGACACTCTGGGGAACCACCTCAAAACGAACAACTCTGTAGTTGTGCTCTTCCCCCTCCTCCAGCTTCTCCTTGTGGTAGTAGATGATGAAGGACAGGTGGTTGTGGAGGTAGAACTATAGTAGAGAAACAACATACTGTAGGACAGGTAGAACTATAGTAGAGACGACATACTGTAGGACAGGTAGAACTATAGTAGAGAGACAACATACTGTAGGACAGGTAGAACTATAGTAGAGACAACATACTGTAGGACAGGTAGAACTATAGTAGAGAGACAACATACTGTAGGACAGGTAGAACTATAGTAGAGACAACATACTGTAGGACAGGTAGAACTATAGTAGAGACAACATACTGTAGGACAGGTAGAACTATAGTAGAGACACAACATACTGTAGGACAGGTAGAACTATAGTAGAGACAACATACTGTAGGACAGGTAGAACTATAGTAGAGACAACATACTGTAGGACAGGTAGAACTATAGTAGAGACAACATACTGTAGGACAGGTAGAACTATAGTAGAGACAACATACTGTAGGACAGGTAGAACTATAGTAGAGACAACATACTGTAGGACAGGTAGAACTATAGTAGAGACAACATACTGTAGGACAGGTAGAACTATAGTAGAGACAACATACTGTAGGACAGGTAGAACTATAGTAGAGACAACATACTGTAGGACAGGTAGAACTATAGTAGAGACAACATACTGTAGGACAGGTAGAACTATAGTAGAGACAACATACTGTAGGACAGGTAGAACTATAGTAGAGACAACATACTGTAGGACAGGTAGAACTATAGTAGAGACAACATACTGTAGGACAGGTAGAACTATAGTAGAGACACAACATACTGTAGGACAGGTAGAACTATAGTAGAGACAATATACTGTAGGACAGGTAGAACTATAGTAGAGACAACATACTGTAGGACAGGTAGAACTATAGTAGAGACACAACATACTGTAGGACAGGTAGAACTATAGTAGAGACACAACATACTGTAGGACAGGTAGAACTATAGTAGAGACACAACATACTGTAGGACAGGTAGAACTATAGTAGAGACACAACATACTGTAGGACAGGTAGAACTATAGTAGAGACACAACATACTGTAGGACAGGTAGCAGAGAGAACAGAACACAAAACACCCTAAAGCAGGGTTTCTTAAACTATGGTTTGACTTGGGACCCAAAGTAGGCCCTGGGCATGTGAGAGGATTGTGAGTTATCTATAATCACACACTATTTTTTATTAATTTGGGTCGTTGAAGGACGAGTTTGGGCTCGGGTGGACGGTCAAGTTGTCATTTGGGCCTCAAGCTGAAAAAATGTTAAGATCCCCTGCCCAACAAGATCTGTTCTATAAAAACAAATGGTATATCTAGAAAAAACCCTGCTGTCTTCACATGTGAAAAGTGTAAGGGGGTCAAATAGAAGGATTCAGCGTTCCACTCCCCTAATCTCATTCAGATGTGTCCATGCTCTCTCTCCACCCTTTAGTTATGCCCTTGTAAAGCGGTTCAGTACCTTGCTGTTGTCAGTGAAGCCCAACCTGTAGCCATGTTCAAACTGAACATCCTTCACCACCTCCTTGTCCTCAGCCTCTATGTTGGGGTTGAACTCCAGCCGCGTAGCCACTGGGAGGTTGTCTGCAATGCTGTGGGCGTTTATAGACAGGATTAAAATGGACCATACAGGAGCATTTTACACAGTTACCTGATAAATGCGCTGCCTAATTGTATTGATCCAATGGTAGATGATTCACAGGCATGCTGACTGTTTCTTAAAAAAGGTGAGAAAGAGTAATGAGGAAAGGGAACTCACAGGTGAACATAGTACTCCTCCTGAATTCGCTCAGCCACCAGCTTACTCTGCTGCACGTTGAGTTTCAGCTTGGCACAAACCACCTCACACTTCCTGTCCTGGGTCATGAGTACCGAGTACAGGGTGTTGACAATACGGTCCCCGCGTAACACCTCCCCTGCACACACACAGAATAACACGTCAATAGGACTTCTTGGTGAGGGCCTTGAGGTGCAACAGATGATAATAAATCACAAGCAAAGACTAATCATCAGCAAATACACACGCAATACACAAGCAAAGACTAATCATCAGCAAATACACACAGTACACAAGCAAAGACTAATCATCAGCAAATACACACGCAATACACAAGCAAAGACTAATCATCAGCAAATACACACAATACACAAGCAAAGACTAATCATCAGCAAATACACACAATACACAAGCAAAGACTAATCATCAGCAAATACACACAATACACAAGCAAAGACTAATCATCAGCAAATACACAAGCAAAGACTAACACAAATACACAAGCAAAGACTAATCATCAGCAAATACACAAGCAAAGACTAACACAGTACACAAGCAAAGACTAATCATCAGCAAATACACACAATACACAAGCAAAGACTAATCATCAGCAAATACACACAATACACAAGCAAAGACAGCAAATACACACAACACACAAGCAAAGACTAATCATCAGCACAACAATACACAAGCAAAGACTAATCATCAGCAAATACACACAGTACACAAGCAAAGACTAATCATCAGCAAATACACACAATACACAAGCAAAGACTAATCATCAGCAAATACACACGCAATACACAAGCAAAGACTAATCATCAGCAAATACACACAATACACAAGCAAAGACTAATCATCAGCAAATACACACAATACACAAGCAAAGACTAATCATCAGCAAATACACACAATACACAAGCAAAGACTAATCATCAGCAAATACACACAATACACAAGCAAAGACTAATCATCAGCAAATACACACAATACACAAGCAAAGACTAATCATCAGCAAATACACACAGTACACAAGCAAAGACTAATCATCAGCAAATACACACAATACACAAGCAAAGACTAATCATCAGCAAATACACACAATACACAAGCAAAGACTAATCATCAGCAAATACACACAATACACAAGCAAAGACTAATCATCAGCAAATACACACAATACACAAGCAAAGACTAATCATCAGCAAATACACACAATACACAAGCAAAGACTAATCATCAGCAAATACACACAATACACAAGCAAAGACTAATCATCAGCAAATACACACAATACACAAGCAAAGACTAATCATCAGCAAATACACACAGTACACAAGCAAAGACTAATCATCAGCAAATACACACAATACACAAGCAAAGACTAATCATCAGCAAATACACACAATACACAAGCAAAGACTAATCATCAGCAAACACACACACAATACACAAGCAAAGACTAATCATCAGCAAATACACACAATACACAAGCAAAGACTAATCATCAGCAAATACACACAATACACAAGCAAAGACTAATCATCAGCAAATACACACAATACACAAGCAAAGACGAATCATCAGCAAATACACACAGTACACAAGCAAAGACGAATCATCAGCAAATACACACAATACACAAGCAAAGACTAACCATCAGCTAACACACACACAATACACAAGCAAAGACTAATCATCAGCAAACACACACACAATACACAAGCAAAGAGTAAACCTTCCAAACAGCGACACAACAACAACACATCTGCATGAGAGGAGAGCAGAGAGAGATGCTTACTGACCCAGGTTCTCTGCTTTGTAGACCACTTTATCAGGCTGACAGAAGGGCAAGGAGTAGTATTCATAGGGAAGCTGGGTCCGGGAGCTGGTCAGCTTCACGGCCTGGTGGTGGTGGGGGGGGGGATCAATATGCACATTCATTTGAGTGACTGACTGCCTGACCTGCCAACTGCATGCAAATAGGCTACACAACCAATACCTAGTTTTCACCTCAGTCTGCCTTGGAAAAGCATTTGAGCTAAACAGGCTTTTGTCTCTGTATCAAAATGAGGTTATGATAACATACATCATCATACTTAGAAAACCAAACAACGGCAACTTAGTAAATCCATAAGAAGCCAAGGCAGAAACAAACACAGCCAAAAACATTAGAGTATTATGCTGATTAGACATAAAAAGGCTAGAAGGAGTAGGACACGTTTCTGCTTAGTTTACCTTAATGTCTACAGCACTGTTCTGGTGGAAGTTCATAGGAGCAACTCCAGGCACGTAAAAGGCCTGGACTCCTCCAGGCAACAAGGACAACAGCAGAAGGGCCAACCACGTCGCCTGCAACACACAAACAGACTAGTTGCCACATACCCACAATGGAAATTGAGCAATCAATGGAGAGTGGAGGCGCCGTCGGGACATGTAAGGTGAGAAACATTTTTCAACCTGAGATGATGGTTATCAGATTCAAATGTAGTAGGTTTATTGGTGCACAGTATCAAGCACAATCCAAGATGTCTCAATCACTTACACAAAACTTTGAGAGTGTACTTGGCATGGACCTACAGTGTGGCGCATCTAACCAGTTACAGTGGCTAGACCGCAGGCCTACACAGCCCACTGATGGTATAGAAACACCTTAATATCTCAACATGATCTTGTGGATTATCTACTGTATGCTTAAGGGTGTTACAATAACACTGCATGACAAATATTAGAACAATACATCATTTTAAAGCTGGGGTGGGAGGTCACCTTAACCAGGGTTCCCAGATCCAGGTTAAACCTAGTACTGGACAACAAAAACATTTACAGATGGGAAATTGCATTGAATGTGCAGGCTATATAAATCCCTTTCACTCAGATTGAGAGAGCTCAAGATTTAGCAGGCAAACATAGGCCTTCTACTAAAACTAAATGTCACACCAGTCAAACTGGATTTCGCTTTCCTGTCTGGAGTGCTTGAAAAACCACTGTATCCATGACTCTAATCAGACAGTAACTATTCTGCATTGGTTCTGGGGATGGGCGGGGGACAAGCATGAACATTCTGTGTTAGCAGTGAAACGTTAAAACACTGAAAAGATACATGTTGATAAAAACAAACCAAACAACCCAATGTAGCCAAAGGTATCGTATTAATCTCGTTTCAAATGATGAATTTCTTAGGCAGCTACAGGTGTTTGTTAGCTACCTATCTGTATAAAAATGAGTATGACAATATCCACACTCACAATAGCACACTTAACTAGCTAACTTTAACTAAATAGCTAGGTGACATTATTAGTAAATTGTTTTGATGTGAATGTCAACTAAATACGCCACATAGAAACTCAGCAAGGAGATCGCCTTTGGCTACATTTATATAATACACACAATGCGAAAATGCATAGCTAGCCAGCGAACCACGTAACGTTAGCATTCGCCACGTAACGTTAGCTAACTAAACTGGTTCTGGTGCTCGAACTAGCCAACTCCCACATGAAAACGACCTGCTTTGCATTCCCAGTTGCTACAAACGTTTGGAAAGCGTATGCGTAACTAATGTTAGATTATGATTGAAACTAATTCACTAGCCAGGTTAGCTAACCTTACATTTCTGTAGGAGGTTGTTGGCTAGACAGATAACAGCCCAGCTACGCAAAAGCCAAGGGCTACGAAGTCAAGTATTACTGTTAACTGTCAACCGTAACGGTAACCGAAATATTTCCTTTCTGGTCAACATACAGTAAGAACGAAGGAACATTATTGTATTGTGGATTTACGCTGGAAAACACAAATGACAAGTTAGCTGGTTAGCGTCGTCAACACTAGCCTACTACTAGCACTTCTGCACCATTGACAAACCAACAATGTAGAAGGACACCACATTTAAATACCGTTAAATCATAACTTTTTATTTCACTTGATAAAGTAAACTCGGATATGAAGAATAACACAACAATATGCTTGTAGTTGAAGGTAGACAGTGAAATCTGACAGATGTTTGAAGAACAAAATTGTATTGCTTCCCACTTACCATCGCCGCGGCCGCCATCTTGAATACACGTGTCATTCGTGACGTGAAAGGAACCAAAATCCGTTCGTCCCGGTCGTCATACTGAGGAAACTGGCGAATCAGTGATGCCAATTTAGCAATTATGTTGCTAGATTTGGCAACTTTTCAGACTACCCTGGCAAACTTTTTTTTCTCAAACAGCACCTAAAAACAAATTTAGCTACTTTAAAACAAATTATTTGGAACTTTTAGCAACTTTTGAAAAGTGACTCAAATGCTTAAAATGCACGCATTTTCCCTCTAAATGACACAAAACCGATTTTTCTCTATCACACACTCAGTCACAACACACGTACCTGGCTGCAAAAGTGCACTGTGAGTGACCTCGGCAGCAGGCGCTCAGCTCGTGCACAGGCAGCAGGCGCTCAGCTCGTGCACAGGCAGCAGGCGCTCAGCTCGTGCACCGGCAGCAGGCGCTCAGCTCGTGCACCGGCAGCAGGCGCTCAGCTCGTGCACAGGCAGCAGAAGGCCTGCTGCAATTTCAGCAAATTTCAAATCATTGTTGGCTGACTGCAGCAGCGAGACAAACCCAATGAATATAGTTGGTCACAAATGTTTGATCTTGAACAGAACTTAAAACAAAAATCAACATGTCTCAATCAAAATTGTACAGCCAGAAGTTCAGAAAAGAGTGGGAGTCTGTACCTGAATTTAAAGGTTGGCTGAAGCCAGTAATTGGGGATGATTGTCAGGTATACTGAGCCTACTGCAAATCAGATATGCTTGTAACAATGTATGACATCAAAAAACATTGCATATAAATAAATCAAAACCGTACAACCCCGCAACACAGTCTACATTACCACAGTTGGTTAAGAAAGTGGATAACTGCAAGAGCGCAGAAGCTACTATGGCAATGGCCATTGCGGAGCATTGTTCGCTGCGACCATGCCACCATTTAAGTATGGCTTGCAAAGCTGCCTTTTCAGATTCTGTGGCAGCAACAAACTTCCAAGTGCACAGAAATGATTAGGGGAGTACTGGCTCCTTATTTTCTCCAAAGAGTATCATCAGATGTGGGGAGATGAGAAGTTCAGTCTCCTTTTGGATGAGTCCACTGATGTCAGAGTCTCGACATACCTGGGTGTGGTGATTCAGTATTTCAGTGCTAAAAAAATAACAGTTGTGTCCACATTTCTCGGGCTGGCTGAATTGAAGGGGGCGATGCCAGATCAATAGCAAAGGCGCTAGTTGAGTTTCTTGAGAGCTTTAAATAAGAAAATCTTCAGGGTATTGGAACTGATAATGCGTCCATGATGACTGGGGTGCACAACAGGGTGCACAACAGGGTGCACAACAGGGGGCACAACAGGGGCACAACAGGGTGCACAACAGGGGGCACAACAGGGTGCACAACAGGGGCACAACAGGGTGCACAACAGGGGGCACAACAGGGGGCACAACAGGGTGCACAACAGGGTGCACAACAGGGGGCACAACAGGGTGCACAACAGGGTGCACAACAGGGGGCACAACAGGGTGCACAACAGGGCACAACAGGGGGCACAACAGGGTGCACAACAGGGGGCACAACAGGGTGCACAACAGGGGGCACAACAGGGGGCACAACAGGGGCACAACAGGGTGCACAACAGGGGGCACAACAGGGGGCACAACAGGGTGCACAACAGGGGGGCACAACAGGGGCACAACAGGGTGCACAACAGGGGCACAACAGGGGCACAACAGGGTGCACAACAGGGGGCACAACAGGGGCACAACAGGGGCACAACAGGGGGGGCACAACACAGGGGCACAACAGGGTGCACAACAGCACAACAGGGGCACAACAGGGGGGCACAACAGGGGCACAACAGGGGCACAACAGGGGCACAACAGGGTGCACAACAGGGGGCACAACAGGGGCACAACAGGGGGCACAACAGGGGCACAACAGGGTGCACAACAGGGGGCACAACAGGGTGCACAACAGGGGCACAACAGGGGCACAACAGGGGGCACAACAGGGGGCACAACAGGGGCACAACAGGGGCACAACAGGGGCACAACAGGGGCACAACAGGGGGCACAACAGGGTGCACAACAGGGGCACAACAGGGTGCACAACAGGGGGCACAACAGGGGCACAACAGGGGGGGCACAAACAGGGTGCACAACAGGGGGGCACAACACAACAGCACAACAGGGGCACAACAGGGGGGGCACAACAGAGGCACAACAGGGTGCACAACAGGGGCACAACAGGGTGCACAACAGGGGGCAACAGGGGTGCACAACAGGGGGCACAACAGGGTGCACAACAGCACAACAGGGCACAACAGGGTGCACAACAGAGGGCACAACAGGGTGCACAACAGGGGGCACAACAGGGGGCACAACAGGGGGCACAACAGGGGGCACAACAGGGGCACAACAGGGGGGGTGCACAACAGGGGGCACAACAGGGGGCACAACAGGTGCACAACAGGGTGAGGGCACAACAGGGTGCACAACAGGGGGGGGAACAACAGGGTGCACAACAGGGGGCACAAGGGGGCACAACAGGGGGCACAACAGGGGGGGCACAACAGGGGCACAACAGCACAACAGGGCACAACAGGGTGCACAACAGGGTGCACAACAGGGGGCACAACAGGGGGCACAACAGGGTGCACAACAGGGGGCACAACAGGGCACAACAGGGTGCACAACAGGGGGCACAACAGGGGGCACAACAGGGGCACAACAGGGTGCACAACAGGGGGCACAACAGGGGCACAACAGGGGGCACAACAGGGTGCACAACAGGGGCACAACAGGGGGGGCACAACAGGGGGCACAACAGGGTGCACAACAGAGGGCACAACAGGGTGCACAACAGAGGGCACAACAGGGTGCACAACAGGGGGCACAACAGGGGGCACAACAGGGGGCACAACAGGGTGCACAACAGGGGGCACAACAGGGGGGGCACAACAGGGGGCACAACAGGGTGCACAACAGGGTGCACAACAGGGTGGGGGCACAACAGGGTGGGGCACAACAGGGTGCACAACAGTGCCAGTCTTTGCACAACAGGGGCACAACAGGGGGCACAATTGGCTGTCAGTGCAGCATCCAAAGAAACCATCCCTAGGAGTGTTGAGTGCACAACAGGGGGCACAACAGGGTTCATCAGGGGAAACCTACAACTGGTTGCACAACAGGGGGCACAACAGGGTCCATTTGCACAACAGGGGCACAACAGGGGCACAAGATTTGAAAGGAAAATGGCATTGCCCAATTTGGTACTCAGGTTTACAATTGGCTGTCAGCAGTGACACCATTAATTGTGGCCAGAAACCCCTGCAGACTACCAGTGTGTGCCACACGTTGGCTATCGATTGAGCCTGCGGTATCTCATATATTGAGCCAGTGGGAAGACCTGAAGCTCCACTTTGAGTTGACCAAGGCCAGTGAGCATTGATACATGGCGGATGTGCTCCACTCCACGTACATGGACAAGACCAACTATGTCTACCTGACATTCTTGAAATCGTTCATTGTGTTAGAGAATGATACCAATCATGTTAAAAAGTCCCTCTGTTTGTGTTAGAAGATAATACATTATCTATCATGTTAAACAGTCCCTCTGTTCATTGTGTTAAGAGAATGACACATTACCTATAATGTTAAACAGTCCCTCCGTTCATTGTGTTAGAGAATGATACCAATCATGTTGCTATCTTTGGTCCAGTGCCCCCAGGCTAGCAGTACTTCCCGTGCCCCTCTCCTCTATCTCTGTACACACAACATAGTGACTGCTCTGGATGTGTGTCCTCTCCCTCCACTGAAACAAACACACACTGGCTACTGACTGTTGGGAAAGTACAACACAGAGGAATGAGGCCCATTAGGTCATTTTCCTTTCAACCCAGGAAGATGTCACTGTGTTGATGTTCTTTCAGTTTCTGCTAAATGTGTCCAGACGTAACCCCTAAACTGTACCTATCCAATGTGCAGTCGTGTAGAACTGAAAGATTTGGATGAGTATGGTAGTACTGGAAGTAATTTACCTCTGAGAGGCTTGGTGTGGCTAAGTATTTTTTTTTCCTCCATAGAAATATAATGACAATCATTGATAATAAATTATAGAATGATATTAATAATCTAATTCAGTTTTTTTCTGCGACTTATTTGGGCCAAAGGGGTTTAAATAAAACTTTAGGATTGTGTCCAGGCTAGTGGGAACTGTGTGTAATGGGAAGGGATGCTGCAGCTGCCATTATTGCTCCTCTGTTGAGGTGTTTGAGCGCTGTGCGCCCTCTAGTGACCGTTCTCCAGTGGTACATGGTGACAGCGGCGAGTTTAAGTGTCTGGTTCAGTAAAAAAAAACGAAAAAAAAAAGATCTATTCACATTTTATTTGTCACATGCTCCGAAACAACAGGTGTAGCAGACCTTACAGTGAAATGCTTACTTACAAGCCCTTAACCAACAATGCAGTTAAGAAAAATAAGTTAAGAAAGTATTTAAAAATAAATTGAAGTTAAAATTATAAATAATTAAAGAGCAACAATAAAACAACAGTAGCGAGGCTATATACAGGGGGTACCGGTACAGAATCAATCTGCGGGGGCATCGGTTAGTCGAGGTAATTGAGGTAATATGTGCATGTTGGTAGAGTACATCTCTGCTCCAGGACCTCCTGTCTGTTTCAAGCCCAGTCCAGCTCGCTCTTCCAGTGGGTAAAACACAGGGCCATCAGCCTCATGGCTCTGCCAAGCTGGAAACTGGCACCACTGTGCCTACTTGCCAAGCTGTGCCAGGGCAGGGCCGACGTAGGCTTTCTAGCTCTGGAAAACCCAGCATGGGAGAAAGAGAAGTGAAATGGTGAGAATGAATCTTACATGTTGCACAGAATTACTTGTCCAATCCACTCAAAAGTTATTTTTGGAGGAATGTCCCATGTTAATATATAGTAGTTCTGGAGGTCTGAGTTTTAACATTTGAGTCATTTAGCAGACACTTATCCAGAGCAACTTACAGTAGTGATTGCATACAAGTTCATATTATGATTTTTTTCATACTTGGGAATCGAATACACTACCCTGGATTTGCAAGCACCCCGCTCTACCAACTGAGCTAAATGTAAATCAAGTAGAAAACAGAGACAGATAGTGGTATGCATGGCACACTGATTTATCATCGTGGGGCAAATGTTCATATTCATGGGAAAATGATTAGTTACCTTTTCTCTTTATACATAGTTACAGTCTAACAACACACACACACACACACACACACACACACACACACACACACAGTCTGATTGTGAAAAGCCAAACTGGTCAGTGAGGACTGATGCGCTGTGACCAAAGATTTATATAATCGGTTAGGTACTATCTTCACAAGTATGTGGTAAACTTTCACAACTCTTAGTACAAAACTCAAAGCAGGTCATCAAAAGGCTGTTTTTTCCAAACTCAAAGCAGGTCATCAAAAGGCTGTTTTTTCCAAACTCAAAGCAGGTCATCAAAAGGCTGTTTTTTCCAAACTCAAAGCAGGTCATCAAAAGGCTGTTTTTTCCAAACTCAAAGCAGGTCATCAAAAGGCTGTTTTTTCCAAACTGTCATCAAAAGGCTTTTTCCAAACTCAAAGTCATCAGCTGTCATCAAAAGGCTGTTGTTTTTTCATCAAAACTCAAAGCAGGTCATCAAAAGGCTGTCATCAAAAGGCTTTTTCCAAACTCAAAGCAGGTCATCAGACTCAAAGCAGGTTCTGTTTTTCCAAATTTAGGCTGTTTTTTCCAAACTAAGTATCAACAAACTCACAAAAACCACACAGTAACTTTTTCACCAAAACTAATCAGTGTTTCATCTAGAAATACCTTTCACATTAAGTAATATGTTTCATAGGACTCTCTTCTCATTTGTTTCAATTACAATTGACCACCTTATTGGTATAACACTTAGCCATTTGGTTAACCTATAGATTTTAAACTGGTTTGTCTACTATACATGGATTTTGAGAACTACAGAAAGAAAATATGTTTGTAAAGTATAACCCTACATAATAACTGTTCCTTATTGTTAATTGATTTCAGTTGTAACCACAATTGGTCACCATATAAAAGGATGTGTGTGAACACCTGCAATTTCTTTCAACATGGAGCAGAATAGACAGCAAGGGAGAGGAATAAATCCAAGAGCTTGTGGACAAGGGGCCCGTCAGAGAGGTGGACAAGGGGCCCGTCAGAGAGGTGGACAAGGGGCCCGTCAGAGAGGTGGACAAGGGGCCCGTCAGAGAGGTGGACAAGGGGCCCGTCAGAGAGGTGGGCATGGGCCCCGTCAGAGAGGTGGGCATGGGCCCCGTCAGAGAGGTGGGCATGGGCCCCGTCAAAGAGGTGGGCATGGGCCCCGTCAGAGAGGTGGGCATGGGCCCCGTCAGAGAGGTGGGCATGGGCTGTGTCAGAGAGGTGGGCATGGGCCCCGTCAAAGAGGTGGGCATCAGAGAGGGGGAGGGAGACGGCAGGGAACTGTGGTGTCGAATGAAGTCTGGGCCATCGCCGTTGACCATGTGGTAAACAGAGCCTTCCAGATTAGTTCATCCCAGTCTGAACATATCAACTGTCAATTCAATCATGAGAACCCCCCCCAAAAGGTATGTTTTACCATTACATTTACAGTAAATGACATATCGCAATGCATGTTAAGTCACAAAACATGTTACAGTATGATCTATTGATGGTATACTCTGTTCTACCTTCAGATTGGACAGAAGACCCCATGGTGGTGGCCGTGTGCAGATCGACCAGCAGGAGTGCCCAATGGTAGAAATGGTGAGGGCCAAGAATGATCCTTTGTTACGCGCCACCAAGGGCAATTCAAATGATTAAAGAGTCCAACCCAAAACAACGGCGGTGAAGGAGAGGTACTCGGAGCGGTCTTGTAAGGTGTGTTTCCGGACATATTCAATCTACCTGGAGGTGACAGCATTCCCTCCCCCATACACCCCCCAAGACACAACTATGACAAAACAACCAACAAAAATAGTACATAGTCAATGGTAGGCTTCGAGGGGAGGTACAGCGCATCCCTTGGCAGTGGTACTGTAGGTTACTTAATCATTGACCTCAACCCAGTCTCTCCAAGAGTTCACAGTCACACTGACACACCTACCAGATCACAGCAAAATCACAGTCTACTTGTAAAGAGCAATACTCAAATCATGAGGCATTAAAGCTTAAGAAACTGCGTATTATTAAGATATTTTATAGATGGAAGGAATGTAGTGTGGAAATATACCGAAAAACAATTAGGCAACTGTCACGACTCCGATCGAAGGACACTCCCCTTCCCGTTCGGGTGGCGCTCGGCGGTCGTCGTCGCCCGCCTACTAGCTGCTACTGATTATTTCCTCCCCCTCCTTATGTGTTGATTGAGTGCACCTGTTTTGAGTTAGGTAGTAAGGCTTTATTAGTCAGCCGGCCCGCAGGGTTCCTTGTGCGGGATTAATGATTGTGATCGTCTGTTTGGTGTACTTGTGTGCACGTCTATGGCTTTTGTGTTTTCCCATTTTGTGGGTTTTTCCTGGACAGTTTAGCCCCCCTGTTTGGGGCATTTGTTCGTTCAGTACGCCCTGTGTTTTTGTGAGGGTTGGCTTATGTTCAGCGTTTCTCAGTGCATTAAAATAGCACTCCCCTGAACTCTCTGCTTCCTGCGCCTGACTCCTCACCCACTACACTCAGACCGTTACAGAAACAACAAATTCAATCCATTTTAGACAACTTCCTGGACAAAACATTTCACTGTAATAGGGAAGGTGTAAACTTGGCAGCAGAAAACTGAAACAGTACATTTAACATCTCAGCATCCCTATCAAATCTAAAAATGTCAATCAGACAACCTAAGAAAATGAATGACAAATGGTTTGATGAAGAATGCAAAAACATATCCAACCAAAAAACATAGAGACAGTCACAGGTCAGGGTTTTCTCCCTTGAGTGTCCTACCTGAGGTTGCCACTGGAGAGCACCGATGCGTTACTTCTAGTATCCAGGTGACCCTGATTGGGCTTATTGGGATTACATTTACATTTACATTTAAGTCATTTAGCAGACGCTCTTATCCAGAGCGACTTACAAATTGGGATCACCTGCTGGATGACTATTTTAGGTTCCTCTGTGGGCTGGGTCAGTTGGTCAGGTCTTGTTCAGTGTTCTTGTGTGCCCTTGCGATGAGCACCTTAAGTAAATATTCTGGATTGACCCTTACCTCTGCGTTTCGCTGCACTCGGGTCCGAGTTTGTACTAGCACTAATGTCACAGTATATCCAGAATCCCTGAGTATTCGCCTTCACTATGGTGATTCACTTAAACAATACAGAAAAAGACGGAACAGCGTGTCAGCAATCAGCTCAATGTAATTGTGGAATCCATAGAAGCTAACCACCTCTGGGAAAATTGGAACACACAACAACGAGTTATTTGTCCAAAACGGAGATGTATAAACCACTTCTCCGATCTTTCCGGCTCTATAACAAAAGAACAAACAGCAAAAACTTTTACATGATCAAATACAAGTCTTAGAATCAACTATTAAAGACTACCAGAACCCACTGGATTCTCCAATTACATTGAACTACAGCACAAAATACTAACCAAAAAAAGGTGTATTCACTCTGCACACCCTAATTGACAAACAAACAGAACAAAGGGAAAGTCTTATCATTCTTTGTTGATTTCAAAAAAGCGTTTGACTCAATTTGGCATGAAGGTTTGCTATACAAATTGATGGAAAGTGGTGTTGGGGGAAAAACATACGACATAATAAAATACATGTACACAAACAAGTGTGCGGTTAACATTGGCAAGAAACACTCATTTCTTTCCACAGGGCTGGGGGTGAGACAGGGATGCCACTTGAGCCCCACTCTCTTCAACATATATATATATATAAACTAATTGGTACTAGAACAGTCTGCAGCACCCGGCCTCACCCTACTAGAATCTGATGTCACATCTGTTACACTTGTCTCCCATCTCCCCTCATTATCCCGTGTTTATTTATATCTGCGTTATCTGTTTGTCTGTTGCCAGTTCGTCTTGTCCTACCAGCAAGCTCCTGTATGCTAGTTTTTGCATTCTTAGTCGTCCCAGTTCTGCCCTTTCTACCCGTCCTGATCCTGCCTGCCTGACTGTGACTTGGATTATGACCCTTTTCCTGCCTCGACTTACCTTTCTACCCATCCTGATCCTGCCTGCCGTCCTGTACCTGCCTGACTCTGACTTGGATTATGACCCTTTTCCTGCCTCGACTTACCTTTCTACCCATCCTGATCCTGCCTGCCGTCCTGTACCTGCCTGACTCTGACTTGGATTATGACCCTTTTCCTGCCTCGACTTACCTTTCTACCCATCCTGATCCTGCCTGCCGTCCTGTACCTGCCTGACTCTGACTTGGATTATGACTCTTTTCCTGCCTCGACTTACCTTTTGCCTGCCCCTTGTACTATAATAAACTCTGAGACTGGTACTATCCTCCTCCTGTGTCTGTATCTGGGTCATATCCTGAGCCATGATATCTGAAGTCAAACGTCTACTGTTTGCCGACAATCTGGTGCTTCTGTCCCCAATCAAGAAGGGCCTACAGCAGCACCTAGATCTTCTGCGCAGATTATGTCAGACCTGGGCCCTGACAGTAAAAGGTCCAGTTGCTGGGACCACAAATTCCATCTAGACACCGTTGCCCTAGAGCTCTCTCTCGCTCTCTCTCTCTCTCCACACACACACACACACCCGTCGGCCTAAACATCAGCGCAGAAGGTAACTTCCACAAAGCTGTGAACAATCTGAGAGTCAAGGCAACAAGGGCCTTCTACACCATCAAAAGGAACATAAAATTCAACATACTAGAATCATATTAGAATCTGGCTAAAAATACTTGAATCAGTTATAAACCCATTGCCCTTTATGGTTGTGGGGTCTGGGGTCCGCTCACCAACCAAGAATTCACAAAATCGGACAAATGCCAAAGTGAGCCTGCATGTGGAATTCTGAAAAAATATTGTGTACAGAGCAGAATTAGTCCGATACCCGCTAAGTATCAAAATCCAGAAAAGAGACGTTAAATTCTACAACCACCTAAAAGGAAGCAATTCCCAAACCTTCCATAATAAAACCATCCCCTACAGAGAGATGAACCTGGAGAAGAGTCCCTAAGCAAGCTGATCCTGGACAGCAACACAATTAGACCCAACCAAATCATGAGAAAACAAAAAGATAATTACTTGACACATTGGAAAGAATTAACAAAAAAAACTGGGCAAACTAGAATGCTATTTGGCCGTACACTGTGGCAGAATACCTGAGCATTGGGACTGACCCAAAATTAAGGAAAGCTTTGACTATGTACAGACTCAGTGAGCATAGCCTTGCTATTGAGAAAGGCCTGCATAGGCAGACCTGGCTCTCGAGAAGACAGGCTATGTGCTCACTGCCCACAAAATGAGCTGGAAACTGAGCTGCACCTCCTAACCTCCTGCCAAATGTATGACCATATTAGTGACACATATTTCCCTCAGATGACACAGATCCACTAAGAATTTGAAAACAAACCCGATTTCGATAAACATCCATATCTACTGGGTGAAATTCCACAGTGAGCCGTCACAGCAGCAAGATGTGTGACCTGCTGTCATAAGAAAAGGGCGACCAGTGAAGAATAAACACCATTGTAAATACAACCCATATGTTCCCTTCTGTACTTTAACTGTTTGCACATCATTACAACAATGTATATAGACATAATATGACATTTGAAATGTCTCTATTCCTTTGAAACTTTTGTGAGTGTAATGTTTACTGTTCATTTTTTCAATTATTGTTTATTATCGATTTCACTTGTTTTGAAAATGTAAACATATGTTTCCCATGCCAATAAAGCCCTTAAATGTAATTTAGTGCGTGAGTAGTGGAGAGGGCTAGAGGGGTGTGTGTGTAGAGACCAGCGCTGCAGCGGCAGCCGAGTCACGTGGGTGAGAGAAGACAGCAGCATGCGTGCAAGTCACTACAACTTTTTTTTTTTTTACCAGTTGGAAGGTAGACTATTTTAAATTGTCATTATAGAGACACCTATTTCAAAATCTTTTTCCATCAAACATTTTAACGCCCTAGAACTGATGGGCATCATGAAATATTACGACAAAGCACTGGAAAACGACTTTAAGGCGCATTAGATAAATTCGCTCAGAGGTGGTTTACTACATTTTAATTACATTTTAATTTCTGTTGACCATTAAGAAGCCTATTAATTAACATACCTATGTAGGCTACCATTTGAATCAATAAATATGTTGAAATGACGATATGGCTGGAGTCATTGCAAATCAATTTGTGCCACTTGTGTAGCCTGCCTGGAGCTGGCAAACGGATGTAATAAATAGCCTCTAACTTCACAGTGTATTGTTGTTGTAGCCTTGTGTTCTTATGCAATCATGAATGGCCATGTTTAGTTAATGAAATTGGAAGTTATCAATTGTGATCATGGTCACAGCTCTATCGCAATTGCTGATCAACTGTTAGAATACATTAGATTGACGGTAACAGTCAGTCAGATTAGGCTACAGGTAAAAAACACTAGCTGTAGGCCTATTCGGTTCATATCCATATTATTCATATATGATTCAGTGATTGAATATAAACTATTCCAGCAGGCTATTGGGCAACAGAAGCACTTCTTACCTCGAAATGGCCTCAATATTCATGTTGAATAAATTAGTCTGTCAATTTGAACAAAGCAAACGGCTAAATAGTTCATTTTACATCTTGCCAATTCTACTGTAAACTACCAGGGGCTATAGGCTACCTGCATCTAGCTAACCAAACAATGGCACAATTGAATTACAGTCATAAACCTAGATTTTAGTGAGAATGCCTAGCCTATGCCTGTTGAAATTACAAATCAATCGCACAATTAGGTTATTTATCACGGTTTGTAGTCGTAACATCTGACACATAATGGCACAATTGTCAGAAAATAGCCTAACAGGAGTTTAAAAAAAATTCGAACAAGTGTTTTTTGCAGAGATTTTGACATCCTCTGTCCAACTCATCCTTCAAACCTTCCTGTTGGATGTATCTATAGTTATGCGCATAAGGGATTTATTTACAATAAAAGTTACACAAGTTAAATCGACATCCATTGATGAAAATGATCTGCCGAGTTTAATAAAGGCGAATTATATTTTCTCTTGCAACATATTAAAATGTCTTTAGTAGTTACGTTAGCTTGCAATCATTATTTTTTTGGATGGAAAACCGAATTTTGCTTCTTACAAATTGTGTCGATATTCCTTCTTAATTTGCTCGATAACGTTATGACACAAGGGTTAATTGGATAAATGTGTCACCTCTGGTTACTGTTAAACTGGGGGTAGTTGTCAGGCCTTGAGGGCGGGTTTTGAGTAGGCATGAGTTCGGCAGTTAAGTTAGTCCACATTTTTTAGCTAAACCTGGCAACCCTCTTGTCCTGTGCGTTTGGTAGTCGAGCGAGTAGTAGTTTTAATTTAAGACCCAAAAGAGTTTTAATAAACTCACCCAACAGATTTTTAAAAAGTTAAATATGCCAAGGAAGTGTGTTGTTGCTGGGTGCAGTAATACCCACAAGGACGGGGTTACGACTAATTTGTGGCCCAAAAATGAAAAGATCGCATTGAAGTGGGATCGGTTTGTCCGGTTGACGCGAGTGGATTGGATTAAGGGAACCACGGCCACTACTGTATGCGGTGCTCATTTCACCCCGGAGGACTTCGATGGCTATAACCAGTGGAAGGCAGGATTCGGAATGAGACTGCGACTGAAACCATGTGCTGTGCCGACGGTGCATGTGAAGCCTGACATTTCAACCTCTGTTTCTGACCAACCAAACATAACGTCAAGAACATCATCAGTGATGAAGATAAACCGGGTAAATTCAATGTGTTCAATTTTACTATACTATAGCTAGCTACAGTTGGCTAATTTAGTTATGTATTATGACAACCACAATTTAAAATAATATTTTATTTTGTTAATTTATTCACGCCCGTCCTGTTGGTGGCGACATTTTGCGTGTAGTTCGCCATAACATCACCGAAGAAGAACTGCGTTCATCTGTTAACTTTAGGCAACGACGAGCAAAAGCAAGAGATTGTGCAGTAGTTGACTGCAAGGCAACACGTTTCTTTGCTCGGTCTTCCAAACGAACAGTCACTTCGTCGGATTTGGCTTCGATATATATATTTTTTATAATGAAGTGCCAGAGAAGTTAAGTCCGAACCTGCGCATCAAAATTGAACTTTTTTTTATAGTAAAGCATTCCGTGCATCACATTTGCATACTTATGTAAGGGAGCCACCTATTTGTAATGTGATGAGTAGATTGGATAGTCATAATTTAGGCTAATCATATAACTCAATCACTGTTGGCAAAAAAAGACAGTTCAATGTATGTCTGAGGACGTATAGCATAGAGTAGGCCGAGGCTACATCAGATACGTCTTTATTCGCACAGGAAAAATGTGGCCTATCATTCAAACCTACCACACTTTATATGACGAGACATTAGCAGAATCTTTTTTTTAATACGATAAATGACAGGGTAGGTAGCCTACTCTGCTGATACTGACAAACATATCAGTAAAAACATTGTCCATATAATAGGTCCTACGAGAAGGGGAGACGCAAATAGAATATCACGTTCGTCTCAACTGGACGAGGAAGTTATTGTCCAAAAACAAACTTGAAGTCGCACTGACCCAACAATGAGAAATACAATTTTATTTGTCACATGCGCCGAATACAACAGGTGTAGACAGTGAAATGCTTAATTACAAGCCCTTAACCAACAATACAGTTCACGAAATAGAGTGAAGGTGATAGTGTATATGTGCAGTACCGGGGATATGGCCGACACTCCGCTGGTGCCAATAAGATAGTTGAGCGAACAACAGTAGCCCAACTAAAATACTTTTATTTTAATTTATTTTATTTTAAATTAACCTCTCCTGAAATAAGATTAATTAATCTGCATCATTTTTGGACAGAAAGTTTCTGATTTTTTGCAATGTTACGTAGATGGAAAAAAGCTGTCCTTGAAACAGTCTTGATATGTTCTTCAAAAGAGAGATCAGGGTCCAGAGTAACGCCGAGGTCCTTCACAGTTTTATTTGAGACGACTACAATCATTAAGATTAATTGTCAGATTCAACAGAAGATCTCTTTGTTTCTTGGGACCTAGAACAAGCATCTGTGTTTTGTCCGAGTTTAAAAGTAGAAAGTTTGCAGCCATCCACTTCCTTATGTCTGAAACACAGGCTTCTAGCGAAGGCAATTTTGGAGCTTCACCATGTTTCATTGAAATGTACAGCTGTGTGTCATCCGCATAGCAGTGAAAGTTTACATTATGTTTTTGAATAACATCCCCAAGAGGTAAAATATATAGTGAAAACAATAGTGGTCCTAAAACGGAACCTTGAGGAACACCGAAATTTACAGTTGATTTGTCAGAGGACAAACCATTCAGAGACAAACTGATATCTTTCCGACAGGTGAAATCTAAACCAGGCCAGAACTTGTCCGTGTAAACCAATTTGGGTTTCCAATCTCTCCAAAAGAATGTGGTGATCGATGGTATCAAAAGCAGCACTAAGGTCTAGGAGCACGAGGACAGATGCAGAGCCTCGGTCTGATGCCATTAAAAGGTAATTTACCACCTTCACAAGTGCAGTCTCAGTGCTATGATGGGGTCTAAAACCAGACTGAAGCATTTCGTATACATTGTTTGTCTTCAGGAAGGCAGTGAGTTGCTGCGCAACAGCCTTTTCTAAAAATTGTGAGAGGAATGGAAGATTTGATATCGGCCAATAGTTAAAAAAAATATTGGGGACAATAAAAAGCCACTCTAAAATGTGCAGTTGTGTCACACAACACAATGCCACAGATGTATCAAGTTTTGAGGAAGGGTACAATTGGCATGCTGACTGCAGGAATGTCCACCAGAGCTGTTGCCAGAGAATTTGTTATTTTCTCTACCATAACCTCCAACGTCGTTTTCCAGAATTTGGCAGTATGTCCAACCTGCCTAACAAGCACAGACCACGTGTATGGCATTGTGTGGGAGAGCGTCCATTCTCAATACCAGTGAAGGGTAAAGAAAATATTTAGCCAAATATTGCAAAACCCCCTGTAGTTATAGTTGATAAGATGTTGTCTTGTTTAGGTGGAACACGTGACGTTGGGCCTGACGACAAAATATGAGGGACGTCAGTATGAAACGACAACATGCAACATTACAGTACCATCACCTCCAAGATGCGCTGTGGTAAAACACAACGTCTCCACACAGGCTTATTATTACAGAGAAGAAAAGAAAAACAAAGGTGAGTGATATGGCTCGTATCTTTCCTCCTTTTCAGCTGGAATGAATTGGTGTGTTTACATGCTGCTGTATTGTGTCTGATTTTACAGCCGTCCAAGTCTGGCCAATCCGGAAGAATGTCGGAGTCAATACTTCCTTTACGGAGGACATACCACGGAAGGAAGTGAACTGGTATATACAGTTGAAGTCAAGTTTACATCCACTTAGGTTGGAGTCATTAAAACTCGTTTTTCAAACACTCCACAAATTTCTTGTTAACAAACTATAGTTTTGGCAAGTCGGTTAGGACATCTACTTTGTGCATGACACAAGTAATTTTTCCAACAATTGTTTACAGACGGATTATTTCACTTATAATTCACTGTAATTGTATCACAAGTCCAGTGGGTCAAAAGTTTACATACACTAAGTTGACAGTGCCTTTAAACAGCTTGGAAAATTCCAGAAAATTATGTCATGGCTTTAGAAGCTTCTGATAGGCTAATTGACATAATTTGAGTCAATTGGAGGTGTACCTGTGGATGTATTTCAAGGCCTACCTTCAAACTCCGTACTCTTTGCTTGACATCATGTGAAAATCAAAATAAATCAGCCAAGATCTCAGAAAAAAGATTGTAGACCTCCACAAGTCTGTTTCATCCTTGGGAGCAATTTCCAAATGCCTAAAGGTGCCACGTTCATCTGTACAAACAATAGTACACAAGTATAAACACCATGTGGACCACGTAGCCGTCATATCGCTCAGGAAGGAGACGTGTTCTGTCTCCTAGAGATGAACGTCCTTTGGTGTGAAAAGTGCAAATCCATCCCAGAACAACAGCAAAGGACCTTGTGAAGATGCTAGAGGAAACGGGTACAAAATTATCTTTTGCCACAGTAAAACGAGTCCTATATCGACATAACCTGAAAGACCGCTCAACAAGGGAGAAGCCACTGCTCCAAAACCGCCATAAAAACATCCAGATTAGTTTGAAACTGCACATGGGGACAAAGATCATACTTTTTTTTTTAGAAATGTCCTTTGGTTTGATGATACAAAAATAGAACTGTTTGGCCATAATGACCATCGTTGTGTTTGGAGGAAAACGGGGACGCTTGCAAGCTGAAGAACACCATCCCAACCATGAAGCACAGGGGTGGCAGCATCATGTTGTGGGGGTGCTTTGTTGCAGGAGGGACTGGTGCACTTCACAAAATAGATGGCATCATGAGGTAGGACAATTATGTGGATATATTGAAGCAGCATGGAAGTTGAGGCTTGGTCGCATATGGGTCTTCCAAATGGACAATAACCCCAAGCATACTTCCAAAGTTGTGGCAAAATGGCTGAAGGACAAGAAAGTCAAGGTATTGGAGTAGAGGTTGACCGATTTTATGATTTTTCAACGCCGATACCGATTTATTGGAGGACCAAAAAAAGGCGATACTGATTAATCGTCTGTAATTAAAAAATAAATATATATATATACATACACATATATTTATTTTATTTGTAATAATGACAATTACAACAATACTGAATGAACACTTATTTTAACTTAATATAATACATCAATAAAATCAATTTAGCCTCAAATAATGAAACATGTTCAAATTCCTTGCTCAGAACATATGAAAGCTGGTGGTTCTTCAATATTCCCAGGTAAGAAGTTTTAGGTTGTAGTTATTATAGGAATTATAGGGCTATTTCCCTCTACCATTTGTATTTCATTAACCTTTGACTATTGCATGTTCTTATAGGCACTTTAGTATTGCCAGTGTAACAGTATAGCTTCTATCCCTCTCCTCGCCCCTACCTGGGCTTGAACCAGGAACACATCGACAACAGCCACCCTCGAAGCAGCGTTACCCATCGCGGCCCTCGCAGAGAAAGCCGCGGCCCTCGCAGAGAAAGGGGAACAATGACTTCAAGGTCTCAGAGCGAGTGACGTCACTGATTGAAACGCTATTAGCGCGCACCCCGCTAACTAGCTAGCCATTTCACATCGGTTACACCAGCCTAATCTCGGGAGTTGATAGGCTTGAAGTCATAAACAGCGCAATGCTTGATGCACAGGGAAGAGCTGCTGGCAAACGCACGAAAGTTCTGTTTGAATGAATGCTTACGAGCCTGCTGCTGCATACCATCGCTCAGTCAGACTGCTATATCAAATCATAGACTTAATTATAACATAACACGCTGAAATACGAGCCTTTGGTCATTAATATGGTCGAATCCAGAAGCTATCATTTCGAAAACAAAACGTTTATTCTTTCAGTGAAATACGGAACCGTTCTGTATTTTATCTAACAGATGGCATCCCTAAGTCAAAATAAATCTGCACATCCTTCTATGTCATGATTGCGTAAAATTCTGGCAAATTAATTACGGTCTTTGTTAGGAATAAATGGACTTCACACAGTTCGCAACGAGCCAGGCGGCCCAAACTGCTGCATATACCCTGACTGCTTGCACGGAACGCAGGAGAAGTGACACAATTTCCCTAGTTATAAGAAATTCATGTTAGCAGGCAATATTAACTAAATATGCAGGTTTAAAAATACACTGCTCAAAAAATAAAGGGAACACTAAAATAACACATCCTAGATCTGAATGAAATATTCTTATTAAATACTTTTTTCTTTACATAGTTGAATGTGCTGACAACAAAATCACACAAGAATTATCAATGGAAATCAAATTTAGCAACCCACGGAGGTCTGGATTTGGAGTCACACTCAAAATTAAAGTGGAAAACCACACTACAGGCTGATCCAACTTTGATGTAATGTCCTTAAAACAAGTCAACATGAGGCTCAGTAGTGTGTGTGTGGCCTCCACGTGCCTGTATGACCTCCCTACAACGCCTGGGCATGCTCCTGATGAGGTGGCGGATGGTCTCCTGAGGGATCTCCTCTCAGACCTGGACTAAAGCATCCGCCAACTCCTGGACAGTCTGTGGTGCAACGTGGTGTTGGTGGATGGAGCGAGACATGTGCTCAATTGGATTCAGGTCTGGGGAACGGGCGGGCCAGTCCATAGCATCAATGCCTTTGTCTTGCAGGAACTGCTGACACACTCCAGCCACATGAGGTCTAGCATTGTCATGCAGAACGTTCTCCACGGCGTCTCCACGTCACGTCTGTCACATGCACGTGCAGGACGTTTGGCATTTGCCAGAGAACACCAAGATTGGCAAATTCGCCACTGGCGCCCTGTGCTCTTCACAGATGAAAGCAGGTTCACACTGAGCACATGTGACAGACGTGACGTGGAGACGCCGTGGAGAACGTTCTGCTGCCTGCAACATCCTCCAGCATGACCAGTTTGGCATTTCTTTGGGGGGCCGCACAGCCCCCACCTGTGGACGTCGGGCCCTCATACCACCCTCATGGAGTCTGTTTCTGACCGTTTGAGCAGGCACATTTGTGGTCTGCTTGAGGTCATTTGGCAGGGCTCTGGCAGTGCTCCTCCTGCTCCTCCTTGCACAAAGGCGGAGGTAGCGGTCCTGCTGCTGGGTTGTTGCCCTCCTACGGCCTCCTCCACGTCTCCTGGTGTACTGGCCTGTCTCCTGGTAGCGCCTCCATGCTCTGGACACTACGCTGACAGACACAGCAAACCTTCTTGCCACAGCTCGCATTGATGTTCCATCCTGGATGACCTGCACTACCTGAGCCACTTGTCTGGGTTGTAGACTCCGTCTCATGCTACCACTAGAGTGAAAGCACCGCCAGCATTCAAAAGTGACCAAAACATCAGCCAGGAAGCATAGGAACTGAGAAGTGGTCTGTGGTCACCACCTTTAGAACCACTCCTTTATTGGGGGTGTCTTGCTAATTGCCTATAATTTCCACCTGTTGTCCCTTCCATTTGCACAACAGCATGTGAAATGTATTGTCAATCAGTGTTGCTTCCTAAGAGGACAGTTTGATTTCACAGAAGTGTGATTGACTTGGAGTTACATTGTGTTGTTTAAGTGTTCCCTTTATTTTTTGAGCAGTGTATATACTTGTGTATTGATTTTAAGAAAGGCATTGATGTTTATGGGTAGGTACACATTGGTGCAACGACAGTGCTTTTTTTGCAAATGCGCTTGTCAAATCATCACCTGTTTGGCGAAGTAGGCTGTGATTCAATGATCCATTAACAGGCACCGCATCGATTATATGCAACGCAGGACAAGCTAGATACACTAGTAATATCATCAACCATGTGTAGTTAACTAGGGATTATGTTAAGATTGATTGTTTATATATAAGATAAGTTTAATGCTAGCTAGCACCTTACCGTGGCTCCTTGCTGCCCTTCCGTAACAGGTAGTCAGCCTGCCACGCAGGCTCCTTGTGGAGTGCAATGTAAGGCAGGTGGTTAGCGCGTTGGACTAGTAACCGGATGGTTGCAAAAACGAATTCCAGAGCTGACAAGGTAAAAATCTGTTGTTCTGCCTCTGAACAAGGCAGTTAACCCACCGCTCCTAGGCCGTCATTGAAAATAAGAATGTGTTCTTAACTGACTTGCCTAGTTAAATAAAATCACGACTCCAACTCTTAAATAAAGGTGTTTAAAAAATTAAGTAAAAACAAATCTGCCACAATCGGTGTCAGAAAATATCGATTACCGATTGTTATGAAAACTTGAAATCGGCCCTAATTAATCGGCCATTCCGATTAATCAGTCGACCTCTATATTGAAGTGGCCATCACAAAGCATTGACCTCAGTCCTATGGAAAATTTGTGTGCAGAACTGAAAAAGCGTGTGCGAACAGGGAGGCCTACAAACCTGACTCAGTTACACCAGCTCTGTCAGCAGGAATGTGCCAAAATTCACCCAACTTATTGTGGGAAGCTTGTGGAAGGCCACCGGAAGTGTTTGACCGAAGTTAAACAATTTCAAGGCAGTGCTACCAAATACTAATTTTGACCCACTGGGAATGTGATGAAATAAATTAGTACTATTATTCTGACATTTCATATTCTTAAAATAAAGTAGTGATCCTAACTGTTCTAAGACAGGGAATTCTTACTAGGATTAAATGTCAGGAATTGTGAAAGACTGAGTTTAAATGTATTTGGCTAAGGTGTATGTAAACTTCCGACTTCAACTGTACATTTTATTTTTGCTAAAGTGGGAAACTTATTGTAAATTAATTGGCTAATGAATGTTGGGCCCATAGCCTAAGTAATACGAGCAACTATTCAGCTGAAAATTGTCATACAAATATGCATAACGACTTTTGACCTGTCTCATTGTGTGGCCTGCTTGCAAATCCTAATCTGTGATCGCTTGTGATTATTTATAAATACATTATTTTCTTCCAGTTTACACTCTGTTGCGGTGTACATGGCCAGGAAGTACGTGGTCTATGAAGACTGCCTCCTTCCGTTGTTCAAGACTTGTCCTGTCTGTCGCAGCTCCTGCAGCGTCGACAAGTTCATCCAAGATACCCTGCTCACCATCAACCAGTTCTGCAACCACTGTGACCACCGGAGCCAATGGAAGAGCCAGCCCTTTAACCTCCCAGCTAGATACCTGTCCTCTTCAACAGCTGCAGCATCGACTGGCACAACTGATGCTTCGATTGGCATAACAACTGGCACATCCACTGACGCTCTGACTGACTCCTCAATTGGCCCAACTTGCACCTTCAATTCTCAGACCCTGAAGGTAGCCTATATCATTTTCACTATACAATGCATGAATACAAATACACACAAGCCATTAGAAACAAGCCTATTTTTAATGATGAGGTGTTTGTCAAGTTAACCAATAACTACAATTGTCGTCAGCCATATGGCTACCTCATTTTAACTAAGTGAAATCAGGAGGTTGGCCGATGTCCCATTCTGCATTGGGATTCTGTCTAGCCAGTAGTTAAGTGTAAATATTGTTAGAGGAGTTGCTCATTATTGTTCATTGTCCTTGTAGACAGCGGAGGACGGGGATCTTCTGTTGGAGAATTACGATGGTGATATTTGCAACAAGGGTCTGGAGGACATTCAGACCCTGGTGTTTGAGACAACCTTTCGTATGCATGACGACGACAAAGCCATGAAGAAGATATGTCAACGTCAGTCCTTGGAGGAGGAAGAGACTAAGGAGGAGGAGGGCTCCGATGTGGAGTGGCAACCTGAGGTTGAGTTAAGTGCTCTTCTAGCCTCAGATTCCGAATGGGATTCCCGGGCGCTCTGCCCGGATTGTGGCACGTTTATCAAAGGCTCCAAGGCTCACGTCTGCGAGCATGCCAAGCCATTTGTCTGCCAGGATTGTGGCAAGCGGTTTGTTAATGAGACCTCTCTCAACATTCACCAAAGAATCCACAAGCCAGGCTACGTGCACGGGTGCAAGTACTGCCTCAAGCCATTCCAGAGCAGGCCGGAGAAGCTGAGGCATGAGGAGAGTCACCCGCGTGTAGAAAAGCCCTATGAATGTCCCGACTGCCCCATACGATTCACCGACAATAAAGCCCGGGACGGCCACCTTCAAAGCCACAGAGGGCCCACATGGTACATTTGCGACATCTGCAAAATGGAGTTTACAAGGAGTAGCTACCTGGAAAGACACATGCTAGTCCACAGTCGGGGAGAAGCCCTACACATGCCCCAAGTGCCAGCGCTCCTTCAACCAGGCGAGCCACCTCAAGTCTCACATGCGCCTTCACACTGGCGAGCGGCCGTACAAGTGCCGGCATTGTGACAAGTACTTCAACCACAACGTGAGTCTGAAAAGTCATGTCCATCGCTCCCATCCGGACCCTGCCTCTGGGACCAAGGAGAAGAAACAGGAGCCAGTCTCAAACTCAGACACTGACTGAACAACAGCTAGTGATCGAGGAGAGTCGAAAGACTAATGCAGGGTCTGGGCAGGAAAGAGTGAAGAGGGCAGGGAGGAAGAGGAAACGCCTGACTTTTGACCCTGAGGAGTTTGGGGAGAGTGAGCGCAACATTGACTCAGACTTCAACCCAGGGGCAGAAGAGGGCGGTAGCAACAAGAAGACTACAGGCAGACCAAAAGGCAGGCCAAGAATGAGACCAGGGACCACCAGAGAGATGTATACAGGAAGTGTGACTAAAGAGCATGATGGATCCAACCTGAATGAACAGTGGGAGGAGGACAACGGGTACCAAAAGGAAGGCCACTAGTAGGGGGAGAGGGGGACACCAAGAGCCATTGAAGAGATGCATGAGGGAACTGCTTGCGACGAGCTTGATGAATCAAACCTGAATGAACAAGTGCCATCAATAGAGACTGCTCTTTCTGAACTTTTAGAGAGTTGTTGGCCGATTCAAAATGTAGATGGGGCTTTTGACCCAATGCTAAATCAACTGTTAGTTATTGAGGATTTGTCCCCCCCCTATATTTTCTATATATTTTTTTACACGTTGAAGAAAAATAGTTATGATTCGACACGCGTTCAAAAGGTTCAAGATTCTACTCTAAAGCAGGGTCAACAAGGAAACTGTTGATGCGTCCCAAATTGTACCCTATTCCCTATAATTGTACCCTATTCCCTATACAGCGCGCTACTTTTGAACAGCCTACATTGCGTTGATTTCAGACACCGTTGTGTTGAGCCATAAGCCTACCGCCTGATTCCTTATGTTCAACATTTTGTGTTCTGGAGAACTTGATGAGTTGCTGTCTACATTATGATCAGTTAAGAAGAAAAATGACAAAGTGCCTCCTATACTTTGTCGTTGATAAGCGGTTTTCTTGGATTGTAATTCCTATCATTTGCAGACAAGATTGTAATAAACGTCATTATAAACCGGGTGGTTCGCGCCCTGAATGCTGATTGACTGGCTGAAAGCCGTGGTATATCAGACCGTATACCACGGGTATGACCAAAAATGACTTTTTACTGTTCTAATTACGTTGGTAACGAGTTTATAACGGCACTAAGGCACCTCTGGGGTTTGTGTTATATGGCTGATATACCACGGCTAACGGCTGTATCCAGGCACTCCGCGTTGCGCATAAGAACACTCCTTGACCAATAGCACACCCCCTTGCTTAAAGCATGTTTATTTTACTTTTGTTATTGAATAGTATTGCTGCTACATTTTCTAAAAATTTTCCAACCCACCTCAAATCTAGACTTTCATAAACCTTAAACCGTTATAAGTAGATTGGCCCTGGGGTGAGGTCAACAGTCTAGAGGTCGACCGATTTTAATCGGGAATGGCCGATTTTCAAGTTTTCATAACAACCGGTAATCTGCATTTTTGGACACCGATTATGGCCGATTACATTGCACTCCACGAGGAGACTGCGTGGCAGGCTGACTACCTGTTATGTGAGTGCAGCAAGGAGCCATAGCAAGGTGCTAGCTAGCATTAAACTTATCTTATAAAAAAACAATCAATCTTAACATAATCCCTAGTTAACTACATGGTTGATGATATTACTAGTTTATCTAGCTTGTCCTGCTTTGCATATAATCGATGCGGTGCCTGTTAATGTATCATTGTATCACAGCCTACTTTGCCAAACAGGTGACTTAACAAGCGCATTTGTGAAAATAGCACTGTCGTTGCACCAATGTGTACCTAACCATAAACATCAATGCCTTTCTTAAAATCAATACACATGTAGATATTTTTAAACCTGCATATTTAGTTAATATTGCCTGCTAACATGAATTTCTTTTAACTAGGGAAATTGTCACTTCTCTTGCGTTCTGTGCAACAGAGTCAGGGTATATGCAGCAGTTTGGGCCGCCTGGCTCGTTGCGAACTGGGTGAAGACCATTTATTCCTAACAAAGACCGTAATTAATTTGCCAGAATTGTACATAATTCTAACATTACATGGAAGGTTGTGCAATGTAACAGAAATATTTAGACTTAGGGATGCCACCTGTTAGAATACGGAACGGTTCCGTATTTCACTGAAAGAATAAACGTTTTGTTTTCAAAATGACAGTTTCCTGATTTGACCATATTAATGACCAAAGGCTCGTATTTCTGTGTGTTATTATATTATAATTAAGTCTATGATTTGATAGAGCTGTCTGACTGAGCGGTGGTAGGCAGCAGCAGGCTCTTAAGCGTTCATTTGCCAGCAGCTCTTCGCTGTGCTTCAAGCATTGCTCTGTTTATGACTTCAAGCCTATCAACTCCTGAGATTAGGCTGGCAATACTAAAGTACCTATTAGAACATCCAATAGTCAAAGGTATATGAAATACAAATGGTATTGAGAGAAATAGTCCTATAACTTCAACCTAAAACTTCTTACCTGGGAATATTGAAGACTCATGTTAAAAGGAACCACCAGCTTTCATATGTTCTGAGCAAGGAACTTAAACGTTAGCTTTTTTACATGGCACATATTGCACTTTTACTTTCTTCTCCAACACTTTGTTTTTACATTATTTAAACGAAATTGAACATGTTTCATTATTTATTTGAGACTAAATAGATTTTATTGATGTATTATATTAAGTTAAAATAAGTGTTCATTCAGTATTGTTTTAATTGTCATATATATATTGCACAAAAAAATCGGCCGATTAATTGGTCTCTACTTTTTTTTTTTTTTTGGTCCTCCAATAATCGGTATCGGCGTTGAAAAATCACAATCGGTCGTCCTCTACAACAGTCGGTTACATTGCAGATAGAACATGTCCCCAATTGTCACTGACCTGCTCATGAAAGTCCACTGGTGTAAGTCTTGTGCTTCCCTGATGTTCTCAGAGGACTGGACCCAGGTGCGTAGAGGCCTTGTCTTTGCTGCCCTTCTCTCACTCTCCAAATGCTGATCCAGGAGCTTTCGCAGCTTACGCTTCCGTTTGGAGAAACCACACAGAAATGGGGTTAGCACACATGCTGGGTTCCCGTGTGAATCAAGAATGGTCCACCAGCCAAAGGACATCCAGTTGACATTATTGTGGGACGCATTGGAGTCAACATGGGCCAGCATAGACTCCAATGCTGTTGTAGCTGATACAACACACTGTGTTTCTCAACCCTGTTCCTGGGGGACAACCAGAGGTTACACAGTTTTGTTTTAGCCCAGCTTTAACGTACATTTTTGTCATTTAGCACAGGGTTTTTCCCAACTCTGTCCAGGCACGTTTTGTTTTTTGACCTAGCACTACACAGCTGATAGGAGACTGTTATTTAGCAGAACAACCAGGACTTGATGCAGACATAGCTTGGGTAAAATCAGGTGCACTCTGGGAAATGTACTCCTCTTGATACAGGGCTGGCCCGGCCCCGCTGACTGAGCTAAGCCGGCCCCGCTGACTGAGCTGAGCCGGCCTCTTAAGTGCATCAGTAGATACATGTACACAGATGAAATGTTGCTTTTCATTTGCACTCAATGGTTTGAGATGTTTCCTCTACCTTGTAGAGACAGTTGGGTATGGAAAGTCAATGCTGTCTCAGTCTGCCCTGCAAGATGGTCTGGAGTATCAATACACGTAATTGTGTCATTCAAAAGCTGTCACATTCCTAGGAAATCTGGGCAGCGAAGTTATCCAAACAATAGCATTACTTGTTGAGGCAGCCGAGCATGAGCATCATTTCATTCAGAACTTTATTCTTACAGATGTATGGGTTGATCACGTCAGAGCCAAAGCAAAGGAGCAGTTACTGGAATTCTCGCTAAAGGATAAAGTAAATAACATATTAAGCATAGGAAACATGAACTGATACATTGTCTTTCACCCCAGCTGACATGACTAACTCTTGATTGCCATAGCGAGAGTTTAGTGGAATTGGTTTCAATACAGCTCATGCAAACATAAAAACATCCACTGTACCTATTAGTGACAACTGCTAACCAGAATAGTATTGTCCCCACTAAAATGCCTGTGAGAGGTGCCCCCCCCCCCCCCCCCCATGGGTTGGCGGGAGGCGAAGGGAGAGAAGTCCTTGCGGGGGTGAACATGATGGCGTCGCTTGCTTTTTGTAGTAACAGCAACTGCAGAAAGTCGGCCATCTTGGCTCAGAGATCCGGGTGTTGCCATAGGTTACGAGGCTCCGCCTTTAACTCCTCCACATGTGTAACACACACAAATACACACGTCAGGTCATGTTGGAAACTTAGTGGTTAGCTGTTTGAGAGTAAAGGGGCCAGGGTGAGAGTAGGGGGTGAGGGGTTGGGAAAGACCTAATGTCACCTTTCTGTCCAGGAAATTGGAGTCCATCTGCATGTCCTCCTGACACACCAGATGCCTCTTCTTAAACACTGACTTATCCCTCACCTCTGACACACACATACACACACACACACTAAAACATGGAAATAGGAGAATGCTCTTAATAGGGTGTGATGTCCTCGTCAGGTAGGATGTAGCAGTGACAACACAGGGTAATCTATTAACCTGAGCCACGGTTCGCCCGCTATGGCTCGTGACGTGAGGGAGGAGCGCCCTTCTCAAACTCAACAGTTATCTGAGCTGCTCTGTAAAGTTGTCAACAAGGCAGCGCTATGCATCGTTCAGAAACATATGCAACATCTCTTTTCCATAAAATATACAGTGGGGCAAAAAAGTATTTAGTCAGCCACCAATTGTGCAAGTTCTCCCACTTAAAAAGATGAGAGGCCTGTAATTTTCATCATAGGTACACTTCAACTATGACAGACAAAACGAGAAAAAAAAAAATCCAGAAAATCACATTGTAGGATTTTTTTATGAATTTATTTGCAAATTATGGTGGAAAATAAGTATTTGGTCACCTACAAACAAGCAAGATTTCTGGCTCTCACAGACCTATAACTTCTTCTTTAAGAGGCTCCTCTTAAACAGTCACACTCCAGAGAAATCAGTTTTGCATGTGGAAAAAACCCCCCATCTTGCTCATTATTCCATCTGCTTAACCTACGTCGCTTTGTTTTGAGCGACTTCACCGTTGGCCAGAGCGGGGCATCTGGCTCAAGCCCGGGAGGCAAGCCTGGTTCCAAATCGAATGCAATCAGCTCTTAGCCGGTGCAAAACATGCCTACACAGGTAACCGGCCAAGATCAATCGAACCCCCTCACTGTTAAGTGACTGGGATGTCCTCCACTGAGTCCACTGTCTTTTCCACTCTAAAACACCATCATTTGTGCCACTTCTGTGCCAGTTCATGCTGGTGTCAGAGAGGTTTTAAACCCAGAGACTCGAGAAGGAAGACTGACCGACGGCAATTCAGTCAGTTGAGTCTCTTGGTTTGAAACTGTTCTGGAACTAACAGTACGGATCCACTGAAGACGATGAAGCAACAGAAGCTGTTAATTTCCAATCGCTGACGCTAGCATGGCTAGTTGAATTATCGCTGGCCTGTGTGTGACCTCCACTGCTGGTCCCATGTCCTGAATCAGAACAACTCAGGGGCAAGTAAGAGGCACCCACACACACAATCACAATAACATCTCCCCGTCTAATACAATCACAATACCATCTCCCCACCTAATCACATACAGTCCATTCGGAAAGTATTCAGACCCCTTGACATTTTCCACATTTTGTTACATTACAGCCTTGTTCTAAAATGGATTAAATCGTTTCCCCCCTCCATTAATCTACACACAAACCATAATGACAAAGTAAAAACAGGTTTAGACATTTTTGCTAATTTATAAAAAAATAAAACACTGAAATATAACATTTACATAAGTATTCAGACCCTTTACAATGTACTTTCTTGAAGCACTTTTGGCAGCGATTACAGCCTCAAGTCTTCTTGAGGATGACGCTACAAGCTTGGCACACCTGTATTTGGGGAGTTTCTCCCATTATTCTCTGCAGATCCTCTCAAGCTCTGTCAGGTTCGATGGAGAGGGTTGCTGCACTGCTATTTTCAGGTCTCTCTGTTCGATCGGGTTCAAGTCCGGGCTCTGGCCGGGCCACTCAAGGACATTCAGAGACTTGTCCCGAAGCCACTCCTGCGTTGTCTTGGTTGTGTGCTTAGGGTCCTTGTCCTGTTGGAAGGTGAACCTTCACCCCAGACTGAGCACTCTGGAGCAGGTTTTCATCAAGGATCTCTCTCTCGATCCTGACTAGTCTCCCAGTCCCTTCCGCTGAAAAACATCCCCACAGCTTGATGCTGCCACCACGCTTCACTGTAAGGATGGTGCCAGGTTTCCTCTAGATGTGATGCTTGGCATTCAGGCCAAAGAGTTCAATCTTGGTTACATCAGACCAGAGAATATTGTTTCTCATGGTCTTAAGAGTCCTTTCATGTACCTTTTGGCAAACTCAAAGTGGGCTATCATGTGGCTTTTACTGAGGAGTGGCTTCCATCTGGCCACTACCATAAATGCCTGATTGGTTGAGTGCTGCAGAGATGGTTGTCCTTCTGGAAGGTTCTCCCATCTCCACAGAGGAACTCTGGAGCTCTGTCAGACTGACCATCGGGTTCTTGGTCACCTCCCTGACCAAGACCCTTTCTCCCCTGATTGCTCAGTTTGGCCGGGCTGCCAGCTCTAGGAAGAGTCTTGGTGGTTCTAAACTTCTTCAATTTAAGACTGATGGAGGCCACTGTGTTCTTTGGAACCTTCAATGCCCCAGATCTGTAACCTCGACTCAATCCTGTCTCGGAGCTCTGCAGACAATTCCTTCGACCTCGTGGCTTGGTTTTTGCTCTGACATGCACTGTCAACTGTGGGACGTTATATAAACAAGTGTTTGACTTTGTCCAATCAACAGAATTTACCACAGGTGCACTCCAATCAAGTTGTAGAAACATCAAGGATGATCAATGGAAACAGGATGCACCCAAGCGCAATTTCGAGTCTCATAGCAAATTCAATAACTCATTGATCCTGCTTCGTAGTATACCCCTCTGTAGGCCAGAGCTAATACATTACTGATCCATGACAACAGCCTTAATGTAAACAATATACTAGTCGCCTTGTCAATAAAACACACGAGACGTAAATAATTCCACTGTTAGCGCAGTTGATTAGTCATTGTTTTAAATGTACACATTTAGATCAGTTACAGACTGATGCAATCCAACATGATTCATATGCAAACCATTGAAACATGTTGGATTGTTCAATATAGTGCACTGCATGAAGTATTCTCATAAAATGTAGAAACAGTACATTATCAAAGAAATTAAAAAATATATAGCCATTACCTACAAATTATCCCAATGTGTAGCCCTGACACAGAATGAAAGGGCTGAGGACAGTGTTGTACAGATCTTTACAATAATATTCTGTATACTGAAAGGTTTTTTCTTCTACAAAAACAATTAAATGCTTCATGCACACATTTTCTTTCATACTGGACATATCTTGACACGGGCAATATCTGAATCAACGCCCCAAAATAAGATCTCGAGCCATTCTCTAAGTGAGATGCTATTCAGATGGGACCTCAACAAGGGATAGCTAAACTCTGATAGAGTAGACAGTTGTGTTTAACGATTCAACAGTCCGATGTGGCGATCCAGTCATGTAGGAAGTGAGCCATATAATAAGAACAGCCACGTCAGAGGTTCTGGCTCTTCGGCTAGTAGTTCCTCAGGTAGACTAGTCGAGGAGGCTGGAACTTCTCACGACACAAAGGGCACTCCGTCTGTGGAGAGGAAGGAACAAATAGTCATGCACTGCATCTAGCTTCTTTTCACCGATAGGCTGGCTAGGTGGAACACTGACCCTCCGATAGGCTGGCTAGGTGGAACACTGACCCTCCGACAGGCGGAACACTGACCCTCCGATAGGCTAGCTAGGTGGAACACTGGCCCTCCGATAGGCTAGCTAGGTGGAACACTGGCCCTCCGACAGGCGGAACACTGACCCTCCGATAGGCTAGCTAGGTGGAACACTGGCCCTCCGACAGGCGGAACACGGGCCCTCCGATAGGCTAGCTAGGTGGAACACTGGCCCTCCGACAGGCGGAACACTGGCCCTCCGACAGGCGGAACACTGGCCCCCCGACAGGCTGGCTAGGTGGAACACTGACCCTCCGACAGGCTAGCTAGGTGGAACACTGGCCCTCCGACAGGCGGAACACGGGCCCTCCGATAGGCTAGCTAGGCGGAACACTGGCCCTCCGACAGGCGGAACACTGGCCCTCCGACAGGCGGAACACTGGCCCTCCGACAGGCGGAACACTGGCCCTCCGACAGGCGGAACACTGGCCCTCCGATAGGCGGAACACTGACTCTCCGATAGGCCAGCTAGGTGGAACATTATACCTCTCCAGTCCTGTCAGACCTACAGGTTAGAGGTCGTTTCTGGACTGTGCCACTGCTATAGTACCCCTTAAAGAGCGTAGCGTTTCATTCACATAATTAAATAGGACATAGAACAGTAGTCACCCTCTCACCTTGGTGTTGCACCACTCTGTGATACACTCCCAGCAGAACAGATGACCACATGGGGTGGAGGTCGAGTGTCTCCTCTCTTCTAGACACAGGATACAGCGAGAGGCACGGGGAGAGTCAGTCTCATCTACAGATTGGGACCTAGACACACGGGTACATTTTAGAACTATACATACATGTGAAATTCATATGCTTACCTCAATATTCACATTGAGAAGAATGCATGGGGGCATGTGTGCGTCTCAAGGAAATGTCCAACTTGAGGTGAAGATTTAACAGCAGCTTCGCAATCAAATTGTATCCATCTGATGTAATTTGAATGTCCTCATACACTTCCTGTCACGATAGTGTTTCTACATTTTTTTAAAACATATTTAATCAGATTTTTCCACGGTTTTCATATTTCAAGTTATCACACATTTCATGGATTTACAATTTCAGATTACTTCATACATTTAGATGGGTCAAGTACGTTCAAGTTCATGCACATTTTTATATTGTTCAAAGGCAGTGCTTCCCAGGGGACCCACCAACACCCAACCCCAATGAGAAGCTTGATGGAACCCCAGGACCAAGCAAGGTATATGGGATAGATATGGGATAGATATGGTATATGGGATAGATATGGTATATGGGATAGATATGGTATATGGGATAGGTATGGTATATGGGATAGGTATGGTATATGGGATAGATATGGTATATGGGATAGATATGGTATATGGGATATATATGGTATATGGGATATATATGGTATATGGGATAGATATGGTATATGGGATATATATGGTATATATATGGTATATATATGGTATATGGGATAGAATGGTATATGGGATATATATGGTATATGGGATAGGTATGGTATATGGGATAGGTATGGTATATGGGATAGGTATGGTATATGGGATAGGTATGGTATATGGGATATATAGTATATGGGATAGGTATGGTATATGGGATAGGTATGGTATATGGGATAGGTATGGTATATATATGGGATATATATGGTATATGGGATATATATGGTATATGGGATAGATATGGTATATGGGATAGATATGGTATATGGGATAGGTATGGTATAGAATGGTATAGGTATGGTATAGAATGGTATATGGGATAGAATGGTATATGGGATAGATATGGTATATGGGATAGAATGGTATATGGGATAGAATGGTATATGGGATAGAATGGTATATGGGATAGGTATGGTATATGGGATATATATGGTATATGGGATGTATATGGGATGTGTATGGGATAGGTATGGTATATGGGATAGAATGGTATATGGGATAGATATGGTATATGGGATAGAATGGTATATGGGATAGGTATGGTATATGGGATATATATGGTATATGGGATGTATATGGGATGTGTATGGGATAGGTATGGTATATGGGATAGGTATGGTATATGGGATAGATATGGTATATGGGATAGATATGGTATATGGGATAGAAAGGTATATGGTATAGAAAGGTATATGGTATAGATATAGTATATGGGATGTATATGGTGTATGGGATAGATTTGGTAGCAGATTCTCAGTGTGACCAAGGCAGTCAGTGTTAATGATATTATTAAAACAGTGTCCTACTGCATTGTACCTGGAGGGCAGGTTCCTGTGTTGTCTCCACTCCTGCCGGGCTCTCTGTCTCTGACGGAGGTTGTTGAGTTGCAGGGCCAGCGTGAGGGCCAGCTGCATCAGGGAGATCACGCCCAGGAGCCTGTAGCTGCTCCGGATGTTCCCGTCGTCCCCCGTTACACCACGTACCCGTAGCTAACCACCCAGGGAAATAAAGAATGGTGAGAAGCATATACTCGTAAAACACTGAGACATGGGCCCATTAGGGCCCTAACGTAACAAAACGTTTTGCAACAGTGAACAAAGTTCAGCTAGTAAGAAAATGGACTGAAAAAGGGAGTGATAATTTGAACCTGTCAAAAACACGTTTTTTTGTGTGTTTTTTACCCCATTGCAAAAAGGTTTGCTACGGTACACTACTGAATAGGTTCTCAAAAATACCCACATAGCTCACTCCGGCCGTCCTCTTCCCCAGGTGGTAGAAGGCCCCGCTAATGTAAAACAAGGCCACATGCACCCGGTGGAGAATGGAGAGTCCCTGCTGGAGGGCCAACACGGCCGGCACACACGCCCTCCTCTGGGGCTCCGTCAGCAGCTCCAACGCCCTCCGGACCCAGCCTCTCATCCAGGCTCCGGGGCTCCAAGGACTGGCCACTGTTACTCTCTGGATTCCCCCTCCCTGGCTCTCCTCCTCCCCCGCCTCCAGCTCATTCTCCAGGCACACCAGCAGCTTGTCCAGCAGGTATGGAAACAGGCTGTGGAGGAGCACCAGGGCTCCTCGTCTGACGCGCGACGGTACCCTGCGCAGAGTGGGGTCCACTTGGATGATACTGACATACTCCTCGCCCAACGTCTGGTACCCTGGATGACACGGGGAGGGACAGCAAGGATGTGTGGTTAGGTGGCATTAACAATGGATGTCCCTGGTCTGTCTTTGATGGCAAACGCCTGCCTGTCAGTTTTGAACACAGTATGGAGCTCCAGCCGTTTGTTTACTTACCTGAGAATGTGGTTAAACCATAGTATGCCAGGTCTGACAGGAGTTGGATCTCTTTTCTCCAGTGCAGCCATCTCTTGGACCCTGTAGGAGTAAAGAACAAAGCAGCTAGCTAGCTACTGTAAGAATAATAACTATTATAATAGCTATTATAAAGCAGGATATTAGCATTCATGGCTCTTGAAAACCCTTCTCTGCATGTCGGGTTTTAAGCAGTTACATTCGCCCACGTTTGGCTCCGTGATAACTACAAATCCCGACGCGGTGTTTTAATGTTTAGAAACTTCAATATTCATCGTTTGTGAAACTGTTTTCGAAACATATCTTTCACGTCTGCAAGAAATACTCATATTTTTAAAGTTCCGTAGAAGGTATGTAGCTACACTAACCCTAACTCTATAAAAGGTGTATAATTTGTTTTCTTCTCGTTGATATGAAAAGACACGTCCCTCATGGTTTCTAAAACAGTACAGCAAAACTTTCGCACCTTCCAGACCGAGCGTCTGGGCTCTTTAACAAACGTCCCCGGTAAAGAAGATAACTACTTTAGCCCCTTTTGCCGATAGTAATGTTAACATTGAATGAAATGTGGTAATGCATTCATAGCTATGCTCTAAATGGTCATGTAGGCTATAGCTGTGTATCCCGCCTACTTGCCTGCAAGAGTCTGGAACGCTTCATTCGCGTTGTTCCTGAGACACTGTTGATAATATTCGTCCTTCTGACTTGAACGAATCAACTGTGGTTGGTTTGCACCGACGAGAGGCATGGCTGGACACCGAGTAGCGTAGCAAGGGCTCGGGAAGTTGGCACGACAGTTCCTTGAAAAATAACTCGTCAATCCATGTCTACACAAATTGTCTGACTAAGACACTTTTCCAAACTTGTCACAGTTTGGCATAGTTATTTAAATGTTCATATTGTCTGCCTTGACAGCTCTGTTAGCTAGTAGCTAAGTACACGGAAACACAGTTGACTTGAATGAAACGATGACAGCAGAATACACTTCTGGGGCCACAGCGCCGTGCGGTGGTAGGAGTTCTCGCGTCTACTTTCCTGTGTAATGCATCAGCGTAGCCTTGCGGCATCAGCGTGGCCGTGCGGCATCAGCGTGGCCTTGCGGCATCAGCGTAGCCTTGCGGCATCAGCGTAGCCTTGCGGCATCAGCGTAGCCTTGCGGCATCAGCGTAGCCTTGCGCACTGCACAAAACATTGTTGTAACCATTAATATATGTTCGTTTCTGCACTGGTGTAACAGTTACCAGTCTTTCTGGACTTTCATACTGCAGGTGAACTTGTGAAATGTAATCATATGTTTTAGAACAATATTGGTATGGTGTGTGTGGTCACTAAATCTATTAGAATTTATATTGATGGGTCTGCAACTCAAATGGTCTATAATGTATAATGCTTTATTTCATTGGGTTGAGGATGATTTGCTGCCACCACGCTTCACTGTAGGGCTGTGGTGTGGAATATACAATGCTTAGAGATAGAGCTGTTTTATTTCTGTAATGTTGAATATTTTCTATTATATTGTATCAGAAATATGAACAACAAAATGTGATTATCTTAAATCCCAAGCTAATTGAATGCTATCTGAAAATGCCACCGTCATTAGGCTTTTTCCCCCATTGAATTCATTCATGATTTGTACACTTCCTTTAGTTGTCCTGGTTTTGTTTGTTGACAGAAAGGTCCCTGCCTAAGCTTCCACAGCTGGGGCACTTTTCCTAACTGGATTGATAGTGCTTATTCTTCCTGCCTGTTTGTAAATTGCAGAACCAGTTCCTTTGTCCCTTTTTTAAATTCCGTTACCTGAACCAAGCTGAAGGGCGTTTTGCTAGGTGCTGAACACCTTCTCTGTCCTGCGGGGCAGTGGGCAGATAGCCTCTCTCAGTAAGGAGAGCTAGACCAACACTTGGACAGTAATGAGTAGGGGGAAATAGTTTACTTTACAGGCAGCTGCAGACAAGGAAGTGGACTGTGTGTTTACAGTTAAGGAGGAGCCGCTGGCGTTCTTCCCTCCCCCCCGTAAAGTTATGAGATACTTGTGACTTCTTACAGATGGAGACTAGATGGTGCAGGGAGAGCACACTGCTTGTTGAGAGCACAGGATGGGACTAAACCACTGAAGTTCCTCCGGGGGATTCTCAGGTGCCTGAGTAGCCTACAGAAGGTAAGTCATGTCAGAATTCCTCTGTTGGTTTTATCAGCTCGGTATTCACTGCAATTAATTCATTGGAAGTTTGACGTGCCTACTAAACACTAACATTACAACACGCAACCAAATAAAGGACTAGTCTAAAACCTGTCCCACTTCAGTGTGGCCTCTTAGCCCATGGCTCCAAGCCCATCAAAACCACACAGAATTCCAGCTTGTATCCAACGTAAGCTCTTTGTAAATGCATAGAATAGTAGAATATCAGTGAGTAGAGTTGTAGTGATCCCTTGGAGGTTCGCTGTTGACTGCTGCATGAGTCATTGATCTTTATTTGCAAAAGCACAGGATCTTCAGGAGACCCCAAACAACACAATAAGGAAGGAAGCGCTGGAGCCTGCAGCATCTGACGGAGAGAGAGAGAACAGCTGCTTGTTACAATAGTTTCCTTAATGACCTCAGGTGACATCTGCTTAGGATACATACAGTCATGAATTGCTTAACAGACACTTGGTATTTTATTAGGATCCCCAATTTAGCTGTTGTAAAAACAGCAGCTACTCTTCCTGGGATCCACATGAAACATAATACAGAACATTAATAGATAAGAACAACTCAAGGACAGAACTACATCATCTTTTTTTTAAAGGCACAAGTAGCCTACATATCAATACATACACACAAACTATCTGGGTCAAATAGCCTACATATCAATACATACACACCAACTATCTAGGTCAAATAGCCTACATATCAATACATACACACAAACTATCTGGGTCAAATAGCCTACATATCAATACATACACACAAACTATCTGGGTCAAATAGCCTACATATCAATACATACACACAAACTATCTGGGTCAAATAGCCTACATATCAATACATACACACAAACTATCTGGGTCAAATAGCCTACATATCAATACATACACACAAACTATCTGGGTCAAATAGCCTACATATCAATACATACACACAAACTATCTGGGTCAAATAGCCTACATATCAATACATACACACAATAATGCAATAATGGCACTATATAATAATGTACGCTTTCTTGAGTTTGTTCTGGAGTTGGGGACTGTGAAAAGACCTCTGGTGGCATGTCTGGCACACTTCTATTATGTGTTGAGTAGTCTCTTTCTCTCAGTGGCTGTGGCAGATATGCATTACTGACCTACTTCTGTTTCAAGTGTTAAACAGACGAGGGGCTTTCTGAATCAGCCAGGCTGGTTGTGATGTCTTTTACAGGAGCAACGTCTCGAAGTGTCATAAGGTGACATGGCCATGCCCAGACAGACAGTCTCTCCTCAGGCAGTTCCAACAGAACTTGGCCCCCTTAGGAAGGCTTAATGCATTTACATCACAGAGTGTGTGTGTCTATGTCTCTCTCTGTGTGTGTGTGTCATTGTGTGTGTCTGTGTGTATCGTGTCTGTGTCTTGTGTGTGTGAGTGTGCCATTGCGCGTGTCTCTGTGTGTATCTGTGTGTGTGTGTCATTGTGTGTGTCTGTATCTCGTGTCTGTGTGTGTGTGTCATTGCGTGTGTCTCTGTGTGTATCTGTGTGTGTGTCTGTGTGTGTCTGTATCTCATGTCTGTGTGTGTGTATCTCGTGTATCTGTGTGTATCTCGTGTCTGTGTGTGTGTCTGTATCTCGTGTCTGTGTGTGTGTATCTGTGTGTATCTGTATCTGTGTGTATCTCGTGTCTGTGTGTGTGTGTCATTGCGTGTGTATCTGTGTGTGTGTGGTGTGAGCATGGTTAAGGCTAGGAAAAGGCTGTAGGAACATTCATAACTACAGTAGAAGTACTGTGAACTACAGGAACAAAAAAAACAAGTAGTAGTTTCTCGAATGGCATAATTGTAAAACATATTTCTATATAGAATGAAAATCACAGAAAGCTACAACATAATATAACATGTACATGCGGTAAAGACATTTGGTGTCCCTTTGATGATGCCAACGGAATATTAACCAATAATAAACAAACAAAAATACTATACCTTCATATGTAAGAAATATATTTCTGGACTGACCTTTTCTTGCCTGTAATTACTATATTTCCCTCTAACAATGTATGATATTGAGATATTATCCTATTCTTGTTAGAGTTTGCATGACCTTTCCTGCTACGGCGCCCTGCACGGTAGGGCCGTCGTTTCATCCTGCACGGTAGGGCCGTCGTTTCATCCTGCACGGTAGGGCCGTCGTTTCATCCTGCACGGTAGGGCCGTCGTTTCATCCTGCACGGTAGGGCCGTCGTTTCATCCTGCACGGTAGGGCCGTCGTTTCATCCTGCACGGTAGGGCGTCGTTTCATCCTGCACGGTAGGGCCGTCGTTTCATCCTGCACGGTAGGGCGTCGTTTCATCCTGCACGGTAGGGCCGTCGTTTCATCCTGCACGGTAGGGCCGTCGTTTCATCCTGCACGGTAGGGCCGTCGTTTCATCCTGCACGGTAGGGCCGTCGTTTCATCCTGCACGGTAGGGCCGTCGTTTCATCCTGCACGGTAGGGCCGTCGTTTCATCCTGCACGGTAGGGCCGTCGTTTCATGTCTGTTGCTCCAAATGTAGAGGAAAACAAAATCTGACTTGGAAACATGGCCACAGGAAAGTTCCTTCTCAGACACACCACTGTGTTAACAGTTTGTGTGTGTGTGTGTGTTGTTCTCCTGCTTCATTTAGCACAACATATGTATTAATCCATTGTGATAAATAGGCTACTCTCCTGATTTTTCTACTCATGATATCAGAGCATAAACCTACTCCTACCCTGAAATATTTTTTTTCTCTCAAATGATGAAGTAGTCGAATATTGGCTGCAATGTAGTTGCCTCAAAAGAGCACGTGCTATTGAACAACTTCAGCTAGGGAAGTATTCTTACCAGTAGCCTTGGTAAATGTCCATCTGGATCTAAATCTTGGTCACAGCTCATGACGATACAAACAGGAAAAGATGCAAATGAATCAGAACTAATCTCTCATTTTACAACAGTTCTTTCTTTGTTTGCTTGGAGAGCGTTCACCGGTCCTCCCCTACCAAACCCGGTTCTTTGCCCTCAAATGTCCTGTCTGAGTTGAGGCATCCCAGTGTGAAAACCCACTATGGACAAAGCTTTTTGAAATGACATCAATAACTCCCTGCTGTTGGAGTGAGGCGTGTACGCTATTACTGTGTGTGTGTGTGTGTGTGTGGTAGTTGTTTTACGGAGGTGTGTGTGTGTGTGTGGTAGTTGTTTTACGGAGGTGTGTGTGTGTGGTAGTTGTTTTACGGAGGTGTGTGTGTGTGGTAGTTGTTTTACGGAGGTGTGTGTGTGGTAGTTTGTTTTACGGAGGTGTGTGTGTGTGGTAGTTTGTTTTACAGAGGTGTGTGTGGTAGTTGTTTTACGGAGGTGTGTGTGTGTGGTAGTTTGTTTTACGGAGGTGAGTGTGTGGTAGTTTGTTTTACGGAGGTGTGTGTGTGGGGATAAGACTTTTTGAAGCTGTCCAATTGGGTTATTTCACGGAACGTCACACACTAAAGCACACCAACATCGGAGGCTGACCGGTGTCCTGGCGGTGCTGTTTTCCTCTCAGTAAGGTAATGTGGTATTGTAGTATCACCAGGGAAATCCATGTTGTTGTCGGCCCCAAAAGTGTCCAATGCAGCCGTTTAAAATAAAAAAAATCAATATCAAATCCTTTCTGGGTAACAATTAAGTACCCTACTGTGATTTGTTTTCATTTAAAAAGGCCAAAAAATAAACACAAATACTGTAACTTCTTAGCAAAGAGCAATTTCTCAAGCAATAATTTAGCTAGAACTGTCTGGGAGTGGTCTGAGTGGTGGGCCTAGTTGGATGAGCCTAATGGGAGGGATATGTCACCTGAAAACGATCTGTTTTTAGCAGAGAGCTTTGAAACGCTCTTTGTTATTGGTCTATTAACTTATACCGCCTGGGGATGTCGTCAGACAGGACAAAACTCCATCCCACCTAAACAGGCTGAAATTTCAGGCGGTCTCTTCAAACAACTCTTACATTAAACGGTCATTATCATCATTTTCACAATTTCAGAGAATTGTTCCAAACCTCATATTGTGGAAATATATATATATAAAACACAGGAAATCATGTTTTTGACTGTACTGGGCCTTTTACTATCCAGCAGGGATTGTCTTCTTATTGGTGAGATAATCTTCCATGTATTCAGGTGTGTGTTGTGTGCTTAGACTCTCTGTAGTGGTTTGTAAAGCCAGGCACCATCCAAACAAGCCCAGTGCAAGTCAACTATTGGGACTGTACAGTATCATAGCTGTAACAGCCTTTAACAACAGCCCTATTTGATTGGAAGAGCAGGTTAGACATTCTTTGTGTAGTTTTTTTTGTTGTTGCTGCCTTTGTTCAATGCGGTGTAGGTTTTCACCCCTTATGAGGTTTTTAGAGGGGATTTTCTGGCTGGCGCTGAAATTCAACACTCAACACCTGGGAGATGAGAAGGAAAAACAACGATTTTAAACCCCTGCAGAGAGGTGCGGGGTACAACTGAACAGGAATACTCCAATCTATGTTCAGGGGTCTGGTTTCTCCTGTGAACAGACCCTCGCTGTTGATGTTGTTTATACAGTAACTAGTGTCAACTTGTGTGTTGCTCTTCTGTGCTGTACAGCGGTAGTCAGAGTTAGCCTGGCGACGCCGCAGGCTACAAGGGGATGTGCTAGAAAACCAAGAGATCAGAGGAAACCTGTGTATTTAGTGAGGAAACACCCGTTCCATCGCGGTCATCTCCAAAGGTGGGTGTTCTGTGTGCCAGGAAACATTGTACTGATGCGGTACTACTACCAGACTACTTCATGTACACCGTGAGGCTGATGAGAAGACGCTGGGTTCTGTGCAATTGGTCATAATTAAGGTGCGAATCCCACCTTCCACTTAAGTCAAATTTCCACTTCGTCATGCATTGATGTAAGTGGGAGACTTTAAGTGAACATTTTACTTGAGTGGAATTTAGGATTTGCCCCTTTCAGTTTAAAGACAGTGATTCCCAACTAATGGGTGTTACCCAACCGGTCGGCAGCAGATGCCTATTTGGTCACAGTTAAAGCTAGAATCCTTAATTGGAACAATAACAAAGAGACATCCCCGCCCCTGTTTGGGGCTGGAGAAATGTAAACACTCTCAAATTCATAGACAGAGCTATGGATGCAAGAACTGACCATCCATGATGTCATATGTATAATCTTAACCATGTTTTGAGGCAACACAGTGTTTGTTTACATTTAAAACAAGCTTCTATTTTGGATTCTGATGGGCGACGACAGTTGAACAAAGCTCATGAGTCATTTATAAGTTATATTATTGGGTGTGTACAGTATATCGTTAATTTATAAGTCCCAAAATGTATTTAGCGACTAAGGATTCTGGATTTAATTGAACTTTGTTAATTCAGCATTAGGAACATTTTTAAAGCAAGGCTTTTGGCGCGGTCACAACACAATACAAAAAAGTTTGATTGATTTACTGGTATAATGTATAACGCCAACCTAACAACTCCTTGTCTCTGGAGGAACATCTAGCGGCCTGTGTTACTGTAACTTTTGGTTGTTCATTCTGAATTTAGTGATGTGAATAATAATGCTAACGTGTAACAATATCGAGCAATAATATCAGATAACGAAACATCATGTACACAATTTGGAGACGCAAGAAGCTTAAATCCGTGTCTGCATAGGCCATGTGAGCCTGAGTCTTAACTTGGACTCTGAAGAAACTCATAACGTGGATGTTCTCTCTGTATCAGCCTGTAGTGTGCACTATCAGCCTGTAGTGTTCACTATCTGCCTGTAGTGTTCACTATCTGCCAATAGTGTTCAGTATGAGCCTGTAGTGTTCACTATCTGCCTGTAGTGTTCAGTATGAGCCTGTAGTGTTCACTATCTGCCTGTAGTGTTCAGAATGAGCCTGTAGTGTTCAGTATGAGCCTGTAGTGTTCAGTATGAGCCTGTAGTGTTCAGTATCTGCCTGTAGTGTTCAGTATCTGCCTGTAGTGTTCAGCATGAGCCTGTAGTGTTCACTATCTGCCTGTAGTGTTCAGTATCTGCCAATAGTGTTCACTATCTGCCTGTAGTGTTCAGAATGAGCCTGTAGTGTTCAGTATCTGCCTGTAGTGTTCGGTATCAGCCTGTAGTGTTCACTATCTGCCTGTAGTGTTCAGCATGAGCCTGTAGTGTTCACTATCTGCCTGTAGTGTTCAGTATCTGCCAATAGTGTTCACTATCTGCCTGTAGTGTTCAGCATGAGCCTGTAGTGTTCACTATCTGCCTGTAGTGTTCAGCATGAGCCTGTAGTGTTCACTATCTGCCTGTAGTGTTCAGCATGAGCCTGTAGTGTTCAGTATGAGCCTGCAGTGTTCACTATCTGCCTGTAGTGTTCAGTATGAGCCTGTAGTGTTCACTATCAGCCTGTAGTGTTCAGTATGAGCCTGGAGTGTTCACTATCTGCCTGGAGTGTTCACTATCTGCCAATAGTGTTCAGTATCAGCCTGTAGTGGTCAGTATCAGCCTGGAGTGTTCAGTATCAGCCTGGAGTGTTCAGGTTCTGCCTGGAGTGTTCAGTATCTGCCTGGAGTGTTCAGGTTCTGCCTGGAGTGTTCAGTATCAGCCTGGAGTGTTCAGGTTCTGCCTGGAGTGTTCCGTATCAGCCTGGAGTGTTCAGTATCAGCCTGGAGTGTTCAGTATCAGCCTGGAGTGTTCAGGTTCTGCCTGGAGTGTTCAGTATCAGCCTGGAGTGTTCAGTATCTGCAAGAGGAACAGTTTTTCTAGTTGGGAAAAGTGAAAGGGCCATTGTGTTGGTAGCCTTTGACCACCAGCGTGTAACAGCCGTGTATTGGAGAACACACACACACACACACACACACACACACACACACACACACACACACACACACACACACACACACACACACACACACACACACACACACACACACAAATAACAGATGGTTTTACCTGTAAGACAGCTTCTCTTGGTTTACGTCTGTCTCTCAGTGGAACCACATAGTCACAACAAGACACAACACAGACCACAAAAGGAAGTATCCTGTTGTCGTGTATCAGATGAGTTGTAAGCAACATAGATTGTGCCAGAGAGAGCCAAGGAGACGGCCAATGTAACGTCATGCAGAGTAATGCAGCGTCATGTAGCGTAACAGTATAGCTTCCGTCCCTCTCCTCGCCTCGAACCAGGGACCATCGCTTCACAAAAGCTGCGGCCCTTGCAGAGCAAGGGGAACAACCACTTCAAGGTCTCAGAGCAAGTGACGTCACCGATTGAACCGCTATTAGAGCGCACCCAGCTAACTAGCTTGCCAATTCACATTGGTTACATAGCATCCAACTTGGCTCTTGTATACTAGCTCCTACTCCACATCCTCATATTTCAGTTAAATTAATTGAGGCCACAAACATGGAACGTTAATGTTTGCAAAAAAAACAGTTATTTTGCCAGATGTACTGTTGCACAGAAAGGTAATCTCTGGTCAAATATCTGGTCTGTGTGTGAGACAGCGAGAGTATGAGAATGTGTGTGTATTGAGAGAGAAAGACCTCTCCCATAGAAGGTTTTGTCATACTCCTGGCAGAGCCCCTTCGTGGGTGGGGTGAGATGTATCCCCCCCCCCCACACACACACACACCCACAGACATATGTGCCACAGACACCTGGACTCAGGTGTGTGTGTGTGTGTGTGTGTGTGTGTGTGTGTGTGTGTGTGTGTGTGTGTGTGTGTGTGTGTGTGTGTGTGTGTGTGTGTGTGTGTGTGCGCGCGTGCGCGTGCGTACGGGGTGCTCACGCCAGTGTGTGTGAGTACAAGCAAACGTGCCCGGGCCTGAACACGTCTCAGCTCACCAGCCAGCCAACCCCTGAGTCTAACCCCCCACCATCACTACACATTGTTCACTACACCTGGAAGCAGTAGTATTACAACGGTCTGTCTTGACAGACACAGCGCAGTACTGAGCAGCTTCAGGAAGGACTTTCTGGTAGAGGAGTAACAGTATTCACTGTAAACCAGCGAACCCATGGTCTCCATGGTTGGATTAGTTTGAGGAATGTGGCGCGGAAGCTAGCAACGTTAAAAAGGTAGGTATATGGCAAAGGTAGTTAGCAGAGTCGAGAAGTTGTGTTATGTTGGAACGGGCTGTTGGAACTGCTGTTGGAACGGGCTGTTGGAACGGCTGTTGGAACATGCTGTTGGAACAGGCTGTTGGAACGGGCTGTTGGAACGGCTGTTGGAACATGCTGTTGGAACGGCTGTTGGAACAGGCTGTTGGAACGGCTGTTGGAACAGGCTGTTGGAATGGCTGTTGGAACATGCTGTTGGAACGGGCTGTTGGAACGGGCTGTTGGAACGGCTGTTGGAACATGCTGTTGGAACAGGCTGTTGGAATGGCTGTTGGAACATGCTGTTGGAACAGGCTGTTGGAACAGGCTGTTGGAACGGCTGTTGGAACAGGCTGTTGGAACGGCTGTTGGAACAGGCTGTTGGAACAGGCTGTTGGAACGGCTGTTGGAACAGGCTGTTGGAACAGGCTGTTGGAATGGCTGTTGGAACAGGCTGTTGGAATGGCTGTTGGAACAGGCTGTTGGAACAGGCTGTTGGAACGGCTGTTGGAACATGCTGTTGGAACATGCTGTTGGAACTGCTGTTGGAACGGGCTGTTGGAACGGGCTGTTGGAACGGGCTGTCGGAACGGGCTGTCGGAACGGGCTGTCGGAACATGCTGTTGGAACGGGCTGTTGGAACATGCTGTTGGAACGGGCTGTCGGAACAGGCTGTTGGAACGGGCTGTTTGTGTATTTGTGCATTAAGTTACTTTAGCTCTTATCAGCTCAGGTGATTTTAAGATTTGAGGCCTACAATCTGATATGTAGATATAATAGATGTATATAATACAGACTCAAATGTCATTGAAACCCAAACCAGGTTAGAGGGATGGCTGTAACAGAAACCCAAACCAGGTTAGAGGGATGGCTGTAACAGAAACCTAAACCAGGTTAGAGGGATGGCTGTAACATAAACCTAAATCAGGTTAGAGGGATTGCTGTAACAGAAACCCAAACCAGGTTAGAGGGATGGCTGTAACAGAAACCCAAACCAGGTTAGAGGGATGGCTGTAACAGAAACCTAAACCAGGTTAGAGGGATGGCTGTAACAGAAACCCAAACCAGGTTAGAGGGATGGCTGTAACAGAAACCCAAACCAGGTTAGAGAGGGAGGGATGGCTGTAACAGAAACCCAAACAAGGTTAGAGAGGGAGGGATTGCTGTAACAGAAACCTAAACCAGGTTAGAGAGGGAGGGATGGCTGTAACAGAAACCTAAACCAGGTTAGAGGGATGGCTGTAACAGAAACCTAAACCAGGTTAGAGGGATGGCTGTAACAGAAACCTAAACCAGGTTAGAGAGGGAGGGATTGCTGTAACAGAAACCTAAACCAGGTTAGAGGGATGGCTGTAACAGAAACCCAAACCAGGTTAGAGAGGGAGGGATTGCTGTAACAGAAACCTAAACCAGGTTAGAGAGGGAGGGATGGCTGTAACAGAAACCTAAACCAGGTTAGAGGGATGGCTGTAACAGAAACCTAAACCAGGTTAGAGGGATGGCTGTAACAGAAACCTAAACCAGGTTAGAGAGGGAGGGATTGCTGTAACAGAAACCTAAACCAGGTTAGAGGGATGGCTGTAACAGAAACCCAAACCAGGTTAGAGGGATGGCTGTAACAGAAACCTAAACCAGGTTAGAGGGATGGCTGTAACAGAAACCTAAACCAGGTTAGAGAGGGAGGGATGGCTGTAACAGAAACCTAAACCAGGTTAGAGGGATGGCTGTAACAGAAACCTAAACCAGGTTAGAGGGATGGCTGTAACAGAAACCTAAACCAGGTTAGAGGGATGGCTGTAACAGAAACCTAAACCAGGTTAGAGGGATGGCTGTAAGAGAAACCTAAACCAGGTTAGAGGGATGGCTGTAACAGAAACCTAAACCAGGTTAGAGGGATGGCTGTAACAGAAACCTAAACCAGGTTAGAGGGATGGCTGTAACAGAAACCTAAACCAGGTTAGAGGGATGGCTGTAACAGAAACCTAAACCAGGTTAGAGAGGGAGGGATGGCTGTAACAGAAACCTAAACCAGGTTAGAGGGATGGCTGTAACAGAAACCTAAACCAGGTTAGAGGGATGGCTGTAAGAGAAACCAAAACCAGGTTAGAGGGATGGCTGTAACAGAAACCTAAACCAGGTTAGAGGGATGGCTGTAACAGAAACCTAAACCAGGTTAGAGGGATGGCTGTAACAGAAACCCAAACCAGGTTAGAGGGATGGCTGTAACAGAAACCTAAACCAGGTTAGAGAGGGAGGGATGACTGTAATAAATCAGGACAGGTCTTTTCACTGAGCAGCCATTACGAACACAAGCTGTAAAACAGTGATCACTAAGGTCATTATAGAAAACACCAGACTGATACCTATCTTGATTATTTGTGAGGATAACATCAAGGAGAGTAGCCTTTTCTGGGTGTTTGGAGTCATACCTTGTGGGATTGGTAATAATCTGAGAAAGATTTAGGGAGTCCCATTGCTTTAGGACTTGGTCAGGTTGTTTAAGCATGTCCCAGTTTAGGTCACCTAGCATTACAAATTCAGACTTTGTGTAAGGGGCCACGAGAGCTTAGGGCAGGTAGGGTACAGGCCGGTGCTGATGGTGGCAAATAACACCCAGCAACAGTCATCAAAGACATTGATTGGTTGATCGATTTTTATGCTACACAAAGATAAATAACATACATTTTTCTAAACATATTCAATCTGTTAGTAATCGGATTTATTGCACCTGTTACTGAGATGGTTGTTCCAGTTTAGAAGATTGAGGTAGTCTCAGTATTCAATCTTCCCTACCCTGGCAGCCATTCTGAATGCAGGTTACACGTGATTAACAATTCCACTTGTTGGATATCCTAATTCTGTCTCGGTTCCAATCGGAATTACACATCACTTTGCAAGCCAGCATAATGTGACTTGCAGGCCTGATGTGCCCTGTAAACCAGGAGTTTACTAACACCCCTGTGTTAGGATATAACTAGATCCTCAAAGAAAGGCCTTATGATCTACAATGAGTGCATGAAACATTAGGTGTTCCTAATGCTTGGTATACTCAGCGTATGTAATGTCATGAATCATTTAATTTTAAAGGTTGGTGGAACCGTTCATAGATGGTTCTAGGGAGAACTTTTTAGATGATAAAATATTTATTGGTAGAACCCTTCGTAGATGGTTCTAGGGAGAAACTTATACAGGGGATTCTTTGAAGAACCCTACACCAAAAAGGCTTCCCCTATGGGAACAAACCGAAGAACCCTCTATGGTTCTACTGAACACCTGTTTTTCTAATAGTGTAGGTGTCTCGAACTGGTGCTCGCTTACCCTGATGAAGACAGCTTGGCTGTCGAAACGTTGATCATTCAATTATTGCATCTGAGCTCCTAGAGTGTGCGGCTCTCTTTTATTTTCAAGCTCTCTTGAAGATAACACAGATCTCCTCTCAGACTAGAGATAGAGATTGGCGCCCCCCCCCCCCCCCCCAAAACAGTGACTGCTTTATTGAAGATAACACAGATCTCCTCTCAGACTAGAGATTGGCCCCCCAAAACAGTGACTGCTCTATTGAAGATAACACAGATCTCCTCTCAGACTCTCAGACTTTAGAGATAACACAGATCTCCTCTCAGACTAGAGATAGAGGCGCCCCCCAAAACAGTGACTGCTTTATTGAAGATAACACAGATCTCCTCTCAGACTAGAGATAGAGATTGGCGCCCCCCCCAAAACAGTGACTGCTCTATTGAAGATAACACAGATCTCCTCTCAGACTAGAGATAGAGATTGCCCCCAAAACAGTGACTGCTTTATTGAAGATAACACAGATCTCAGATTGGCCCCCCAGACTAGAGATAGAGATTGGCCCCCCAAAACAGTGACTGCTTTATTGAAGATAACACAGATCTCCTCTCAGACTAGAGATAGAGATTGGCGCCCCCCAAAACAGTGACTGCTTTATTGAAGATAACACAGATCTCCTCTCAGACTAGAGATAGAGATTGGCCCCCAAAACAGTGACTGCTTTATTGAAGATAACACAGATCTCCTCTCAGACTAGAGATAGAGATTGGCCCCCCCCCCCCCAAAACAGTGACTGCTTTATTGAAGATAACACAGATCTCCTCTCAGACTAGAGATAGAGATTGGCGCCCCCAAAACAGTGACTGCTTTATTGAAGATAACACAGATCTCCTCTCAGACTAGAGATAGAGATTGGCGCCCCCCCCAAAACAGTGACTGCTTTATTGAAGATAACACAGATCTCCTCTCAGACTAGAGCCCCCCAAAACAGTGACTGCTTTATTGAAGATAACACAGATCTCCTCTCAGACTAGAGATAGAGATTGGCCCCCCAAAACAGTGACTGCTTTATTGAAGATAACACAGATCTCCTCTCAGACTAGAGATAGAGATTGGCGCCCCCAAAACAGTGACTGCTTTATTGAAGATAAAAGTATTTTTTTACCTGTTTTACTAGCATGAAATTCAATCTTCTTTTTATCCTCGGTTTCATTACGTCTGAACTTTTGAGGAAATGGAGATTGATTCCTTGCAGCCTGTTAGGGCATAGTCTTTTGCACTCTTTCTTCCTCTCTCTCAATCTGTCTGACTGTGTCTGTCTGTCTATTAATGTTATCTATCTATCTGTTCAATGACAAGCATCCAGATATGTATCAAAATAACCTGTGAGGTATTTAGCAGTTAGCTTCAATTGAATTTGCTTCCATGTGTAGGTCTACTGTTTGGCCAAATCACATGATGTGTCATGAATGACTTGAAAGCTTATGCCACAACACTAAATTAGATTTGCGGCATGGCATATGATTTGAGTTTAGAAGCTCCTTTTCAAAGTTTTTTTTTCTCCAAAATGAGCTCAGTGGCACCACGAGCAGTCTAAACTGATATTCACAGTGGCTCCACGAGCAGTCTAAACTGATATTCACAGTGGCTCCACGAGCAGTCTAAACTGATATTCACAGTGGCTCCACGAGCAGTCTAACCTGATATTCACAGTGGCTCCACGAGCAGTCTAACTTGATATTCACAGTGGCTCCATGAGCAGTCTAAACTGATATTCTCAGTGGCTCCACGAGCAGTCTAAACTGATATTCACAGTGGCTCCACGAGCAGTCTAAACTGATATTCACAGTGGCTCCACAAGCAGTCTAACCTGATATAAACAGTGGCTCCACGAGCAGTCTAAACTGATATTCACAGTGGCTCCACAAGCAGTCTAAACTGATATTCACAGTGGCTCCATGAGCAGTCTAACCTGATATTCACAGTGGCTCCATGAGCAGTCTAACCTGATATTCACAGTGGCTCCACGAGCAGTCTAACCTGATATTCACAGTGGCTCCACGAGCAGTCTAACCTGATATTCACAGTGGCTCCATGAGCAGTCTAAACTGATATTCACAGTGGCACCACGAGCAGTCTAACCTGATATTCACAGTGGCTCCATGAGCAGTCTAACCTGATATTCACAGTGGCTCCACGAGCAGTCTAACCTGATATTCACAGTGGCTCCACGAGCAGTCTAACCTGATATTCACAGTGGCACCACGAGCAGTCTAAACTGATATTCACAGTGGCTCCATGAGCAGTCTAACCTGATATTCACAGTGGCTCCATGAGTGTAAGACTTCACATTGAGCTAAACTTGCAAGTACGTGTCTTTTCTTACTGCCTTTTCAGAACTGACTTTGTTGATATCTGCAATTATGGAACAATTGACTTCCAGTGCATTCAGGAAGTATTCAAATCCCTTGACTTTTTCCACATCTTGTTACGTTACAGCCTTATTCTAAAATGTATTAAACTACATTTTTTCCCTCATCAATCTACACACAATAACCCATAAAACAGTTAAACATTTTTTTTTTTTTAGCAAATGTATTATAAATAAACTGAAATAGCATATTTATATAAGTATTTATATAAGACCCTTTGCTATGAGACTCTACATTGATCTCAGGTGCATCCTGTTTCCATTGATCATCCTTAATATGTTTCTACAACTTGATTGGAGTCCACCTGTGGTAAATTCTATTGAGTGGACATGATTTGGAAAGGCACACACCTGTCTATATAAGGTCCCACATGTCAGACCATAAACCAAGCCTTGAGGTCAGTAGAGCTCTGAGACAGGATTGTGCTGAGGCAAAGATCTGGGGAAGGGTACCAAAACATTTCTGCAGCATTGAAGGTCCCCAAGAACACAGTGGCCTCAATCATTCTTAAATGGAATAAGTTTGGAACCACCAAGACTCTTCCTAGAGCTGGCCGCCCAGCCAAACTGAGCAATAGGGGGGAGAAGGGCCTTGGTCAGGGTGACCAAGAACCAGATGGTCACTCTGACAGAGCTCTAGAGTTCCTCTGTGGAGATGGGAGAATCTTCCAGAAGGACAACTATCTCTGCAGGACTCCACCAATCAGGCCTATATGGTAGAGTGGCCAGACGGAAGCCACTCCTCAGTAAAAGGCACATGACAGCCTGCTTGGAGCTTACCAGAAGGCACTTAAAGTCTCTCAGACCATGAGAAACAAGATTATCTGGTCTAATGAAACTAAGATTGAACTCTTTTGCCTCAATGCCAAGCGTCACGTCGCGAGGAAGTCTGGCACCATCCCTATGGTGAAGCATGGTGGTGGCAGCATCATGCTGTGGGGATGTTTTTCTGTGGGAGGAACTAAGAGACTAGTCAGGATCGAGGGAAAGGAGCAAAGTACAGATCCTTGATGAAAACCTGCTCCAAGGCGCTCAGGACCTCAGACTGGGACGAAGGTTCACCTTCCAACAGAACATCAACCCTAAGCACACAGCCAATACCAATGCATGAGTGGGTTTGGGACAAGTCTCTGAATGTCCTTGAGTGGTCCAGCCAGAGCCCGGACTTGAACCCGATCGAACAGAGAGACCTGAAAATCGCTGTGCAGCGACGCTCCTCACCCAACCGGACAGAGCTTGATAGGATCTACAGAGAATAATGGGAGAAACTCCCCAAATACAGGTGTGCCAATGCTGTAGCATCATACCCAAGAAGACTTGAGGCTGTAATCGCTGCTAAAGGTGCTTCAAAAAGTACTGAGTAAAGGGTCTGAATAACTATGTAAATGTGATATTTCAGTTCTTTTTTATTTATTAATTTTTTATACATTTGCAAAAAGGTTTTAAAAAATGCAGTTTGTTGTCATTATTGGGTATTGTGTGTAGATTAATTATAAAAAATTATTTGTCACCTTCATTTAAGAACAAATTCTTATTTACAATGACGGCCTACACCGGCCAAACCCGGACGACGCTGGGCCAATCACGGCCGGTTGTGAAACAGCCTGGATTTGAACCAGGGTGTCTGTAGTGACGCCTCTAGCATTGAGATGCAGTGCCTTAGAACTCCACGCCACTCGGGAGCCCAAATAAAAAACTTGATCCATTTTAGGATAAGGCTGTAACGTAACAAAATGTGGAAAAGGTCAAGGGGTCTGAAAACTTCCTGAATGCACCGTACTGTGATATGTGGTTGTCCCACATAGCTATCTGTAGATGAATGCACCATACTGTGATATGTGGTTGTCCCACATAGCTATCTGTAGATGAATGCACCGTACTGTGGTATATGTGGTTGTCCCACAAAGCTATCTGTAGATGAATGCACCGTACTGTGATATGTGGTTGTCCCACATAGCTATCTGTAGATGAATGCACCGTCCTGTGATATGTGGTTGTCCCACATAGCTATCTGTAGATGAATGCACCGTCCTGTGATATGTGGTTGTCCCACATAGCTATCTGTAGATGAATGCTCCGTACTGTGATATGTGGTTGTCCCACATAGCTATCTGTAGATGAATGCATTCAACTGTAAGCCACTCTGGATGAGAGTTTCTGCTAAATCAGGGGTTCCCAAACTGTTTCACTCAGACCCCCCTTCCAGCATTGGGGAACATCCCCCCCACGTCTCTTTCTATGGGCACTGAGCACTTTTCATGATAAACTGTTCACATCCCACTGGTTGGTAGAGAGAGGTTTCAGGTTTAAAGGTCACTTCTTGCTCAAACATTACAACAAAATCTATGGACTAACAAAGCGTAGCTAAACACAACAACGTTTTCTGACATGGACTAGGTGATTTGTTGTCTATGTATTCATTTCAAATCAAATACATTTTTATTGGTCACATACACATGGTTAGCAGATGTTAATGTGAGTGTAACGAAAAGCTTGTGCTTCTAGTTCCGACAGTGCAGTAATATCTAACAAGTAATCTTACAATTCCCCAACAACTACCTAATACACACACATCCAAAGGGGTGAATATGTAAGTAAATGGATGAGCGAGCGGCATAGACAAGGTGCAATAGATGATATAAAATACAGTATATACATGTGATATGAGTAATGTAAGATATGTAAACATTATTAAAGTGATATTATTTAGAGTGCGTTGTATAAAGTGACTAGTGATCCATTTATTAAAGTGGCCAGTGATTGGGTCTCAATGGAGGGAGCAGCCTCTCTGAGTTAGTGGTGGCTGTTTACAGTCTGATGGCCTTGAGATAGAAGCTGTTTTTCAGTCTCTCGGTCCCAGCTTTGATGCACCTGTACTGACCTCGCCTTCTGGATGGTAGTGGGGTGAACAGTCATTCGGTGCTGTAGGTGTCCTGGAGGGCAGGTAGTTTGCCCCCGGTGATGCGTTGTGCAGACCGCACCACCCTCTGGAGAGCCTTGCGGTTGAGGGTGGTGCAGTTGCCGTACCAGGCTGTGATTGTGCATCTCGATTGTGCATCTGTAAAAGTTTGTCAGGGTTTTGGGTTTCTTCAGGGTTTCTTCAGCCTCCTGAGGTTGAATAGGCGCTGTTGCGCCTTCTTCATCACACAGTCTGTGTGGGTGGACCATTTCAGTTTGTCTGTGATGTGTAGGCCAAGGAACTTAAAACTTTTCCACCTTCTCCACTGCTGTCCCTTCGATGTGGATAGGGGGGGGGTGCTTCCTCTGCTGTTTCCTGAAGTCCACAATCATTTCATGTGACTCGTTTGATACCTGCCTAATCATACAATCTGTTCTTTTTGTGTTTGGTTGTTTAGTCTCATGCTCTCTGACTAACGCTGTCTGTCTCTGGTCAACAGGTGCTGCTTGGTCTCTGAGTCACTGTCTCCCCTGTCTCGACCCCTGGCTCCTACCCCTCCTTGCGTTTGCTTTGGCAAGCAGGCCAGCCCAGAGCCACTTACTATTTTAATTCTGGAACAGTGCTGAAATCATCATCCCTGCTCTCCTCTGTCATCCATCTCAATGGGAAGTCAAATACGTGACTGACTACTGTGGGGATCCTCCCTGCTGTTTGCCTCTTGACCTTTGAACTGGCACCTGTGTGAACCTGTGTTCTATCCTCAAGGTGACTCCGCTCTGAATATCTTTTTGGAGACATTTTAGAAACATTGTTGACACGGTGTTAGGCCTCGCCTAGTTGTTGATGTTTCGATGCAAGCTGTTTGTCTGAGACTGATAAAAGTTTTGTTTTAAGTCTATTGAAACTGACAACCTAAGCCATATCTCCTGGTTTGAGAGCACACTTTCTGAAATATCACACACACATCTCAAGTTTCCTGTATCTTGGTCCTGGAGGCTGAAGCTTGTGTCACCATGGCGACGGATTCTCCCAACCCCTCCCTGAGGTCCAGAGTTACCATGACGACGGACAACGACTCTTACATGAGCACGTCTAGCCTCCCCTGCTGCCACTTCCTGTCAGCTAACATCATCAACGTGGGTAAGTCAAACCATTTCCTGTTTCCTGCTTGATACTGAATGCTGCACTGTGCCTGTGATAGGTTGGTGACTGTACACATGCGTGAGAGTTGCTGAGTTCCATGGCTTAGGGTTTAAATGGGTTAATTTCTATAATCTAATCTCCTCATCCTCACATCTCCTCATCCCCACATCCCCTCATCCTCTCATCTCCACATCTCCACATCCCCTCATCCTCACATCTCCTCATCTCCACATTTCCACATCTCCTCCCTTGGGATAAGGAGTGTCTCTCAGACAGACCCTCTACTACAGAGCCTGCTTAGTTCCAGACTGCCTGTCTGAGACAGAGAGAGGCAGAGAAAGACTGCCTGTCTGAGACAGAGAGAGGCAGATAAAGAGATCTCAGAGCCCACACATTCCATGTACCAGCTACACCCACCATTGACCGTAGTCTAGACATAGTTTATGTAGCTGTAGTCTCTGTATTATTCGCCTACCTCCTCATGCCTTTTGCACACATTGTATATAGACTGCCCATTTTTTTCTACTGTGTTATTGACTTGTTAATTGTTTACTCCATGTGTAACTCTGTGTTGTCTGTTCACACTGCTATGCTTTATCTTGGCCAGGTCGCAGTTGCAAATGAGAACTTGTTCTCAACTAGCCTACCTGGTTAAATAAAGGTGAAATAAAATTTAAAAAAAGTCTAGACATAGTTTATATAGCTGTAATCTAGACATAGTTTATATAGCTGTAGTATAGACATAGTTTATATAGCTGTAGTCTAGACAGTTTATATAGCTGTAGTCTAGACATAGTTTATACATTTACATTTACATTTAAGTCATTTAGCAGACGCTCTTATCCAGAGCGACTTACAAGTTTATGTAGCTGTAGTCTAGACAGTTTATGTAGCTGTAGTCTAGACATAGTTTATATAGCTGTAGTCTAGACATAGTTTATATAGCTGTAGTCTAGACAGTTTATATAGCTGTAGTCTAGACAGTTTATATAGCTGTAGTCTAGACAGTTTATATAGCTGTAGTCTAGACAGTTTATATAGCTGTAGTCTAGACATAGTTTATATAGCTGTAGTCTAGACATAGTTTATATAGCTGCAGTCTAGACATAGTTTATATAGCTGTAGTCTAGACATAGTTTATATAGCTATTGTAAAAGGTCTGGGTGTAGCTGGTGCAGAGGAGTCAGGCGCAGGACAGCAGAGATAAGTAATAAAAGTAACTTTACTCAAAATTACCAAATAAATGTTGAAATACCGAGCCCACACAAATGGACCGAAATACATAAAACAAACACGCACAAAAACCATGGGGAAACAGAGGGTTAAATAATGAACATGTAATTGGGGAATTGAAACCAGGTGTGTAAAACAAAGACAAAACAAATGGAAAATGAAAAGTTGATCGGCGATGGCTAGAAGGCCGGTGACGTCGACCGCTGAACGTCGCCTAAACAAGGAGAGGGACCAACTTCGGCGGGAGTCGTGACAGCTGTCGTCTAGACATAGTTTATACAGCTGTAATCTAGACATAGTTTATATAGCTGTAGTCTAGACATAGTTTATACAGCTGTAATCTAGACATAGTTTATATAGCTGTAGTCTAGACATAGTTTATACAGCTGGAGTCTAGACATAGTTTATATAGCTGTCGTCTAGACATAGTTTATAAAGCTGTAGTCTAGACAGTTTATATAGCTGTAGTCTAGACAGTTTATATAGCTGTAGTCTAGACATAGTTTATATAGCTGGAGTCTAGACATAGTTTATATAGCTGTCGTCTAGACATAGTTTATACGGCTGTAGTATAGACATAGTTTATACAGCTGGAGTCTAGACATAGTTTATACGGCTGTAGTCTAGACATAGTTTATACGGCTGTAGTCTAGACATAGTTTATACGGCTGTAGTATAGACATAGTTTATACGGCTGTAGTCTAGACATAGTTTATACGGCTGTAGTCTAGACAGTTTATATATTGTAAGTCGCTCTGGATAAGAGCGTCTGCTAAATGACTTAAATGTAAATGTAAATGTAAATATATCTGTAGTATAGACATAGTTTATACGGCTGTAGTCTAGACATAGTTTATACGGCTGTAGTATAGACAATTTATATATCTGTAGTATAGACATAGTTTATACAGCTGTAGTATAGAGATAGTTTAAATAGCTGTAGTATAGACATAGTTTATACAGCTTTATATAACTGTAGTCTAGACATAGTTTATACAGTATGGTATAGACGCTAGAACATGGTAAGTCTAGTCAATACCATCTCAGTTCAATGTAAATGTCACACCCTGACCATAGAGAGCCTTTTATTCTTTATGTTGGTTAGGTCGGGGTGTGACTAGGGTGTGTTATCTAGATTATTGTATGTCTATGTTGGCCTGGTATGGTTCCCAATCAGAGGCAGCTGTTTATCGTTGTCTCAGATTGGGGATCATATTTAGGCAGCCATTTTCCCCACTGTGGTTTGTGTGATCTTGTGTGTAGTGGGTTGTGAGCACTCTATGACTTCACCTTTCGTTTGGCTCTTTATTTTTAATTTTTTGTGAGTTTCATTTTAATTAAACATGTGGACCTCTACGTATGCTGCGTCTCGGGTCCGACATTCATTATAACGATCGCGATAGTAGGCCTGGTTCAGGAATCTGATTCATCCTGAATGAAGGAGATTTTATTGGTCAGTTGGTGAATTGAACAGAAATGACCTGGTGGATAATTATAAGCGAGTTGTGTGTTCAACTATCGCCTGCCAGGAGTGACCGGATCTTTTGATTAATTTCTCTGGATTCATTTGTCAGCAGCAGTTGTGTAAGAAAGTAAGACTCAAACAGAGCCGTGCCTCATCGTAAATCCCTAAAGCACATTCTTTCAAGCAGGAGTAGAAATGGCATCCTCTTTATTTGATCATATTCCTAAGGTGAACAGAGATGATTGGAAGATGGGATTCCAGATTACAGCCAATGAACCTGTCCTCTAGTTTTACATTTACATTTACATTTAAGTCATTTAGCAGACGCTCTTATGAACCTGTCACCTTATGACATCAGTGGAACAGCCACTTTACAATAGTGCATCTAGGTCTTTTAAGGGGGGTGAGAAGGATTACTTTATCCTATCCTACGTATTCCTTAAAGAGGTGGGGTTTCAGGTGTCTCCGGAAGGTGGTGATTGACTCCGCTGTCCTGGCGTCGTGAGGGAGCCAATGAACCTGTCCTCTAGTTTTACACAGCCAATGAACCTGTCCTCTAGTTTTACACAGCCAATGAACCTGTCCTCTAGTTTTACACAGCCAATGAACCTGTCCTCTAGTTTTACACAGCCAATGAACCTGTCCTCTAGTTTTACACAGCCATGAACCTGTCCTCTAGTTTTACACAGCCAATGAACCTGTCCTCTAGTTTTACACAGCCAATGAACCTGTCCTCTAGTTTTACACAGCCAATGAACCTGTCCTCTAATTTTACACAGTCAGTGAATTTCTACAGTTTGTTCTAAAAGTCAATTCATTAGTCTCTGCTTCACAAAGCAACTTGATACATTGGTACTGTGATATATGCATACCCCCCCCCCTCCCACTGTGACATATGCATCCCCCCACTGTGATATATGCATACCCCCACTCTGATATATGCACCCCCCACTATGATATATGCATACCCCCCACTGTGATATATGCATACCCCCCACTGTGATATATGCATACCCCCCACTGTGATATATGCATACCCCCCACTGTGATATATGCATACCCCCCACTGTGATATATGCATCCCCCACTGTGATATATGCATACCCCCACTGTGATATATGTATACCCCCCCACTGTGATATATGTATACCCCCCACTGTGATATATGCATCCCCCACTGTGATATATGCATCCCCCCACTGTGATATATGCATCCCCCCACTGTGATATATGCATCCCCCCCCACTATGATATATGCATCCCCCCACTATGATATATGCATTCCCCCCCCCCACTGTGATATATGCATTCCCCCACTGTGATATATGCATCCCCCCACTGTGATATATGCATTCCCCACTGTGATATATGCATCCCCCCCCACTGTGATATATGCATTCCCCCCACTGTGATATATGCATCCCCCACTATGATATATGCATCCCCCCACTGTGATATATGCATCCCCCCACTCTGATATATGCATTCCCCCACTGTGATATATGCATCCCCCCACTGTGATATATGCATCCCCCCCCACTGTGATATATGCATCCCCCACTGTGATATATGCATACCCCCACTGTGATATATGTATACCCCCACTGTGATATATGTATACCCCCCACTGTGATATATGCATCCCCCCCACTGTGATATATGCATCCCCCCACTGTGATATATGCATTCCCCCCCACTATGATATATGCCCCCACTATGATATATGCATCCCCCCACTATGATATATGCATCCCCCCACTGTGATATATGCATTCCCCCCACTGTGATATATGCATACCCCCCACCCCCATTCCCCCCACTGTGATATATGCATTCCCCCACTATGATATATGCATTCCCCCCACTGTGATATATGCATCCCCCCACTGTGATATATGCATTACCCCCCCCCCCACTATGCTATACCCCCCCACTGTGATATATGCATCCCCCCCACTGTGATATATGCATACCCCCCACTATGATATACCCCCACTGTGATATATGCCCCCCACTGTGATATATGCATTACCCCCCCTATGATATATGCTATACCCCCCCACTGTGATATATGCATCCCCCACTGTGATATATGCATCCCCCCACTGTGATATATGCATACCCCCCACTGTGATATATGCATCCCCCCACTGTGATATATGCATCCCCCCACTGTGATATATGCATACCCCCCATTGTGATATATGCATCCCCCCACTGTGATATATGCATCCCCCCACTATGATATATGCATACCCCCACTGTGATATATGCATACCCCCACTGTGATATAGGCACCCCCCACTATGCTATGCCCCCCCCACTGTGATATATGCATCCCCCCACTGTGATATATGCATCCCCCCACTGTGATATATGCATTACCCCCCCACTGTGATATATGCATACCCCCCACTGTGATATATGCATCCCCCCACTGTGATATTTGCATTCCCCCCACTGTGATATATGCATCCCCCCACTGTGATATATGCATTCCCCCCACACTGTGATATATGCATCCCCCCACTGTGATATATGCATACCCCCACTGTGATATATGTATACCCCCCACTGTGATATATGTATACCCCCCCCACTGTGATATATGCATCCCCCCACTGTGATATATGCATCCCCCCACTGTGATATATGCATCCCCCCCCACTGTGATATATGCATCCCCCACTGTGATATATGCATCCCCCCACTGTGATATATGCATTTCCCCCCACTATGATATATTCATCCCCCCACTATGATATATGCATCCCCCCCACTGTGATATATGCATTCCCCCACTGTGATATATGCATACCCCCCCACTGTGATATATGCATTCCCCCCCACTGTGATATATGCATTCCCCCCACTGTGATATATGCATCCCCCCACTATGATATATGCATCCCCCCACTGTGATATATGCATCCCCCCACTCTGATATATGCATTCCCCCCCCACTATGATATATGCATCCCCCCCCCACTGTGATATATGCATCCCCCCCACTGTGATATATGCATTACCCCCCACTATGCTATACCCCCCACTGTGATATATGCATCCCCCACTGTGATATATGCATACCCCCCACTATGATATACCCCCCACTGTGATATATGCATTCCCCCCACTGTGATATATGCATTCCCCCACTGTGATATATGCATTACCCCCCCCCACTATGCTATACCCCCACTGTGATATATGCATACCCCCCACTGTGATATATGCATCCCCCACTGTGATATATGCATACCCCCCACTGTGATATATGCATACCCCCCACTGTGATATATGCATGCCCCCCACTATGATATATGCATACCCCCCACTGTGATATATGCATCCCCCCACTGTGATATATGCATCCCCCCACTGTGATATATGCATACCCCCACTGTGATATATGTATACCCCCCACTGTGATATATGTATACCCCCACTGTGATATATGCATCCCCCCACTGTGATATATGCATCCCCCCACTGTGATATATGCATCCCCCCACTGTGATATATGCATTCCCCCCACTATGATATATGCATACCCCCCCCACTATGATATATGCATTCCCCCCCCCCCCACTGTGATATATGCATTCCCCCACTGTGATATATGCATTCCCCCCCACTGTGATATATGCATCCCCCACTATGATATATGCATTCCCCCCACTGTGATATATGCATCCCCCACTGTGATATATGCATTCCCCCCCCCCCACTATGCTATACCCCCACTGTGATATATGCATCCCCCCACTGTGATATATGCATACCCCCCACTATGATATACCCCCCCACTGTGATATATGCATTCCCCCACTGTGATATATGCATTACCCCCCACTATGCTATACCCCCCACTGTGATATATGCATCCCCCCACTGTGATATATGCATCCCCCCACTGTGATATATGCATACCCCCCACTGTGATATATGCATCCCCCACTGTGATATATGCATACCCCCACTGTGATATATGCATACCCCCCATTGTGATATATGCATCCCCCCACTGTGATATATGCATCCCCCCACTATGATATATGCATACCCCCCACTGTGATATATGCATACCCCCCCCACTATGATATATGCATCCCCCCACTGTGATATATGCATCCCCCCACTCTGATATATGCATTCCCCCCCACTATGATATATGCATTCCCCCCACTGTGATATATGCATCCCCCCACTGTGATATATGCATCCCCCCTGTGATATATGCATTCCCCCCACACTGTGATATATGCATCCCCCACTGTGATATATGCATACCCCCACTGTGATATATGTATACCCCCCACTGTGATATATGTATACCCCCACTGTGATATATGCATCCCCCACTGTGATATATGCATCCCCCCACTGTGATATATGCATTCCCCCCCACTATGATATATTCATCCCCCCCCACTATGATATATGCATTCCCCCCCCACTGTGATATATGCATTCCCCACTGTGATATATGCATCCCCCCACTGTGATATATGCATTCCCCCACTGTGATATATGCATTCCCCCACTGTGATATATGCATCCCCCCCACTATGATATATGCATCCCCCCACTGTGATATATGCATCCCCCACTCTGATATATGCAAACCCCCCCACTATGATATATGCATTCCCCCCACTGTGATATATGCATCCCCCCCCACTGTGATATATGCATTACCCCCCACTATGCTGTACCCCCCACTGTGATATATGCATCCCCCACTGTGATATATGCATACCCCCCACTATGATATACCCCCACTGTGATATATGCATTCCCCCACTGTGATATATGCATTCCCCCCACTGTGATATATGCATTATTTCCCCCCCACTATGCTATACCCCCACTGTGATATATGCATCCCCCCACTGTGATATATGCATACCCCCCCACTATGCTATACCCCCCACTGTGATATATGCATACCCCCACTGTGATATATGCATCCCCCCCACTGTGATATATGCATACCCCCCACTGTGATATATGCATACCCCCACTATGATATATGCATACCCCCCACTGTGATATATGCATACCCCCCACTGTGATATATGCTGCACCCCCACTATGCTATACCCCCACTGTGATATATGCATCCCCCCCACTGTGATATATGCATACCCCCACTGTGATATATGCATCCCCCACTGTGATATATGCATCCCCCACTGTGATATATGCATCCCCCCACTATGATATATGCATACCCCCCACTGTGATATATGCATACCCCCCACTGTGATATATGCCCCCCCACTATGCTATACCCCCCACTGTGATATATGCATCCCCCACTGTGATATATGCATTACCCCCACTGTGATATATGCATTAACCCCCCACTATGCTATACCCCCACTATGATATACCCCCACTGTGATATATGCACCCCCCCCCACTATGCTATACCCCCCACTGTGATATATGCATCCCCCCACTGTGATATATGCATCCCCCACTGTGATATATGCATACCCCCACTGTGATATATGCATACCCCCCCACTGTGATATATGCATACCCCCCACTGTGATATATGCATCCCCCCACTGTGATATATGCATCCCCCCACTGTGATATATGCATACCCCCACTGTGATATATGCATTCCCCCCTCCGTGTTGCAATGCAAACTGCAGAAAGAACACAATAATTGAAAAGGTCACAGGAGGATGTGTGGTGGGCATCCTCTGCGTTGTTCTCGCTCCAAGTTCAGCTCGATGTGTTGTTCTGAAGCAGTGGAGCAGGAGTCAACGAAGTGCCCTGGTTTTGTATTCATCTGCATTCTGAAAAGGACACAAACGTCACTCAGTCAGACGGCAGCCTCTTTCGAGAACAACACACCTTAGTGCCCGGTCTGGTCTGAGAATATATTAAGTGACCCTGCCGGAACTCATAAGGAGATAAAGCTTTTCAGAATTCGATAACAGCCCTCTCGCTGTGTTTTGTTTTCAGACTTCAAATCCAGCTGGTGTGTTCCTAGATTATACCAAATAATGACATGATGATATCACAATAACACACTTTTAGGTTCTTTACGGCCCAGTTTTCAGCGAAAGCGGTACCAACCCGGCACAAAATTATGCTTAGGACATACCCAAATGTAGTTATTATGTGATAAGATTGTAATTACCTTCTCATTGAAAGAATTTTCGAAGCCCTCATGCCCTTCCTGCAAGGAAACCAATACCCACAAAGCATTATAATTCCACACCTGCACATGATGCATCTGTAGAGCCAGGTAAATGTAGCTATATTTTGCATAAACCCAAGGGTATTCCACAGTTCCACTCTATGACAAAGGTCAAGTAATTTCTACAAGGGAGGTGTCATTTGCTTAACAAGATGAGATGCCCTCGTCCACCCCTGAAGAGGCTCTGTGGATGTTCATGCTAATTAGTGGGCTCACATTTCCATGCGAACGAGGAAAGGTTGGTTGAGGCACATAATGACTTCTGAAACCCTCTGCCGGTGCAATATAATTGCTCTAACTCCCTATCCTTTGTGGGTTCAGGCTTGGCTCTCGCTCGCCAGTCAAATCACGTCTTTTAATCATCATGCGACAGGGGACATCTTTGGACCTTCTCTGGCCTGAATAGTGATTATTGTTTGTTGTGAGGGTCTTCTGTGGCTACATTCTAGCACCTCTGGTTCAGAGGTGAAACCCACAGAGAGGATGATTGTGGGTAATTACTAGTAGCTGCTAAGAGTCAAATAGGTGCCCCTGCTGGAGGGAGCGATTTCATTGGCTTAGATCGGTGATGCTTGTGGGGCTCTACTAAACAATGTCTTGGACTGTGTTTTAGGATTCACTGATGTGTGGCTAAAGTTATGATAATTAGCCCAAACACACTCACTGTCTTCTCTCCCTCCCTCCCTCATGCTCTCTGTCACCATTTCCCCCACCCTGTTTGATCCATAACACCCACAGAGACCGTCTGACTCAAAGGAGTATGTGTTTATGTATGAAATATCTGTGACTTCTGTCTGAGACGTGACATAGTCCCATACATCTGGCAACACGCTCACATCCGGTTGCCAAGGTTTTCTCCTATATACATAGAAAGCCCTCAGGGATAGACTTGCAGTATATAAGCATATGACTCTGATCAAAGTAGTGCACTTACAGTATCAGTCAAAAGATTGGACATGGGCCTCCCGGGTGGCGTAGTGGTTAAGGGCGCTGTACGGCAGCGCCAGCTGTGCCACCAGAGACTCTGGGTTCGCACCCAGGCTCTGTCGTAAACGGCTGCGAATTGGCCTAGCCTCGTCCGGGTTAGGGAGGGTTTGGCCGGTAGGGAAAACCTTGTCTCATCGCGCACCAGCGACTCCTGTGGCGGGCCGGGCGCAGTAAAAGCTAACCAAGGTTGCCAGGTGCACGGTGTTTCCTCCTACACATTGGTGCGGCTGGCTTCCGGGTTGGATGCGCGCTGTGTTAAGAAGCAGTTGGTTGGGTTGTGTATCAGAGGACGCATGACTTTCAACCTTCATCTTTGGCTTTCAACCTTTGGTTTTGACTTTTTGCCTGTCCACGACCATTCTCTTGCCTACACCTTTTGGATTGTTAATACACATCTTGGACTCTAACCATCTGCCTCCTGTGTCTGCATCTTGGTCTCGCCTTGTGCCCCTATGTCTTCACTATTATTCTACAATGTAAAAAATAAAGACAAACCCTTGAATGAATAGGTGTGTCCAAACATGTGACTGGTACTGTATATATTAAGAACAGGGTGCCATTTGAGAGGCAGCCAGGAATTCATCTCTCAACCTCAACCCAGACGGTTAATGGAAACGCCAAAGAAATATGATCAAATTTCCTCCAGACCAACCGGTCCTTCCTCTTTGGAAGTCCTGACCAGCTGAGAGCGAAGGGGGTGGGACTGTGGGACTGTGTGGGAGTAAGGGGCTGGATTCAAGTGGGTTGGAAAACAATCATTGTATTTACTCAAACCAGAGCCCTCCAATTCACTGCTACCTGAAGCCATGGAGAGACAATAATGGCCCATCTGTTAACACTCATGCTCTGTCAAATCCATCATTCTGTAGGGCTGGGACCAATACCATCGCTCAGACATTCTGATGGAGGGTGGTGTAGTTCAGACATTCTGATGGAGGGTGGGGTCACTCAGACATTCTGATGGAGGGTGGTGTAGTTCAGACATTCTGATGGAGGGTGGGGTCGCTCAGACATTCTGATGGAGGGTGGTGTAGTTCAGACATTCTGATGGAGGGTGGGGTCACTCACACATTCTGATGGAGGGTGGGGTCACTCAGACATTCTGATGGAGGGTGGGGTCACTCAGACATTCTGATGGAGGGTGGGGTCACTCAGACATTCTGATGGAGGGTGGGGTCACTCAGACATTCTGATGGAGGGTGGGGTCACTCAGACATTCTGATGGAGGGTGGGGTCACTCAGACATTCTGATGGAGGGTGGAGTCACTCAGACATTCTGATGGAGGGTGGAGTCACTCAGACATTCTGATGGAGGGTGGGGTCACTCAGACATTCTGATGGAGGGTGGTGTAGTTCAGACATTCTGATGGAGGGTGGAGTCACTCAGACATTCTGATGGAGGGTGGGGTCACTCAGACATTCTCATGGAGGGTGGGGTCACTCAGACATTATGATGGAGGGTGGAGTCACTCAGACATTCTGATGGAGGGTGGTGTAGTTCAGACATTCTGATGGAGGGTGGGGTCACTCAGACATTCTGATGGAGGGTGGGGTCACTCAGACATTCTGATGGAGGGTGGGGTCACTCAGACATTCTGATGGAGAGTGGGGTCACTCAGACATTGTGATGGAGGGTGGAGTCACTCAGACATTCTGATGGAGGGTGGTGTAGTTCAGACATTCTGATGGAGGGTGGGGTCACTCAGACATTCTGATGGAGGGTGGGGTCACTCAGACATTCTGATGGAGGGTGGGGTCACTCAGACATTCTGATGGAAGGTGGTGTAGTTCAGACATTCTGATGGAGGGTGGTGTAGTTCAGACATTCTGTTGGAGGGTGGGGTCACTCAGACATTCTGATGGAGGGTGGGGTCACTCAGACATTCTGATGGAGGGTGGGGTCACTCAGACATTCTGATGGAGGGTGGTGTAGTTCAGACATTCTGATGGAGGGTGGTGTAGTTCAGACATTCTGATGGAGGGTGGTGTAGTTCAGACATTCTGATGGAGGGTGGTGTAGTTCAGACATTCTGTTGGAGGGTGGGGTCACTCAGACATTCTGATAGAGGGTGGGGTCACTCAGACATTCTGATGGAGGGTGGAGTCACTCAGACATTCTGATGGAGGGTGGTGTAGTTCAGACATTCTGATGGAGGGTGGAGTCACTCAGACATTCTGATGGAGGGTGGAGTCACTCAGACATTCTGATGGAGGGTGGTGTAGTTCAGACATTCTGATGGAGGGTGGTGTAGTTCAGACATTCTGATGGAGGGTGGAGTCACTCAGACATTCTGATGGAGGGTGGAGTCACTCAGACATTCTGATGGAGGGTGGGGTTGCTTTTAGAAAAGGGCAGCTATACTATAGAGGGTTTCAGCTATGTCTTGATGGGATTGGGATTAAGTGGGATTTTACATGGAAATGGTGTGTGTGTGTTTGTGTGAGGCCATGAGATTGACCTACAGTATGAGTCGAATTTTAAGGCAACCCTGTTCCTGGAGAGCTACTCTCCTGTAGGTTTTCAGTCCAACCCCAGTTGTAACTAACTTGATTCAACTCATCACCCAGCTAATTATTAGAATCAGGTGTGTTAGATTAGGGTTGGAGGGAAAACCAACAGGAGGGTAGCTTTCCAGGAACAGGGTTGGAGTGAACCTACAGGTGGGTAGCTCTCCAGGAACAGGGTTGGAGGGAAAACCAACAGGAGGGTAGCTCTCCAGGAACAGGGTTGGAGGGAAAACCAACAGGAGGGTAGCTCTCCAGGAACAGGGTTGGAGTGAACCTACAGGAGGGTAGCTCTCCAGGAACAAGGTTGGAGTGAACCTACAGGAGGGTAGCTCTCCAGGAACAAGGTTGGTGGGAAAACCAACAGGACTGTAGCTCTCCAGGAACAGGGTTGGAGTGAACCTACAGGAGGGTAGCTCTCCAGAAACAGGGTTGGAGTGAAAACCAACAGGAGGGTAGCTCTCCAGGAACAGGGTTGGAGGGAAAACCAACAGGAGGGTAGCTCTCCAGGAACAGGGTTGGAGTGAACCTACAGGAGGGTAGCTCTCCAGAAACAGGGTTGGAGTGAACCTACAGGAGGGTAGCTCTCCAGGAACAGGGTTGGAGTGAACCTACAGGAGGGTAGCTCCCCAGGAACAGGGTTGGAGTGAACCTACAGGAGGGTAGCTCTCCAGGAACAGGGTTGAAGTGAACCTACAGGATGGTAGCTCTCTAGGAACAGGGTTGGAGTGAACCTACAGGAGGGTAGCTCTCCAGGAACAGGGTTGGAGTGAACGTACAGGAGGGTAGCTCTCCAGGAACAGGGTTGGAGAGTCCTGTTTTAAAGGGTAGACGTAGACTTCAGTTTCATCTTATGTCTCGATTCACAACTTCATTCCCAAATGGCTTGTGTCTGTCAGTATTCCTTTTTATTCCTTCAGTATTCCTTTGCATTCTGCAAATGTTGTGTGCTCTTCAAGTCACACACACACACACACACACACACACACACACACACACACTTACACACTTACACACACACACACACACACACACACACACACACACACACACACACACACACACACACACACACACACACACACACACACACACACACACACACACACACACACACAGAGGAGACACTGTCTCTGACTGCCAGCAGAGGTCAGTATAATTCCTTTCATCTCCTGGGAGCCACCTTAACAGGTAATAAAGATATTCTCTTCTCACACCTGGGTAATGTGACAATTCATTAATTGTCTGTTTACTTTACGTTCCTCCCATGGCTATTACGGATTAGTCTTAAACTAACAGACATCATCCCTGAGGGAGAGAAAGTGTGTCTGAGTCATATCGAGTTTGATATCCAGTCATTTGTGGGGTGGGGCGGCAGGTACCCTTCTGGTTAGAGTGTAGGGGTGGCAGGTAGCCTAGTGGTTAGAGTGTAGGAGCGGCAGGTACCCTTCTGGTTAGAGTGTAGGGGTGGCAGGTAGCCTTCTGGTTAGAGTGTAGGGGCGGCAGGTAGCCTAGTGGTTAGAGTGTAGGGGTGGCAGGTAGCCTTCTGGTTAGAGTGTAGGGGCGGCAGGTAGCCTAGTGGTTAGAGTGTAGGGGTGGCAGGTACCCTTCTGGTTAGAGTGTAGGGGTGGCAGGTAGCCTAGTGGTTAGAGTGTAGGGGCGGCAGGTAGCCTAGTGGTTAGAGTGTAGGGGCGGCAGGTAGCCTAGTGGTTAGAGTGTAGGGGCGGCAGGTACCCTTCTGGTTAGAGTGTAGGGGTGGCAGGTAGCCTAGTGGTTAGGGGCGGCAGGTAGCCTAGTGGTTAGAGTGTAGGGGCGGCAGGTAGCCTAGTGGTTAGAGTGTAGGGGTGGCAGGTACCCTTCTGGTTAGAGTGTAGGGGTGGCAGGTAGCCTAGTGGTTAGAGTGTAGGGGCGGCAGGTAGCCTAGTGGTTAGTGTGTAGGGGCGGCAGGTAGCCTAGTGGTTAGAGTGTAGGGGCGGCAGGTAGCCTAGTGGTTAGAGTGTAGGGGTGGCAGGTACCCTTCTGGTTAGAGTGTAGGGGTGGCAGGTAGCCTAGTGGTTAGAGTGTAGGAGCGGCAGGTACCCTTCTGGTTAGAGTGTAGGGGCGGCAGGTAGCCTAGTCGTTTGAGTGTAGGGGCGGCAGGTACCCTTCTGGTTAGAGTGTAGGGGTGGCAGGTAGCCTAGTGGTTAGAGTGTAGGGGCGGCAGGTACCCTTCTGGTTAGAGTGTAGGGGCGGCAGGTAGCTTAGTGGTTAGAGTGTAGGAGCGGCAGGTAGCCTAGTGGTTAGAGTGTAGGGGCGGAAGGTAGCATAGTGGTTAGAGTGTAGGGGCGGAAGGTAGCATAGTGGTTAGAGCATTGGGCCAGTAACCAAATGTTGCTAGATTGAATCCCCGAGCTGACAAGGTAAAAATGTGTTTTTCTGCCCCTGAACAGTTAACCCACTGTTCCTAGGCCGTCATTGTAAATAATAATTTGTTCATAACTGACTTGCCTAGTTAACTAAAGCTAAATAAAAAAAGTTGTTGGGTGAGACATGCAGGTTGTTGAAGAGATTTAGTTGCTGTATGAAATGTGTTGCGTTTAGTCTCTCTCTCTCTCTGTGTGTGTGTGTGTGTGTGTGTGTGTGTGTGTGTGTGTGTGTGTGTGTGTGTGTGTGTGTGTGGATGATTGAGAAATGATGGATGGATGGATAACAGAGACTAGGGATAAATTATAGATGTATAGATAACAGAGACTAGGGAAAAATTATAGATGGATGGATGTATGGATGGAGACTAAGGAGAAATTATGGATGGAGGGTGGATGGATGGATGGAGGATAGGTGGATAGATAGATGGATGGATAATGGAGGGTAGGTGGATGGATGGATAACGGAGACTAGGGAGAAATTATGGACGGATGGAGGGTAGGTGGATGGATGGATGGTAGATGGATAGATAGATGGATGGATAACGGAGACTAGGGAGAAAGGATGGAGGGTAGGTGGATGGATGGATGGTAGATGGATAGATAGATGGATGGATAACGGAGACTAGGGAGAAAGGATGGAGGGTAGGTGGATGGATGGATGGTAGATGGATAGATAGATGGATGGATAACGGAGACTAGGGAGAAAGGATGGAGGGTAGGTGGATGGATGGATGGTAGATGGATAGATAGATGGATGGATAACGGAGACTAGGGAGAAAGGTTGGAGGGTAGGTGGATGGATGGATGGTAGATGGATAGATAGATGGATGGATAACGGAGACTAGGGAGAAAGGATGGATGGATAAAGACTAAAAGGTAGATGTGGTGTTATGACAGGGTGGGGAGGATGATGTGCTCTTATAAAGAAAGCACAAAAGTCTACATGGAAACTTCTAAGTAAAGATGTAGCAATGCAGCATGCTTTCTGTTGTCATGCTCATGTGGCTGGCCCACATGTGTCACCCAAATGTCACAACCAAACGCATGGCAGCAGCTGCTGTGGAACGTTGTGCCTTCAGCTCCAGCTAATGTTGCGCTGATACAATGCTTGAATGAATGATTTACTTGATGTCGGCAGGCTTTGCTTGGCTGCATTTGAAGCTCAGCCTCTAGAGTTATTTTATGCTCAGTGGTTGTCGCTTCTGTCTTTTCTCTGACAAACTAAGGGGATAATCAATCATTTTTTCACACAACTGGACTGCAACGTATCCGAGCACAGAACTCGAAGGTTACCTGCACGTCTCGCTCAGCAGTCTGGCACACAGAAGAACCTTTTTAAATCTGCTAGATGTTATTTCATACAGGGCAGTAGCCTGATTCTTGACTGATAGTTTTGTTTCTCTCTTTGTGCAGGGCTCTTTCTCATTGTTATTTTTCAAGCCGGCGTGTTTTTACTTCTTCCCCCTTTCTATAATTCAACGTCTTCATCGACGTGGAATGAGTTTTATAACAGCGAGGCAGATATTTGGGGGAGAAGTAATCAAATAAGACACTTTCTTCCACCCTTCGTTCGTTGCCTTCGCATCTCTCCGAGATTAGCTTTGATGTGCTTGGCTGGATGTTTACTGAGCAGCAGTTTCTTTCATTTGAACAGTTATTGCTTTGATTGGCCAGTCTGTGTAACTAGGCGATATTAGAGAAATCGTTAAACAACTGATTTATTCATTATTAAAGTGCTGGTAAGCTTTTTCGATGGCAGATTTTGTTATGCACACACACACACACACACACACACACACACACACACACACACACACACACACACACACACACACACACACACACACACACACACACACACACACACACACACACACACACACACACACACACACACACACACACACACACACACACACACATTTTTGAGTCTGAGAACGATCTACTCTCCAGGTAACCACCAAGCTTCATTCTAATTCACTACCTATCAGAGATCCCTTCAATCCCTTTCTCTTTGACACATTTGTGAAATTCCTCATTTAAACTTTAATTCACTGTGCAAATTCTTTGTCCACAAAACTGTTCTTTAAAATATTGTTTGTTTAGGCTGCATAGGTAAATAAAGTTTAAATTACAAAAAAACTATAATAAATTATTTTCTGCCCCTCTCTCTCTCTCGCTCTCTCGCTCTCTCTCTCTCTCTCTCTCTCTCTCTCTCTCTCTCTCTCTCTCTCTCTCTCTCTCGCTCTCTCTCTCTCTCTCTCTCTCTCTCTGTCCTCTCTCTCTCTGTCCCTCTCTCTCTGTCCCTCTCTCTTTCTCTCTCTCTGTCCCTCTCTCTCTCTCTCTCTCTCTCTGTCCCTCTCTCTTTCTCTCTCTCTGTCCCTCCTCTCTCTCTCTCTCTCTGTCCCTCTCTCTTTCTCTCTCTCTGTCCCTCTCTCTCTCTCTCTCTGTCTCTCTCTCTCTCTGTCCCTCTCTCTCTCTCTCTCTCTGTCTCTCTCTCTCTCTCTCTCTCTCTCTGTCCCTCTCTTTCTCTCTCTCTGTCTCTCTTTGTCTCTCTCTCTCTTTGTCTCTCTGTCTCTCTCTCTCTCTCTCTCTGTCTGTCTCTCTCTCTCTCTCTCTCTCTCTCTCTCTGTTCCCCTCTCTCTCTCTCTCTCTCTCTCTCTCTGTCTCTCTCTCTCTCTCTCTCTCTCTGTCCTCTCTCTCTCTCTGTTCCTCTCTCTCTCTCTCTCTCTGTCCCTCTCTCTCTCTCTCTGTCTCTCTCTCTCTCTCTCTCTGTCCCTCTCTGTCAATGCCACTTTTTTCACATCCATTACATAGCATTGCTTATCAAGTTACAGTTCCTTCTGTAGCTACCTGCTGTACTTAACACAAATAGTCTTATCTGACCTAACAGGACCTCGAGGGTTAAAGACACGGATCCTCCTCCTCCAATATCTTCCGGAGCAGATGTTGGCTAACGTATGTTATCAGAGTAACCTATAAAGGACTGTGTTGTGTTACGACCTCTGTTTACCTTCATGCATCGATCAGTCCAGTTGTTGTACCTCCGCTGTAATGGTGCTGTGCTGGTCGGGATAGAGCGTCAGGACAGCAAGATGGCCGCCGTCTGGATGTCTGGACTAACACCACTACCTGCTTGTTATTGTTCTGATGTTAGGATGGCAATCAAGCATTTGCAATAGATTATAAAGTGTGGAGGCATAACACAGCTCGCTGTGTGTGTGTGTGTGTGGGGGGGTTGCTTTGTCCATACTCACTCACTCACTCACTCACTCACTCACTCACTCACTCACTCACACACACCCACACACACACACACACACACACCCACACACACACACACACACACACACACAAATACTCCAGAATGTTATGAAGCGATTAATTGCGATTAATTGCAAAGTCCCTCTTTGCCATGCAAATGAACTGAATCCCCAAAACCATTTCCACTGCATTTCAGCCCTGCCACAAAAGGACCAGCTGACATCATGTCAGTGATTCTCTCGAGTGTTGACGAGGACAAGGCTGGAGATCACTCTATCATCACTGTATATAGATGTTCTTTTTTTCTATTGTGTTATTGACTGTACGCTTGTTTATTCCATGTGTAACTCTGTGTTGTTTGTGTCGCACTGCTTTGCTTTATCTTGGCCAGGTCGCAATTGTAAATGAGAACTTGTTCTCAACTGGCCTACCTGGTTAAATAAAGGTGGGGAAAAAAAAAAAAAAAAAAAAACTGTCGTCCTGATTGGGTTCGAGTAACAGACTGGAAGCTTCAAACGGAGGGTGGTGCTTGGAATCATTGTTCTTCCTCTGTCAACCATGGTTACCTGCAAGGAAACACGTGCTGTCATCATTGCTTTGCACAAAAAGGGTTTCACATGCAAGGATATTGCTGTCAGTAAGATTGCACCTAAATCAACCATTTATCGGATCATCTAGAACTTCAAGGAGAGCAGTTAAATTGTTGTGAAGAAGGCTTCAAGGTGCCCAAGAAAGTCCAGCAAGCGCCAGGACCGTCTCCTAAAGTTGATTCAGCTGCGGGATCGGGGCACCACCAGTACAGAGCTTGTTCAGGAATGGCAGCAGGCAGGTGTGAGTGCATCTGCACGCACAGTGAGGCGAAGACTTTTGGAGGATGGCCTGGTGTCAAGAAGGGCAGCAAATAAGTCACTTCTCTCCAGGAAAAACATCAAGGATAGACTGCAAAAGGTACAGGGATTGGACTGCTGAGGACTGGGGTAAAGTCATTTTCTCTGATGAATCCCCTTTCTGATTGTTTGGGGCATCCGGAAAAAAGCTTGTCCGGAGAAGACAAGGTGAGCGCTACCATCAGTCCTGTGTCATGCCAACAGTAAAGCATCCTGAGACCATTCACGTGTGGGGTTGCTTCTCAGCCAAGGGAGTGGGCTCATTCACAATTTTGCCTAAGAACACAGCCATGAATAGAGAATGGTACCAACACATCCTCTGAGAGCAACTTCTCCCAACCATCCAGGAACAGTTTGGTGACAAACAATGCATTTTCCAGCATGATGGAGCACCTTGCCATAAGGCAAAAGTGATAACTAAGTGGCTCGGGGAACAAAACTTCAATATTTTGAGTCTATGGCCAGGAAACTCCCCAGACCTTAATCCCATTGAGAACTTGTGGTCAATCCTCAAGAAGCGGGTGGACAAACAAAACCCCACAAATTCTGACAAACTCCAGGCATTGATTATGCAAGAATGGGTTGCCATCTGTCAGGATGTTGCCCAGAAGTTAATTGACAGCATGCCAGGGCAGATACCTCGTACCTCTGCACATTGATCTGGTACTGGTAGTCCCTGTATATAGCTCCACATTGATCTGGTACTGGTACTCCCTGTAAAATAAGAATTTGTTCTTAACTGACTTGCCTAGTAAAATAAAGGTAAAATAAAAAAATAAAGTATATAGCTCCACATTGATCTGGTACTGGTAGTCCCTGTGTATAGCTCCACAGTGATCTGGTACTGGTACTCCCTGTATATAGCTCCACATTGATCTGGTACTGGTACTCCCTGTATATAGCTCCATATTGATCTGGTACTTGTATCTGGTACTCCCGCTCCGTGGCTCGACGACTCATTGCGAGCTCACAGAACAGGGCTCCGGGCAGCCGAGCGGAAATGGAGGAAAACTCGCCTCCCTGCGGACCTGGCATCCTTTCACTCCCTCCTCTCTACATTTTCCTCTTCTGTCTCTGCTGCTAAAGCCACTTTCTACCACTCTAAATTCCAAGCATCTGCCTCTAACCCTAGGAAGCTCTTTGCCACCTTCTCCTCCCTCCTGAATCCTCCTCCCCCCCCCCCCTCCTCCCTCTCTGCAGATGACTTCGTCAACCATTTTGAAAAGAAGGTCGACGACATCCGATCCTCGTTTGCTAAGTCAAACGACACCGCTGGTTCTGCTCACACTGCCCTACCCTGTGCTCTGACCTCTTTCTCCCTCTCTCTCCAGATGAAATCTCGCGTCTTGTGACGGCCGGCCGCCCAACAACCTGCCCGCTTGACCCTATCCCCTCCTCTCTTCTCCAGACCATTTCCGGAGACCTTCTCCCTTACCTCACCTCGCTCATCAACTCATCCCTGACCGCTGGCTACGTCCCTTCCGTCTTCAAGAGAGCGAGAGTTGCACCCCTTCTGAAAAAAACCTACACTCGATCCCTCCGATGTCAACAACTACAGACCAGTATCCCTTCTTTCTTTTCTCTCCAAAACTCTTGAACGTGCCGTCCTTGGCCAGCTCTCCCGCTATCTCTCTCAGAATGACCTTCTTGATCCAAATCAGTCAGGTTTCAAGACTAGTCATTCAACTGAGACTGCTCTTCTCTGTATCACGGAGGCGCTCCGCACTGCTAAAGCTAACTCTCTCTCCTCTGCTCTCATCCTTCTAGACCTATCGGCTGCCTTCGATACTGTGAACCATCAGATCCTCCTCTCCACCCTCTCCGAGTTGGGCATCTCCGGCACGGCCCACGCTTGGATTGCGTCCTACCTGACAGGTCGCTCCTACCAGGTGGCGTGGCGAGAATCCGTCTCCACACCACGTGCTCTCACCACTGGTGTCCCCGTTCTAGGCCCTCTCCTATTCTCGCTATACACCAAGTCACTTGGCTCTGTCATAACCTCACATGGTCTCTCCTATCATTGCTATGCAGACGACACACAATTAATCTTCTCCTTTCCCCCTTCTGATGACCAGGTGGCGAATCGCATCTCTGCATGTCTGGCAGACATATCAGTGTGGATGACGGATCACCACCTCAAGCTGAACCTCGGCAAGACGGAGCTGCTCTTCCTCCCGGGGAAGGACTGTCCGTTCCATGATCTCGCCATCACGGTTGACAACTCCATTGTGTCCTCCTCCCAGAGCGCTAAGAACCTTGGCGTGATCCTGGACAACACCCTGTCGTTCTCAACTAACATCAAGGCGGTGGCCCGTTCCTGTAGGTTCATGCTCTACAACATCCGCAGAGTACGACCCTGCCTCACACAGGAAGTGGCGCAGGTCCTAATCCAGGCACTTGTCATCTCCCGTCTGGATTACTGCAACTCGCTGTTGGCTGGGCTCCCTGCCTGTGCCATTAAACCCCTACAACTCATCCAGAACGCCGCAGCCCGTCTGGTGTTCAACCTTCCCAAGTTCTCTCACGTCACCCCGCTCCTCCGCTCTCTCCACTGGCTTCCAGTTGAAGCTTGCATCCGCTACAAGACCATGGTGCTTGCCTACGGGCTGTGAGGGCGGCACCTCAGTACCTCCAGGCTCTGATCAGGCCCTACACCCAAACAAGGGCACTGCTTTCATCCACCTCTGGCCTGCTCGCCTCCCTACCACTGAGGAAGTACAGTTCCGCTCAGCCCAGTCAAAACTGTTCGCTGCTCTGGCCCCCAATGGTGGAACAAACTCCCTCACGACGCCAGGACAGCGGAGTCAATCACCACCTTCCGGAGACACCTGAAACCCCACCTCTTTCAGGAATACCTAGGATAGGATAAAGTAATCCCTCTCACCCCCTTAAAAGATTTAGATGCACTATTGTAAAGTGGCTGTTCCACTGGATGTCATAAGGTGAATGCACCAATTGTAAGTCGCTCTGGATAAGAGCGTCTGCTAAATGACTTAAATGTAATGTAAATGTTGTACTCCCTGTATATAGCTCCACATTGATCTGGTACTGGTACTCCCTGTATATAGCTCCACATTGATCTGGTACTGGTACTCCCTGTATATAGCTCCACATTGATCTGGTACTGGTACTCCCTGTATATAGCTCCACATTGATCTGGTACTGGTACTCCCTGTATATAGCTCCACATTGATCTGGTACTGGTACTCCCTGTATATAGTTCCATTCCTGTGTATTTTATTCCTCGTGTTATATTTTTGTTTTTAGTATTATTTTGTTACTCTGTATTATTGGGAAAGGCTCGTAAGGAAGCATTTCATAGTAAAGTCTGTTATTTAGCTCGTGTGACGAACAAACATGCATTTTTTTCACCACCGCAGGCAAACCCTGTGGTGCGACTGAGGATAAACCGGTTTGCTCTGCTCCACTTGCAAATGGAGCAGGAGACAATGCAGGATTTGCAGACAAATGCCTTCTCATTCCCGCCTTGCTGAAGAAGGATCTGCCTCTATTTCCCTCCTCTTCTCCCATTAAGGTGCTTATGGCACTTAGGTTATGCCTTTTGAGCTCAGCAGTGCTTAGCAATGTGCCTGGCAGTATTTTTCCTCCTAGCCTTCTCAGGCAAGATGCTCCGTATTCACATTGTCGACATTAGTCTTCCGTCTCCCATTGTTTTGTCAGCTCTTAATTCGAGTTTGGTAATGGACTGGATTGGACTTCTTTTAGTTCACTACACCTGCATTATTCATCACACACAGATGGAAAGCTGAGAGAATGTACTCTAGAAAGAGGTATCTTACAATGCCAGTCCAGTCTTATGTCATGTTATGCCTGAAATCATACTCGGTTCGTAATTAGGTAACCATTGTCTATGAGTAGAGAAGCGGCACTGCTCAATATCACTGATATTGGAATGATATTGATATTGGAATGGCCCACGCCATTGGTCCAACTGTAATCTCTGTCTCTCTCTGTCTCTCTCTGTCTCTCTCTTTCTCTCCCCCTCCCCTGTCTGTCTACCCTCTTTCTCTCTCTCTCTGTCTCTCTCTTTCCTCTCTTTCTCTCCCCCTCCCCTGTCTGTCTACCCTCTTTCTCTCTCTCTCTGTCTCTCTCTTTCTCTCCCCCTCCCCTGTCTGTCTACCCTCTTTCTCTCTCTCTTTCTCTCTTTCTCTCCCCCTCCCCTGTCTATCTACCCTCTTTTCTCTCTCTCTCTGTCTCTCTCTTTCTCTCCCCCTCCCTGTCTGTCTACCCTCTTTCTCTCTCTCTTTCTCTGTCTCTCTCTTTCCTCTCTTTCTCTCCCCTCCCCTGTCTGTCTACCCTCTTTCTCTCTCTCTCTCTCTTTCCTCTCTTTCTCTCCCCCTTCCCTGTCTGTCTACCCTCTTTCTTTCTCTCTCTCTCTCTCTCTCTTTCCTCTCTTTCTCTCCCCCTCCCCTGTCTGTCTACCCTCTTTCTTTCTCTCTCTCTCTTTCCTCTCTTTCTCACCCCTCCCTGTCTGTCTACCCTCTTTCTTTCTCTCTCTCTCTTTCCTCTCTTTCTCTCCCCTCCCCTGTCTGTCTACCCTCTTTCTTTCTCTCTCTCTCTTTCCTCTCTTTCTCTCCCCCTTCCCCTGTCTGTCTACCCTCTTTCTTTCTCTCTCTCTCTCTTTCCTCTCTTTCTCTCCCCCTTCCCCTGTCTGTCTACCCTCTTTCTTTCTCTCTCTCTCTCTCTCTCTTTCTCTCGGTGCATGCTGGGTTTTTTGGAGTTTGAGTGTTTGGTGTGGAAAGCTCTATCCTAACTAACTTTCTTGATTCTTTTCTTTACATGTTATTTTCTATGGTGGAGGGTTAATGCAATATTTGTTTTTAGCGGTATCCAAAGTTTTTTTTCAAAGTTAGGGTGGAAGAGGACAGAGTAACTTTCCGGGGGTGGAAGGTGTAGTGTGCGCAATGGCTTCTCAGCCTAGCGGGACGAGACGCTGTCGATACAGCATGGATTCAGGTGTGTTCCTGAGAACGGAGTTAAGGTGGAGGAGGTTCTGCTCGCGGTCGGTGAACAGGTAGGAGCTGAGTTTATACATTCTGCTTCTAGAATGAACAAAGCTGTGGTTGTGTTCATGAAAAGGGCAAATTTGGTCGGTAGGCTAATTGCTAGCGGAATATTTATAAGAGATGTGTTGGTGTCAATTTCACCTCTCTCTACCCCTTCAACAAGAGTTGTAGTGGCAAATTTGCCTCCGTTTATTACGGACGATCAAATTAGGAAAGAGCTGAGTCGTTTTGGTAAGTTTGCTAGCGGTTTCCGTGTACTGTCAGCAGGTTTTCAGGCAGATGCCGTTAAGCACGTTGTTTCGTTCAGGAGGCAAGTGTTTATGTTTCTGAACAATAATGAGCAACAGCTAAATGTGCATTTCAAAGTGAGGCATGGGGAGGGGCTCTATGCAGGTTTTGCCAGCACAGATAGTCTACGGTGTTTAGAATGTGGGGATTTGGGGCACAAGAGCTTTGCGTGCCCACATAAAGGCCATAGACGGAGTGAGGGTGCAAGTGGGGAAATCGAGGTCAAAATGCAGGGGGTAAGGAGATGCAGACAGCAGAGGCTGGGCCTAGTCAGTCTAGAGATGGTGGTGTAGATGAGGCTGGGTCTAGTCAGGCTAGAGATGGTGGTGTAGATGAGGCTGGGGCTAGTCAGGCTAGAGATGGTGGAGAAGCAGAGGCTGGGTCTAGTCAGGCTAGAGATGGTGGGGTAGCTGAGGCTGGGCCTAGACATGCTATGGAGGGTGGTGCAGATGATGCTGGGCCTAGTCATGCTATGGAGGGTGGTGTAGCTGAGGCTGGCCCAAGTCATGCTATGGAGGGTGGTGTAGCTGAGGCTGGCCCTAGTCATGCTATAGAGGGTGGTGCAGATGATACTGCGTCTAGTCAGGTTATTCTAGTGGATGAGGAGAGTATAGTGGGGAAGTGTAAGAGATTAGGGGGAGGAGGAGGGTGTCAAGAGGAAAAGGAAAAAGGATGTGGATAAAGGTACCATGGAAATGTTGCCTGTTGCTGTGGGTGAGGCCCTAAACAGAGAGAAAGGGCAGGTGGTCAGGGTGGGAGATAGAGAAGAGGAGGAAAGTGAGTCTGAGGAAGAGGATGAGGAGTTATTTTTTTCAGACTCCTCTTCAATTGGCCCGGAGCTGACAGCCAGTCAACCAGAGGGGTCTAAGTACACGTTGAGAGAACTGACAAGGTTCTTGAATGAGACTAAGGGGAAAAAGTTAATCTTGAGACTTTTTTCCTGATCCTAGAAAGTTTGTAAGATCAGTACAACATGCTATGAGAAATGAGGGGCATGGTGTCCTCTCACCCAGGAAACGGTTTAGGTTGAGGAAGTGGGTCACAATAGTGCGTAAAGGTTTACCTTCAGACACTGTTTAAATGTTTAATTTCTTACTGACACTGGGGCTTTTTGAGCTTTGCTATTGGTCTATTTCTCTGCTGGCTTTTCTCCCACTTCTTATGGAGACTCTTCGGGTAGGCTCGCTCAATATAAATGGCGCCAGAGATGCGGGAAAGAGGAGTGTGTTGGGTGAATATGTAAAACAAAAAAAAAAGTACAGGTGTTGTTTCTGCAGGAGACTCATAGTGATGTGGTGAATGAAGTTGATTGGGGGCTCTGGTGGAAAGGGGCAAGTGTGTTGAGCCATGGGACAAATCTTAGTGCAGGGGTGGCAGTCCTTTTGCACCGGGTCTGGCTGTAAAAATTTGCTCCTCAAAGGAGGTGTGTAGGGGTAGGTTGCTTGTTGTTAAAGCAGAAATTAACAACATGGTTTTTGTCTTTATAAATGTGTATGCGCCTAACACAGGGAGAGAAAGAGGGGTTCTATTTGGGAGTCTTAGACAGGAACTTCACAAGTAGCGCCTGAGGAGACGCTGGTGATCGGAGGTGACTGGAACTGTACAATGGATTTTACAAAAGACAGAAATGGGGAAGAGCCTCATTCAGTGTCAGTGGGAGTGTTAAGGGACATCTTTAATCAGTTTGACCTAGTGGATGTTTGGAGAACTAAACATCCAAACACAAGACAGTATACGTGGGTGAAGGTTTTTGGGGCTAGGGGTGAGTGCAGCTCGACTTGATCGTTTTACATGTCCAGGAATCAGAGCAATAGGCTGATGGGTGCTACCATTCTCCCAGTGGGGTTTTCGGATCACCACATAACCATGGCTCGGCTGTCTATTTCACCAGGCCCCGGCAGGCATCTTATTGGAAGTTCAATGTAAAGCTCTTACAAGATGCCACCTTTTGCTCAGGTTTCCAGACTTTTGGGAAAGATGGGGGCAGCGAAGAGAGGAGTATGAGTCTCTGAGTCAATGGTGGATGTGGGGAAAGTGCAAATTCGGCTTTTCTGTCAACAGTACACAGCTCTCTCATCCTCAGAGGCTAGGAGAGTATTGGGGGAACTAGAGCGGTGTATTAGTGAGATGGAGGTAGAGATGGTGGGGCAAGGCAATGTAGGCCTCCAGGCTAACTTAGCCGATTACGTAGGGACCTGGGCAGTTTTTTCCAGGTTAAAGCAAAGGGAGCACTTGTAAGAGCTAGGTTCTCCATGCTCAAGGAGATGGATGCTCCCAGCTCCTTCTTCTTTGGTTTGGAAAGACAGAGCAGTGAAGCCAAGGGTATGCATTGTCTACGGCTGTCTGATGGGCGGGTGACCTCTGTGGTGGGGGAGATGCGGGAGCGGACTGTGGAGTTTTATACTGAATTGTATAGGGCAGAAATGTGTGATCCTATGTGTGCTCAGGTCTTGTTCGAAGGACTCCTAAGCTCTCTCGGGCACAGAGGGATGAAATGGACATTCCTCTGTTGTCACATGAACTGGCAGAGGCAGTAACCCAGATGTCCCCGGTCGTGCACCCGGGGTCGATGGACTTCCAGTGAATTTTAAAAAATTCTGGGGAACAATTGACAGGATTTCTTTTGCGTGTTGCGTGAATGCGTCGGGGTAGGAGAGTTGCCGATGAGCTGCCGTCGGGCGGCTCTGACTCTCCTGCCCAAAAAGGGGACTTGTGTGAACTTAAGAACTGGAG